>NW_018408726.1:2745532-2752868 GCF_002113885.1 Mizuhopecten yessoensis
AACCAAATACAGGTAAATATCCCCTTAACCAAATACAGGTAAATATCCCCTTAACAAAGCTGCTTGTATGTTGTTAGCACGTTCAATAACTTAACTACATTTTAAAATATACTACAACGCACACTAACTCTAGGGTGAATAATGAAAAGTTCTTTTTACACAACCAATATTTTTTTTATCGATGTGACGGCACGATTTCTCAACCCGACACGATTGAAACTCAGCAATTGTAGCACGATTTCTCACATGTTTTGTAAGTGAAAAATCGTGTCGGGTGAGAAATCGTGCCGTAACAGACTTTTCGATGACTAGTACGATATGTACACTGTCACCTTTATCAGACAAATGACCAGTGAAGCGTATGCACACAAAGGTGTAGAATGTGTACGAGTTGTCCATAAAATCGATGTCGATTTCGGCTATGCTGTAAGCGTATGTACAATAGTTGTAATATATGTACCGAAATGACTCGATTCAGCTACGCTTTGTTTAATACGTGGTCATAGATGTGCGAGAGTGTTTAAGCCCCTCGTCTCGATTTAGAACTGGCCCACTGCGGCGTATCCAGATGGCTTCATTTAACTGCCGCTTTGAACAGATTGCTCTCTCTCTGTCCAAAACTTTAGAGTTTTCCGTTACAGTTTTTGTTTTGGAAGACCAAATGTTTTTTTACTGAAATGAAATAAAACATGCCTTTTGTCTTCATTTTATTTATTTCTTGGGTATCACTAGCTCGTGTGTCTATTTATAGTGCTCATTAAGTTGATATGTTTCATATAAGGAAAGTGAAATAAAATGATTCACATTTGTCATAGGCTTGTGATGTTAGATTGGAATAATGAGCCTGCATTGTCTTTATCTCTAAGGTCGAGGATACGGGATAAACAAGTATTGTAGGAAGGTTCTTGCAGCACAATTAAAACTTTCACCCCTATGTAACTTAAGTAGACAATACCGCGCATTGATATGGACAAGTCCATTATGGTCTACAGTGGTGAAAGGGTTGAAATCTAAAGTATGTCACCTTCATTGGCCAAATGACCAGTGAAGCGTACAGAATGTACACAAAGGTGTAAGGTATGTTCGAGTTCGTAAATGAAATTGACGTCGATTCGACTACTCTATAAGCGTACGTACAGATGCATGTTTGTTAACGAAAGAAAAATCAAACCGACAAACCAATTTGCCTACGCTACGCATAGATGTGCGAGAGTCTATGAGCCCCCTCATCTCAGTTCACAACTGGCCCGCTGGGGCGTATTCAGATGACTTCCTTTATCTGATTGAACACATTGCTCTCTCTGTCCAATATTGTGAGGCACAACATAATTTGTTATTAAAGTTATTTAAATGAGACTGATCGCCATGTGTTCCCGAGTGTTTGTTATCGTTTTGTTCAATTTATAGAGGGAACCAAATAACATGAAAAACTATACGTATTTTCGTTACAAATCTACCAACGGGAATAATTTAAGTAATTACTAAAGAATTTTGTATATGTAATGACTACACAGCATGTTTGACAATCTATAAATTATATAATTGTTCTATCTTCCGTTTTGAATGTATGCCGGTGTTAAATTCGAAATGTTTATGAAATCGCCAATATCTGGCTTAACAGATTTTGATGAATATTGTCTAATTGTCTATAAATCATGTTTTGACAGTAGTCAAAATACACGGCATATTTTCTTCTGAATAATTTTTAATACAAAACAAGACATCTAGCAATAATGTTTTGCCTTATTATCTGTAGATGCTGCGTCCAAATCTTTGATAGGCTACGCCTTATACTACTATTCCTTCTCCTCCTGGGACGGACGATCAGCCTTCTTGAATGATATCTACGTATGTCCCAAGCATAGAGGGAAGGGCATAGGCTCAACCCTACTGAAGAGAGTGGCACAGGTAACATGTTTTTCTTTTCATCATTTAATTTCTTTAATGAGATGTATGGTTTTTCGAAGGACCGGTGTGAACGAAGATTTATTAACTTGATTTAAACGGAAAACTGACATTCCAGATCATTTTAACCCCAGACAGTGCTGATGGACACCCTATTAGAGACCTGTCCTGAAACAATGTAATAACACTGATATTAATATTCATTAGATATACATCCGTCCGCGAAATTCCAGGGATCACGCCCCCTTACGTTCTCTACACCCCTGAACTATGCCGTGACGAAATCGAAGGTTCTGTACGCGCTCCCTGAGGCTGATAAAAGTAGATTAATTAAATCCTTTCATGAACTTCAAAAGAATCGCGTGGCAGCTTTAAAGTACAATGGACCGGCTTTGGAAAGTGATACTCTTCTGTAATTGTCAAAGAACAAGTATCATTCTGGCGATTGGTCATTTTTTTTTACCACAAACGAATATCTAACTCAATGCTTTTTATTTCCTCATGATACATTCCACGGATGCAGACAACGTTAGTTCCACTGATGAACCTCTAAGGAGGAGAAAGCGCTAGGGAGGTTGAAGAAACTCTTGCCTTTTTTGTTATTTATATATCAATAAATATACACTATATAAATATAATCTCAATAACATCATTGTTTTGATTGTAACTCGCCTGTATGCAATACAAGTAATATGGTTATTGTTCGTTCCAGGATGTCGTAGAGAATGGCTGCGTTTTATTGGAATGGTGTGTTCTCAATTATAATACCAGCGCCATAGAGTTTTACAAATCAAAAGGTGCCATTGATCTTACCGAAACTGACCGTATCCATGTATATAGGTTACCGACAGAAAGTCTGGAAAAGTTAGCAAAATAAATAAAGGATTATATTTTAATATCTATGTTTGTTTTATATAAGTGTTGTGTATACCGTCTCTGTTATTTGGTATTATCCTGACCGACATGCTTTCTCGTTCCCAACTCTGTCTTTCTTATCGTCACTCTTCATATGACTTATGTGCTGCGAGGAACTTTAAAGCATGGACAATGGAGGGAGGGTAAAATGAAATAAAAAAGTAAATAACGGATGCAGTACATGTTGTACCCTTTACCTTAAGATAAGCTCAGAACCATCGGGATGTGTAACAACCCCGAACAGCACCCTCGGGATGTGTAACAACCCCGAACAGAAGCATCGGGATCTGTAACAACCCCGAACAGAACCATCGGGATGCGTAACAACCCCGAACAGCACCCTCGGGATGTATAACAACCCCAAACAGAACCATCGGGATGTGTAACAACCCCGACCAGAACCCTCGGGTTATGTAACAACCCCGAACAGAACCCACGGGTTGTGTAACAACCCCGAACTTGAATGCCAAAGGTTTAACCACGTTAATACTCTGGTTATATTTCGTTTGCTTCTTTAGTAACAATGTAAGGTTAACAGTTTAAGTAGATGTTGATGAAAAATTTCAAAAAGTCTTTATGTAATGATGATTATGAACAAGCAACCTAACAAGTGCAGTCGCCGAGACCATTCCAGTCTTAAATTAATATTAAGGATTTGATCTTCTGAGGTTTAAATCACGTTCAAATCTCGTTTTGATATAGTGTAACAGAAATTGATAAAGTGTAACAAATTATGGTCAATTTTAAAAGCAAACAAGCTTATGAAAGAAATGTCAAAAATTAGATACCTATTGCTTGCAGAACATGTTTTATAATTTTATTTTGAATGAAGAATATGGCAGTCTTTTTGAAAACTTGACTTCTTTACGCTCCGCGAAAAGTCAAAACTTCACCTTTTTGACTCTTGCTAAGTCACTTAAGTTATCACGGTGTCGCGAGTTTAAATTGTAGCGAGTTGATTTGAGCTGTACAACTGAATAATGTTACAAAGTAAGAAATGATACAATATAAGCTTAAGTCCATTTGTTTCATGTTCCCGGAAAAGTTGAAAAAAAAACCAAAAAAACCATTACGCCTAAAAAAAGCACAGTGACCCCTCATTTTTGACTGTTTTAAGAAAAGAAACACAAATTTAATTTCAATTCAGCTAATGTTTAAAAATAAAGATTTTAAAATTTAAACGTAAGGTGTAGGTGTAACCTAAACTGCCTTTCTGAGATCAAAATTTATAGACTTTTAACTTCTATTATTTAGACAAAAATATTATTTTCATGAATTGTGCAAACATTCATAGATGACACACCTGGAAGATATTGTATGATTTGTTCTGCTTATGATAAAAATAATAAATGTCACCAAAATTCACATATTGAAATGTACGTAATTTGTATGTTTGATCGACATTACAAGAAAAACAAAAGCACGACTTATCATTATCATTGCGGTTTTTTATTTTCTGTCATTCTTCTCTTTAAGATAAGATTTGACACCAAAAAACGTCATTAGAAAAATTGGACTTTTCACATGAACAGATCCTTAAAGTAAACTATACTTATTCAAAAAATGTAGTATGCAATTAATGGAAATAACATCATGTTTATAAATATCACAAGAAATATACATGTGACATACATATTTACACCAAACTGTTTAGTCTGTAGAAGGCACGTGCATGTATCATTCCGTCAGGGTAACAAATGGTACTGTACAATAAATCACAATCTAACACGATGAAAAAAACAGAAAAAAACCAGTTCAGCACACGACACTCCGCACATGTGTGTAAATGTCGGTATCAAAGGGGGTCGTCTCAAAGGCTACTTTCATAAAGACAACTGTATCGCGGATACATGCACAGGAATAGAAACGTATTGGGTCATGTAAGATGCATTGATATGCAAATACAAAAAAAAAAGTATCATGAGTTTGCGTGTCTAGCAGTTTACAAAAGCCAGCCTCAATATCACATACTTCCGCTTCACATTAACATAACAGCGATTCAAAAGTGTTCGAGTGATTTTGTAGGTCGGACAAATATGTAGGTCATTTAGACACATAATCATATGATGTAACATTGTATACGTAGCGTGTTGATAAAGAGTAACTTAATTGTACCCAAACAGAATGTCGGAGTTTACGATCAGACGAGCAGCAGAGGAGGACACAGAAGAAATCTATCGAATGTGTGTTGTAAGTATTTCTAATTCACCCTCCGGTGTTCATGAAAATAAAGTTACCCGTTCGGTAATAAATAGCAATAATAACGCTGTCTGTCTCGGCCTTATTACTTGATAGAAGACACTTTTACTTGTTCAGTCGATAAAAAGGTAAAGGTACCAAGAACATATTTAGCATATCAGTTGGAAGTTTTTATACTTTGTGTATTACCTTCTTTGTACAAGTCGGAGAAAATAATTGTTTTTCTGTCTTAGAGTAGCTTCCCTTGTCAACTTATGTTTGTTTCAATGTTTCTTTTTTTGTCATGGCATTTTTGTCGACAACAAAATTAGATGTTAACATTGGTAAAGTGTAGGCTTTGTAAGGTAAAGGCCCGTGTTTGTTGTCTGCAATTTTGCTGTTATACTGATTATTTCTATTTTAAAACCTTCAAATTTTCCTTCATGATATCGACCTTGGTGTAAGCGGTGTCCGCTTCTTGAGGTTTTTCGAAGAACTATAATCCTGAAAATTGCATGGCAACGTACAGGTAATTTTCATTGAATATATACTTCTTTTGAAAAGAACATAAAAACTGACAATGGTGTATACTATCTTGCTGGTACGTTATCCCACCAGACTAGAAAGACATCCATTAGAGGGATAAATCGCTGTAGTACATAGAGTGTTCTAAGTAGGGGGGAATTTGAGGAAAATGGTGAAAATACATGACTTTTATAGAAAAATCATGGGGGAGGGGGTTGTTGTTCTTGAAGCCCCAAAAAAACTCTGGATCCGCCACTGCTTGATATCAAAGCGATATTACTAACAGTACGTACCAAGAACCAATATCAGGAAAAAAGAATTGTGTTCATTCATCATGTCTTTGGCTTTTCCCATCGATTTACTAAAACTCAATTTAGACGTTAACTTATCAACTCTAGTGATAATGCTGTGCAATGCTTTGTAAGATACCTCTATTTCATATATGTGTTTATTGTAACAGTGTCTGATCAAGATATCAAACCGAAAGTGAAGCATGGATGAGTTAAATGAGAGTTGTGTCCCTTTCTCCAAGCCAAAATACGTTAGCTATGTAACGACCAGTCTTAAGCTTGTATTCATTTTGGGGTACAAACTAGGTTAAGAATACATATTATATCAATGAACAAAATTACTTGAGTAAAAAGAGTTACTAGAAGAGTTTGGTTGGGATTTAATAGATATCTGTGCAACTCTTCGACAAAAGGTAAGCTTACTCATTATTTTAAGGTTCCTTTGTCCTTGGATCCCATAAAAGTAAAGATTCACAAATTAACCAACATCATGTCTGCAATGACCACCTCTTCCTCGAGAATTTAAAACTCATTTTCCGTTTCTCACTGAACGTTTAAATTCTATATTTCTGACCACCTTTCCAAAGACTACAGATATACTTGCAATAGTGAGAGGCTTTAAAGGTTTGGACCGAACGATATTAATTTTTAAACTTAAAATATCTATATCAATGGAATGCAGAACTTTATCTGCGATGAAATAGGGGAAAGTTAATAACTTCACAATATATATATATTCTGTGTTTCTAGGAACTAGCCAAGTTTTCAGATGACGTCGTGACAACAACACCCGAATGTAAGTGTTACTGAACTGTGTTACTACAACCATGGAAAGCGGTCGTACTTCAATGGGATTTCTACTTCCTGTAGATCTTATATTTTACATCTTATGTATATATTATGTAAACACTTTATTTATTTTACAACAGTTATGAAACAAGATATTTCAGTTTCTATTAATCACTCTTGTTGGCCCAGATGTTAGTGCGCGCGGGGTCTTTATGTAGCATATATATATTTAAGATATCTGTCAATCACATCATGCAATGAGTAAAATATATTTTACACCCATCAGGAGTTTATTGAGCTTTTTTATGTGTGAGATATAAACATAAAAATAATTACGACAAGACCATAACACGGACACATTCATTTAATAATATGAAAATTACTTACAAATGTTAACACTTGTCTAGGTACAGTTAATGTATGACTTTCTAAACATTAATTACTACATTTCATCATGGGTTTATAAAATTAATCATCATTGCTTATTGTTTTGTTGAATTATTTTTGTGTTATATAAAATATAAATTATTTGTTTCTTAAATTTGATGCATAATAATTATTTTCCTACATTTCTACCATACAGCTTTGAGGCGTGACCGAAAGTTCTACGAAAGCTTTGTAGTGGAGGCATCACCAAATACAGGTAAATATCCCCTTAACCAATTACAGGTAAATATCCCTTTAACCAAATACAGGTAAATATCCCCTAAACCAAATACAGGTAAATATCCCCT
>NW_018408726.1:2755445-2774566 GCF_002113885.1 Mizuhopecten yessoensis
TATATCAATGTGTGATGTAATATATGATTAGTGTTATACTGTCTATCATCATAATTATCACCGTATAATGACTGTAATAGTACCTATTATATCATTGTGTTGTGTTTATAGTACTTTATGGTATGATGCGTGTACTATTATTATTCTCTTATGTGTGTGTCTGTCCATGTGCATGTGTGAGTCACTATGTCAGGGTGTGACCATGATTGTGAATGCATTTTCTTCTCTTTTCAATAGTGTTTTGTTCGTATTTCTGTAACTCTTCGTTTTTGGAGGAAATAAAGGAAATAATAATAATAATAATTATGTAATATTAATGTTTCTTATACCAAATCAATTATCCGGTTAAATCAGCACTCTCCTACTTCAAAACCTGACAGTCAGGGAAATTTTCAAAGACCCACCTTAATACAAGTTTTGGTGACAAGCCATATATGACAACAAAGCCCTGGTATGATTCTAGTAATTCATAGAAACTTGTACATATTCATGTACTTGACCAAGCACTTGAAGTTCAACAACTGTGTGTTTAGATTCATAGGTACATAAAGTACCTGACAAGAACAACACATGACTTATTGTATAAATTCAATGTCATTTAAAGAGTATCAGGCTCCAGACCTTCACAACGGGAAATTTACAAACGAAACCGTTGATCGAGAACATAAAAACGACTTCCTTTTTATCAAATTTCAAATCCGATCTAATTATACCAAATGTGCTATACCTTTATATTTAAAAACAAAGTTTAATATCTGTATTCCTATCATTCCAAAACCTGTCACTAATTCTTGAATTCATTTCCTGAGACGAACGATATTTATAGCCGCTACTTGTCTTAGATTCCGTAGATATTGCAAACGTAGATAGATAGATAGATAGATAGATATATTTATTTGGTAAAACATTGCATCAATACATAAAAGTACATCACATGGACAATACAATACATGTTTTACGATAACACAGTAAAGTCACAGACTTATTTCCACTGTGGTCCCTAACATATAACATAAATACGATCATTTTACAAATACAAGTACAAGTCAATACATACATATATTTATCACTGGGTAATATATTGAGTACAAAATTAACACCACCACCCTATGTTCTGTGTCACATATGGTAATATTCATATAAGTATAAAACACTAACGGTCTCTGTTGCATAAAACGCATTATGTGTTACACATAACTAGTCATAAAATATCTAGAACTCTGCTGTAAAAATGTTTTCACTCTCTTCTTAAAATTCATTTTGTTTGCTATAGACCATATATCAGAAGGTAAAACGTTCCAAATCTGAATCCCGTTGTAAAAGAAAGACTTTGACATCTGACCTTTTGCACATGGCGCTGTAAAGTTTAAAGATGATTTTCTAGTTGCGTATCCATGGCGTTCATTAACTCTCGTAAATTTTTCTGTAATATAACTTGAACAAGTTTCGTGAAATACATTGAACATATGGTTTAGGCCCAATTGCTTTGCTCGGTTTTCAACATTCAAAAGATTCAGATTTGTTAAGACTTTACCATCTATTCTCGTCCTTGGCCCAAAATCGCAAATAAAACGTACATCTCTGTTCTGTGCTACTTGCAACTGTTTTTTTAACCTTTGATTTAAACCATAATACCAGGCTGAGCAGCAGTAGTCAAAATTACATAGCGTCTTTCTTATGTCTAGAGGAAGATTTTTACATTGTCTGTACAAAAAATGTAGACGAGAATTTACTTTCTTTATTATGTTCTCAGCAATGAAGTCTCCTGTCAAAAATTGATCAATATCAACGCCAAGGTAGCACACTTTTTCTGAAGCTTTTATTGTTTGGCCATTTACATTTATTTCGAAGTTGTCAACTTTTTTTTTAGTTTTTTTGTCTAGTACCGAACAATATACATTCCGTCTTGCCAAGATGTAAGGATAAATATGAATTATGAAACTCTTGCTGATTAAGTTGCGTGAATTTTTAATTTATCCATCCGTATTTTAATACTTATGTGCATAGTTCTTGTTCTATGTTGTACCGAAAACAAGTACCGTTACTGTAAATAAAAAATATATATAAAAAGAACGTAGTGAAGAATAAAAGGTGAGTTTGTTTTTTTAGGAAGAGTGGGTTATCAGGGGATCGTGATTTATTAAATAGGTTAAAATAGAACGGTAAAGGGGTTCCAGCAGCTGATAAAACATCAAGATATTTTCAGCGTATCAAAACCTAAGATCGCGTCATATATCGTACATTTGTAGCTATTTATATATTTCTGGACAACAAGAAAGGAATGTTAACAACGGTAACCTTAGACAATTATTAACCGTTTCCTTGCCTCTCGGTTTGGCAAATTTTCTCTTCCACTCCTTCGTAAGAAGAGGGTCAGTCTAATAAACTAGAGGTAACGGGTTCGATCCCTAGCGAAGGCAATGAACAAAATAATGACGTTCGTTACTTTGGCGCCACCGTGGTACTCGGGCAATATTGTGAAAGCGTTGCTCTCGCAAGCACCACTGAGACCTCTGGCAAATAGTAGGGGGGTATATCATCCTAGTAAATTAGTAGTCTGCAGACTTGTCAGGGGGGAATTTCTCTTTAGCTCATTCAGTAGAGCGTAAGACTAGTATATCAGAGGCCACTGGCTCGATTCTTAAATACTGAAATATAATGGCCTTTGCTACACAACACTGCTAAGAAATCGATGAGAATCATTGTTGATACTTCGAGAAGATACATGTATCTGATAAGTTAGACAACGGTAACGACAACTTGTGTTTGTCCTCCTTAACACTTTCATAACATAACATTTCAGATAGAATATATGTGTAAATGTTGTTATCCTGTTAACATAAATAAACAGTTCCCCTGATGAATCTCTAAAGAGGTGAAAGCGCTAGGGAGGTATTAAGAAACTCATGTCATTTGTTTATATATATATATATTTCATTTTTTTAAACATATTTTTGTGTTCAGTGCTTTTATTGCTTTTATTGCTTTTAAACAATAATAATACAAAAATAGTTTTTAATGTGCGTTTTACGTTTAATATATTTTAACAATGAACAAACTCAAAAACAACAACACGTAAACATTATTCCTCCAACAACCACTATATACTTATTCAATTTCGACTCATTGGATATAAAACTGCTCAGAGTTGGTAAACATTTTTGTTTACCAACTAGTGAGTAAAACTATGAACGTTATTTCATTGGTCAATCTTGTTATTAAGAAGTGAAGGGAAAATATTTTTCGACATCATCTACTATTGTGACGTCATAAATTATGGCTCTTGTTTTCTGATTAGAAACTGTATTCGAAAGAGAGACATGGGGCTTTCCAGATAAAATATCTGAACATTGTGGAAGAAAAATATCCCAAAAATGGTTGATGGTCATGCTTCTCTAACTCTCGTTTGTTGACTTTCAAATTTTGGAACCTCGGTTAATTTATTTATTTATCTATTTATTTTTTGCTTTTTTTTTTGTTTTTTTTGTTTTGTTTTTTGTTGCCTAAACCTAATGTTTAATTGAAATTTGAAAATTAGCTTACTCGAGTTAAATAAACAACAGCTACTACATCTTATCACTGTAACCCATATATTAACAACATGTTATGAACCTAGGTATCATTAATAAACATCAGTTAGCACATCCAAACAATGAAAATGTACACAATATGTAATGACCCTAGGTAACATAAATAAACAACAGTTAGCACATCCAAACAATGAAAATGTACACAATGTGTAATGACCCTAGGTAACATAAATAAATAACAGTTAGCACATCCAATCAATGAATATGTACACAATATGTAATGACCCTAGGTATCATACATAACAATACGTTAATGCCACGTAGAGAAGATGGAAACTATTGCCCATAAATAGATAGTGCGAATAAATTGTGGATTTCTTATATTTTTCGACGATGTGATGATTGCTCGATAATTCCTTTTTCGTAACATTTAAATTTGCGCACTAAGCGTTGAGTTGTTTGCGTTTTAAAGAATCATGCCAACAATTGTTTAATAAATATCATCGGGAAAAGATACGGAAAGGTGAGCTGTTGAAATCACGTGAAGAAGAAATCCGGATTTGTCATGATATGTAAATGTGAAATATCCTCTTGAAATATACATGGATTGAAAGTTACGAGTTAAGTTTATAAATAATACATATAAAAAAACGTATGGAATGTAACTTAAATGCCCATTTCTGGTTGGTCAAAATGACGATACACACTTAATGTTTAATTTTGATATCTTGGCAAAAAAGGAATACATATCTACAGCTTTGCTTGCTACAAACAACGTTCGTTTTTCTTTCAAATATCATTTTAGATAAATGCTGATACCTTTTTTTTCGTCATAATGTCAAAACAGCGCGGAACTATTTTTATAGTTTATAGGGTTTATTCAATGCGCAGGTAGTTTCGTTTAATAAACACGCACTGCGAGACAAAAAAGAATGAACATTGCAACGGATAACGTAGATCTACCATGCCATCACCTTTAACATCAGTTGAAAAGAAGTCAATCAGATGTATCAACGAGGTCGATTTCCTTTAGCAAGGTTACAATTATACAAATTACTAACACACCAAAAATATAATAAATTTAAAAAGTCATGTATATATATATATATATATATATATATATATACGAACATGTCAATTTGTTGGACCTTCTGTGTCTGCCCTACTCGCTATGTCTGTTGAAGGTATTGTGGGATAACTGCTTATAGATTCGTTTCTGTCCGAACGAGATTTGTGATGTTTGAAGAAGCCGAAACACTTGGAACAACAACCAGTTGTTCCTTCGGCGGCTTCAAACTCGTCTATGTGTGCACTGAACCTCGGTGATGTGTCGTTCGGCGAATAAAGGAGATTCGAAGTGGAAGACGTTTTAACTGATATCACTCGGAAGAGAGTAGACGCAGGAACAAATCTAAGAGTTGTGCCGAAGTCTCCTCGAGGATTGTACGGCTTAATATCCACTTTGTTTTGTTGGGGAATATACTGGAGGTAAACATCTGGAATAGTTAAATTCATAAAACAATAAGTTGTTCAGGGAAATTTTAAAAAAGTGTATAAATACATCAGGAAATTTAAAAATTGGAATTTCAACTAATAGAAAATTTACAGTCGTCTTTATTCCCCGCTCGTTGTGATTGAAAAAGAACCAATAGTTGTTAATTGCGAACCTAGTTTCAAAATAACTCAAAAGATTATTAATTCAGAGTATTCAGAACAGTCTTTCTATGCATTATGTATATACATTAAATGATAATACATGCTTTGGGACTTTTTCATTCTTTTTTGTTTTTCCAAACTCAATATTAAAAAAATATCTAACATAAACTGGAAAGTTAATGTAAAATTGTCGTGGAACAATCGATTACATTCAACTTACTTTTGAACAAAAGGCACTCGAATCCAGTTCCGAACCGTCCGTCAGACTTCACCCGACGTTTGAACACAGCTAGATGATCGTCAGTGTCATCGTCACTCTAACAAAAGTACATACATATGTATATGTGTTATGTTAGCAATATAAAGAGAAGAACTTTGGGATAACGAGTATAATATATGTTAAATTATATATCTACAAGTATTTGTTTTAAAATCAGGAATGAAAAACTAATAATAATTTATTTTGATAATTTCTCTATTATTGATTTGTTATTTGGTGCATAATTGATGGTGCTACAATGCGATGTTATCAACGTATTATTCACACAAAAAGTAGTAACTTTTCAATGCGACATTAAATATCACAGAATGATGAAGGAATCAGTTTTCATTGAACTTGTCTCTAAACATGACCAACTAAACTTTTCAACACAACCATAACAAATCGAATTCTTCTTTTTCATTACAAAATATTAAGTGCACTCAAATACTTAAATCTAACTGAAGCTATCTGGTATTTCTAAAGTTAATCTATGATTGTGAAACTATTTTTGTTTGTTGGCATGGCCTTAATTCAAATTGGTCGAACAGTACTCCTGTTGCTACAAACAAAGCTAAAACATTTTCATTTGTTAAAATTCAACTCGAATAACAATAAAGATGTAATCAGTAGCCATATACAGATTGACCCCGGAATGTATAACAAGTGATTTCGTACCAGTTCCATTCCGAGTTCCCCATCACTGCCCTCTACCGTTTTGACCCAGAAGGATTTCCAACGAATCTTACAGCATATGACGACTTTGGAACGTCGAAGGGCCTTTGAGTAAGCTGCTACCATTGGCTCCAAATGGAATGTAACTGCAAAGAAGCATTTCACAAGTTGACAATTGCATGTGATCTTATGTTTATGTATTTAATCGTGAAAAAAGAGATCTAAACTAATGTTCTGAAAGAGTATGCATCTTCAACTCCGTCAATTATATCCGCCATATACATCTTGGTCAAATTCAAGTCATGTGACCTCCTTAAAGCTAAATTGGGGGTCATGACAACGGAAAAGACACACTTATGAAAAAAAATTTAATCTTCATGTCACAGAAAGAAATAGTCCACTTCCCGATGAGACGATGATGTCGACCATGAAACTTTGCCCTATTTCTTCTTCAACACGCATCTTTGAAAATCACATGTTCTAATGTTGTGCGTCAGTGGTCGATTTCTATCACGAAAGTAGAGATATTCGACGAGTTTATTTATTAATTCTGAATACCTCTGATAATATCTCAATGAGGGCGGGCATAAACATTCTTAGGTTATATATATCTTAAAGAGGATGATATACCAACTCTTCTCAAAAAACGTATTTTAATTGGTGAATATTTGTCGTACCGGCTTGGCATAGACATTATCTGCTTGTTCATATATACTTAGATTATAATCGCTCAGTCTCGTATGATGAAGTTTTACGTTTATTACTATTCATAGATTAGTTATTGGATTATTGAACCTTTCCTCAATGCAGTATATAATCATAAGCAATACATATATACACCATATCTTTATAATTAGAATATGGAAATCATTAATGGATCCACATGGTAGCTGATGTCGACAACAGTAACATACTTAATCTTACTCAAAACCTAGGGTTTTTCTGTCTTTATCCCTGAGATTGGAATGCTAAATTTTCTCCGACACATAATCATTGTATAAGTTCCTTGCAAGCTATTATTTAACATCATTTGACTGTGAAGGTTACGTCATTCAACTGATTTAAATGTGATCTCTATCTCCAACAGACTCTAATTGGCCATAACAAATGTATCGCTAATATCTAATGTCATTTTAGTTCTCATATATTAATATTGAACAGTAAAGAGGAAACATCTATGTACCTTCGGTTGCTTATCAAAATTCAGCATTTATACCTTTTTTGAAATACGAAAAGAAAGTGGTTCGTTATAAAAACAACTACAACAATCAAAGTTTTGGTAATAGAACATTAGGAATTCTAAGTGATTACATTCATTTTTGGTCCTGAAAATATATGATAATGATTTCCAACGGACGAAACTAAAGAAGTCAGAATTGTACGTATCTGAAATACCCACCTTGGTACACCCATTTGAACATAGGTTTCCAAAATAAAATGCTATCACATTTAAGCTTGACTTCATTAACTTACAATCGTCCATGTTGTCTGTACCCAAATTGTCTCCCACGATGCCACCATTCCGGACCGTCAGGTATTTGCTATTGTTTGTTTGAATGAACACTTGTTGTACTCCGCCACGCTTCGTTTTCACCCACTGTACCCTCCGCTTTTGATGCCGCTGCCTTTGTGGTCTTGGGAATCGTACACGTGTCCACCTAGCATGTTCATTGGTTCTTATGGAAATCATGTCTGTCACGATGGCAACCTCCACGTCAAGCTCCTCTGTTTCTCCTGCTGCTCCATTCTCCAAATCCTCTGTTCGTTTTATCGTCTACAATTTTTAGAGACAAAACCAGGTTAACGATGTTTAATATGGTATAGAATTAACTATTGTTCGCTGATTCCTGTGTTTTTATTTTAGTCATTATCCGATGTAACCTCTGTATATTAACAATTAAGGATTTATGAACCTTTTCACTGACCTCAGCAAGGTAAGTGGTTTGTATTGTAGTCAAACGGACAAAGTTCTGCATGTACTATATACAATATTAAATAAATAAAATGACGAGGGAACTGTATAGTTTAGATAACCATTGACTAATATTGGGGGGCAATAAGTGCAAAACCTCCTATCTTTTACTTCTATTCAAAACCTACAAGTCAGATATTGATGAAACATAGTGGTAATCATAAGCCAGAGTGTTGGAATCAGAATCTATACTCAAGATGTGTCTGACCCAAAGGTGCTGGAGGCAGGCCATTCGACGTAACAGAGTACAAACCATTAAACAACTTCTGCTTTGAAACTTACTAGTAGATTTCAATTCTGATACTTTCCTTTACTCAGTTAACCATTAAGGTCCTTCTGGGGTCTTGTTTTGTTGACCAAACAGAACCTTTCGCCAAGTGATTATGATCTTACAACACATATTGCTATTTTCGCAAAATACAACAAAAACAACTAAAACAACTAAAACAACAAAAACAACTAAAACAACTACCTTACCAACCTGACCAAAATATCATATCTTTCCTTCATATCTAAGTATCTTAACCAAGGTATGTTGCTTAACCTAGTGAATATTTCATCGTTTTGTCAGATTAAAGTACCATTCAGTCCCACCCCCTTGTAACACTTTTTAATATTTACTGACCAAATGGACGTGCCAATGCTGCAGGACAGACGCCATACAGTGAAGAACACGCCATGCAAGTGAAATGGAATATCATGACATTGACATTCTGGACTCGTTTTTATAGATTTGAGGTTAATATGAGCGCATACATCCAATTAACAAAACAAATGTCCAACATCTTTACATGGATTCATAGACAAAGATCTGTTCGCAAATAAAACCATATCGATACCAAACAAAGTGATTTACAAACATATGTAAATATAGGCCTTAATCTCGGCTTTACCTTTCAAGATTATGTACATATTATGTTTTGACAATGGTAAAACGTAAATATATCACGAAATACGTAATTTTATAATTTGAGTACGGTTAATTATTGGTGTATATGTCTGTATATGTCGTTAATGTGACACTCATTTTTATATAAACTGTATATTATATACTCACACATGAACAATACTATTTCATTGTTAATCGTCTTTGATCTACTTGAGTCTAAACAGGTACATGTACATATATCTGTTTTATATTCTGTTTCATGCTTAAAAAAAATCTTACCACATTCTTAACTCGCTGTTCACTTGCGTCCGTTTCAAAAGAGAAGAGTCCTTGTATATTTTCAACGGTGAAGTCGTTAATAAGCTCACTGTCTAATGCCACGAGCTCATCGCCAGGTCTGAAACAACACAACCAAACCAGGGTTATTTGATACGCAAACAATATACATACAGTAAATAACCTGGTGGAATTTGATCAGACGACGTAAGATACGTATCAAGTTATATACCTGGGTAAAGACCATCTGAACCATAACAAGGTACACACACGACAGAGGAATAACTTGCATGTTTGGTTAGTATCACAAGGACCTTAAGCCATTGACTTGTATTGACAATATGCCATTAAGCTGTCAATGTTTTGCATGGCTAGGTCTACCTGTACACGCTAGCATTGTCATTATGAAGGTAGGATTTAAACGTGGGCTTCCTACATGTATACAGATCATAAGTACAACAGTATCGTCTGCCAGAGTTAAAACACATAGGAAGGATTATATTGCGATGTTCTTTCATTATACGTATGTTACTAACGGACGTATTACCACCATGTTTATCTTAAAGGTGCTGCAGTGGACGGCTTTTACTTGTGTTGTGAAAATTCGAAGTCAAATAAAGGGAAGTGTTTTTTTATTTCAACTAGCTACAGTTTGACAAAATGGCCGACATTAGGGATTTTGATTGGAGGATTTACACATCAAAATTGTTTCATGTATCACACACGTGGTATGTTTTTCAATCATTTTTATGTCAACCATCTAGGAAAACAAGTTGGAATGCTTCATAAAATCGAAATCAACGTTTTAACATATTTTGAATCATGACACTATTGATAATTTCCGACAACTATATTTGGAAATGATCCATTGAAAATTTCCATCGCGATAATACACAACGGTTGACTAAAAACTGTGTTAACACGCAGATACACTAGTGAACAAATGGTTCAAATTACAGCGAACATTCCACGAACAATTATTTCTTGTGATTTATACTACATTAGAAAGAGCGTATTCTAAAGTATAGTATACAATACTCAGCGAATAGTGCTCAATACATTGTACAATGTATTTAAAGCATATCTTATACTCAGAATTCGGTTACCTAGACACAATGTATCCCCTAGATATCAATGTATCTTCTATGCCTATACACACGATTTGATTTTAATGCAATGTAAGGGATGATTTCATAAATCATGAATTATATCGAAAGTTATCATGACGTTAGGTCGCATGATTTTTTTTTAAGTGAAACGATCAAAACGAAATTTTATTCTAAACATGATAGAACGTGCAGCAGCTATGGAATACGATATATTTTTACCTGAAAACTGAGGTCTGTGTGGTGTGGACTTCATGTATATAAATCTTCCCATCTTTGTCTTGTGGGTTTATTTTGACCATCATGTACGTGGAGTGCCTCACGCCTTCATTAATGATGTGTAACGGGATGTCTATGAACTAGAATAAAAAAAAAATTAAAAAAAAAAAAAAAAATTAATTAAAAACAAAAGTGAGAGGAAAATGTTCGGTTAATTGTTCGTTTGTCAATTATTTACAATTACATGTTTATCGCAAATTTAAAACGGGATAGCAATGTCATATTCTTTCTGTAAAAAGAACCCTAAAATTTTAGTGTGTAAATGTGAAGTGTGATGGTATCGAACATTTATAAGTAAATTATTTTTATATTACCATCGAACCTTATGTAAACAAGGAACTTCATTCAATAAAATATAAACGTATAAAGCGTCAAACCTAGCTATTACAAACTCGAGAAGTCTGAACCATGCTCAGATAAAATAACAAAATGATCGGTTCAAAATCAATAAAATATTTAAAGTCAAACTGAGCTTAAAATATCGGAGTTTGCATATTTAGACCACAGATCATGACAGAATAGATACTGTTAAGTTAAGTTAAATCAAACAGATACTGACTAATCAACAAATTAATCTTACTTACGGATCTCCGGACTTTTCTTCTCGGTGGGTGGATGAAGTGGGTTTTAATTTTAGAACATACTTACCTCTTCAGTCACTCTATATAGATTAGAACGCCTTATCATACCTTCCAGCTCACCGCGAATCTGTTGTATCACAAACATTTTCTGAAATCCTTCTCCGTGTTAAAATTCTCTCCTTGACGTTTGCAGCCGGAAGCTTCATGTTGTTACAGTGAACGGTGTAACGTTTATTATGATAACGGGAAGAATATTTATATACCTTGAATGATGTCCTACTCCTATAAATAAAACGAAAATTTATGGTCAATTTATAGAACAATTTATAGAACAAGGTTGTTTTGGGATAATATCCTTACTTAGCTCCTTTGTCATCAGGGTATTTCATGAAATATAAATAGACATGATAACATGCTTACACAGAGGTCACAGCGGATTCTCCATTCCTTCAATTAGCACCCGACTTCATACTGGATTTCCCGCTTCTATATTTAGATGTATTATTCGCCCCAATCATCATCCATGTTTCTAATTTAATCGTTATCTATGTTAAATGTATGTTTATCGTCAGAAACAGTTTCATTGTACTTACCTTGTGTTTGGAAAAAATAAATATGCATGCCAAATGTTGAACGTTTAACAATAACAAGCATTCTTTATATTAGAAATAGCTAACTAAATGTAAGAAATGTCTTATAAAATAGCGACACATACATGTACTGTACGACACGTCTACCAGACTTTACAAACAATAGCTCATCTACGTCAATATCAAGTAGTTTTCTTGATAATTGTTGCGAATAATATATATAAATGCAGAATAAAAAATAGCATTCATCTGTACCTATCTTCGTCAATGAATCAAGGTATAGACCTGGAATAGTGTAATTATAAACATCGGTAATGTACGCACTACTATGGTGATTTCAGTGGTTACTCAAAATAAAAGAATCAATTATATAGACAATACTACAAATATGTGTTCATCCGACTCCTAAGATAGCACGTAAGAACATGGCTTTAAACTGTGTTGAATTCAATCTATTCGTGCAAAAATCGAAATCGAGTGCAGCCTGAAAAGTCAGGGAAGCAAATTTATTTTGAAACAGGACGAACAATTGAAGGTTGTCCGCCACACAGACAAATGTGGTCTTTCATCAGTTATTCAAAAACACTTCAATGTATTTTCATACATTTTCCCAAACCATTCAACCAAATACTAACATCAAAAGTATGGTGTATGTAGGTGTCTGTTGTGACACTTTTTTCATTTCGAAATTCCTCTGCTTAAAGTTTTTAATTAATATTTCTATAAAGAAAATACATTGACGGAGAAATTCATTGAAATGTCTTCACTTTGTTAATTGCTGTTTTAGGAATGACTTTTCAACAACAACAACAACAACAACAATAAACATATTACGATTTTAAAGCTTGTTTTTGTATAAGACAATGAGTACTTAACTTTTCACTCGGATTACAATAGTGCTTTATTTTCTGAAACTGTATCAATTTACATGAAATCGTTACACTTATACTTATAATTATTTACAGGTAATTGGATTTCCTGTTCTAGTTATTTGTGTCTTCTTACATCAACACTATAAATAACGGTTCTATGTATAGGGTCAACGTAAAAACCATCATACACAAAGCATTCATGCGACGCTGGAAAAACACACAATGTTAACTCAATGGACACACACACTTACATTAGGTATTGCTGATTGCTAATAATACTGGAATTTGTATGTTTAACGTTCTGATTATTGCATCATGTTCTCATAAAAGGAAGAAAAAGTTATAGTATTTGGAGGGTCCCAAACATGTTCCTTTCATTAGAAATCATATGTACCAATGGAAATATTCACATCTTGTCATTTTGCTTTCTTGGTGTTCTTGATAACTCGATTTGCATATGGCCTTTTTTAAAAAAATCGGTTGTCTTTTACTATTTATACATTTTGTCTTTGCAAATTTATCCTTTGTTTCTTCATCATCTTTCAATATTTTATCTAGTTCAACCTCATTTTTATTTCGCGGATTATGAGTTAATGCAAATGGAAAAAATATCCTGATTTTGTATTTCTCTCTCCCTCTGCTTTAATAGTGTTGTTCAATCCGGTTCCACAGTCTTTGCTATTCCATCCACTATTATCCCACAAAGCAGTCTTTATCATGACGATTATTCATAACGTTTCCTCTCTTACAATGGTGACGACTCTTTTCGCTTAGTTATTGGTGATAGCAAGTTAAGTGTGACCGGTGGCAAGTTCACGAGAATGGCTGTAGCCTAGGAGCTAGAATTTATTAATAAATTAATGAAAATAATAGGTTAAAAACGAATGACATGAAGTGCCAGATCGCCGTGCTTTATATATCATTGTCGACTATTTCAGGAATAATCAACGTATGTGCATGTATTATCGTTGGTTATAAAATGTTTGAAAAGAAAAATTAACGAAGGCCGCTTGCGGCCTGAATTTATTACTTTCCCAACATTTTCGAATTTCGAATTAATAATTTAACCGTGTGTACAAATATATGTTGATAATATATCTTCTACAAAAGAAACTATCACAAACGTTTTTTCGTGTCTACCTCAGTGTCGATACGCCTTTGATAAATAAAGTGACCTTTATAATCTTATCATATAAATTGGGCTGTTCTTTTGCGCACGCTAACCTATGTCACGTGATGCCTATATTTCCATATTTCACAAGCTACGCGTTTTTATCATTTCTGTCCCTGTGAACAGTTGATCCATTTGTCTATTTAATCTGGATTATTTGGAAAGTATTCTTTGTTTCAATTTTCAGTCGCCATTCGGTCGACTGACGATAACCAATAAAACACTAACGTAATGCTTTATGCCAGATGTATATTTCAATCACTCAAATCCACCAATATATCGACAGCGCAAACCAACAAATGAAATCAGTATTTGACAGATTTACAAACACTATTTCAAGTCATCTTCGCGGTTAGTTCAGCGGAACATTAATACCATGAACTTGACAGGTTTGAAGCCGATCTAGAAGTAAAATAGACATCTTTGTTAGTCTGCAAGCAAATCTTCAAATATATAAAAAAAATCGGGTCCAGGGACTTGGTAACTTGTAAAGATATATTTGAACCGTAGCTAAGCAGTTCAGAGTAATTTTGCACGGGTTAGGGGTTTAGATAAAATGTCGGTAAAGATTCAACCCCTAATGATAATGTATATGAGAAAGAAGGAAAGCTCTCAACGTCGGAAAATCAATCCCCCTAACGTTCTTTCATAAAAATCGGATAGCTGTTTGATATACAAAGAAATGCTTAATAACGTTTGAAAGATTGAACATTTTACTTTTAAAAACCTAGTCACCACCTGATTTCTTGTACCCAGTCTGAGAACACATCCACCGGACAGCGACATATTATATTAGTACTTTATTGTGTTTTTACTTTATCACTTTTTACGACTGCATGTCTGCAATGGTTTCAATGTGTTACTACCAATAGTACTTTAGTCTGCTACCCGATAACTCTTTATAACTGATTGGATTGCTATGCAAACATGCTGGAATTGAGTTGCACTAGGCAATCTTAAAAAACAAAACAATTAACAAATATTTTGTACAAATTGTACTTAATCGTATATCTAGTTTATTTTGCTTTGAATATCACATGTACTCATAATATTCAAACGAGAATGATTTCTATTAGTATTATCGAGAAATTGTTACTAAATTCACTATATCTGTTATCACAAAAAATTGTAACTTTGTAACGTTGAAAAAGGTTTCATGGCCGCCTTTTCCTTCTCGCTGCTTATTTACATATGTTTTGGAACACTTTAAACATGATTTTCTATTACCTCAAGTTCAAAAGGTTAATCTTTGATGAACAGTATAACAATATGGTGCACTTAAAGATCTCCTTCCGGTGGCTTTATTCCTTGACAAAATCAGTTCTTTACATTTCATGTGATTGCTTCAAGTGCCGAGGTGTTTAGCTCAACAGGTTTGTTATCATCAGCCCCTAATGTTAGCCGGTGTTCAGCTCTACAGGTTTGTTATCATCAGTCCCTACGGTTAGCTGTTGTTCAGCTCTACAGGTTTGTTATCATCAGTTCCTAAGGTTAGCCGGTGTTCAGCTCTATAGGTTTGTTATCATCAGTCCCTTAGGTTAGCCGATGTTCAACTCTGCATGTTTGTTATCATCAGTCGCTAAGGATAGCCGGTGTTCAGCTCTACAGGTTTGTTATCTCCAGTCCCTAAGGTTAGCCGGTGTTCAGCTCTACAGGTTTGTTATCTTCAGTCCCTAAGGTTAGCCGGTGTTCAGCTCTACAGGTTTGTTATCTTCAGTCCCTAAGGTTAGCCGGTGTTCAGCTCTACAGGTTTGTTATCATCAGTCCCTAAGGTTAGCCGGTGTTCAGCTCTACAGGTTTGTTATCATCAGTCCCTAAGGTTAGCCGGTGTTCAGCTCTACAAACAGGTTATCATAAGTCCCTAAGCTTAGCACGTGTTCAGCTCTACAGGTTTGTAATAAGATCAATCCACAAAGTAGTTTTTTTTTTAGATATATACATTTTAATCTTTAATGTTCATGATTCATGTTTAACAATAATTTAGCCAAAGATTTTAGCGAACTGCATCAATTTTGACTGCAGTCAATTTAGTTATAAATTATATAAACATTAGTAGCGCTATTCCAAACGCAGCAATCAGATCTATGTTTACTGGTACGTGTACGTTGTGATCAAATAAGGCATGTTAGGATTATGTCTTCTGTTCCTGAAACTAGGAATAATCTTAGATAATAGAAACAATTGGTTCATAATAATCGTAAAAAACATCACAAAATGTTGAGATTTCAGCAGAGATCTGCTCATTTGAAACATAAGATATTTCAAAATTCAATCGGTTTTCCGGTTTGGATATGGTATTTACGCTTATTGGTGACGTCAGAGTGTTCTAAAAATAGCATATTGGAAACCCAACCAGATCTTTTAAAATACTTAGATATTTGTCCTTTGATATAACCTTTAATGATTGTAGTCACAATCTACATTTATAAAAAGGGGATATAGTTGTGATTTCGTGATCCATTTTAGGTGCTGTCAACTATCAGAGGAGAGCTCTCCTGGGGGAAAATGTAATAACAGCATAACGGATTATTTTATAGATTAAAGACGAAAAGCATTTTAGTGTGTGATTTGTAATGAAACACGCCAATTTCTCTTAATATGCGTAGCGGCCCGCAGTCACACTATCATCATTCTTGTAACGTGATCCTTTGTTCGGATCCTCCATTAGTTGAAGAAATTGTCCGATTATTTTTTTAATTTGCAAGCTTGCTCTTTTGTTGCGAGCTTGCTCTTTTGTTGCAAGCTTGCTCTTCTGCCTGCTGATAATAACCTCAGTGACAAATGGTGTTTTTGTAAATGCCTAATTTATGGTATATAATTGTACGAGTGAGACCAAATAATTTCCTGTCACTATTTGGCTCGTTAGAGTACACTTAACACTCAAATACACAAACAATGTACATAATTTGATCTAATCATTGATGGTTGTCGAATAATAATGCGGTATATATAGCATTCCTAATGCTATCTCGTAAATATTATTCATGACACTTGTTTGTTTAATTGTTTGTTTGTGTTTCACGTCCTATTACAAATGTACCAGCTATGGTCATTTAAGGACGAGCCAGGTTTGTGTGGTGGAGGAAGCCTGAGTTCCGGGAGAAAACCCACCGACTTACGGCCAGTACCTGGCGACTGTCCCACGTAGGCCTCGAACCCTCGACCCAGTGGTGGACGGCTAGTGGTAGCAGAATGTCAGACGCCTTTAGCCACTTGGCCAACGACTTCCGAGAAAGGTACAAAGATGAAGCAATATATTTATGTTTCATAAAAACGGACTGTACGTTTACCGTTAGCTATAAGCTTCCCTCAGATCGATGTTAACGCTACACTTCGTAGAGGCACAATCTACTGTATATGAAGACACATGTTATAAAGGAGGTCGGGATTTGTATATACCATCAGCCAGATTCAATTCAATATAGAGCTTTAATATATTTCAAAGAATGTATATATATATGCCTACACTATCACAATCATGGATACTGTCATGCATGCAAATATATAACGCAGTCATATATATACATCAATGGACGCTTATATGCCCCATTAATAACACATACTATTTAATGGTAGAAAACATGTGTATGAAAAACATGTTTTATTTCAATTTTAAGAGTAAGAAGTCATGTGCGCAAATTTAATGAATTTATTTACATAAGTATTACTTAATTTAGGATGCATGCGTATGCATAAGATGTACTGATTTACTTTAAAAGATAAAACACATGTATACGGATTAGTGTAACACAGCAGCCGTTAACACACGTAACAGTGGATAATAGTAATGTGTATTCATAGTGGTTAATCGACAATCTCATTACAACGTCAAGTACATGTACAGGTGGTTACAACATCTCATCTACGTATGGTAATACTTCACGTTGTGTCTCTGACTTCGAGCTAAGTAACTAGGCATGTGCCAAACCATGGCCACACTCCCCATACTCTGTCTCCCTGAACCTGCGTCCAAATTGACCTGTCCCTTCTCATGGCCAATTCCCCGACCCCATGAATATGGGATGCACCCCGTTAAACACGTTTTCCAGTACATATGTTACATCATTGCCTACATCCATCATCTGTCCTTATACCTATACACCTGTCATCATAAACATTTGGTATATACCTATGTCACTACAATTACTCTAAGTATCACATGTACCCTTTAGGCTACGGTTACCTGACACATTACTGACTCCTACTACAACATGACTTATAATCCAAAGATATGTATGAATCTAACATAAATTAATCACATTAATTAATTAAATTAACCATTTGGTAAACCCATTTTGTCACATGAGCTGTAATAGTGTTGTTCAATCCGGTTCCACAGTCTTTGCTATTCCATCCACTATTATACCACAAGGCAGTCTTTAGCATGACGATTATTCATAACGTTTCCTCTCTTACAATGGTGACGACTCTTTTCGCTTAGTTATTGGTGATAGCAAGTTAAGTATGACCGGTGGCAAGTTCATGACAATGTTCGCAACACGATTTCTCATCCCTGCACGATTTCTCATCCGGTTGAGAAATCGTGTTAGGAGTAGGCATATTACCCGTTGCCATGAGTACGAACACCGATTTTTATTTTGGGGGATTGTGGTATATAAAGGCTTGTTTATTTAGAAACTACTTCGCAAACTTCAAACTTTTTCAAACATCAAACTTGTTCGAACTTCAATTCTTAGCTTCCCATGATCTTGTATAAACGGTTGGTTTGCCTCTTTTGGTGCAGAGGGGCGGGGCTTAAAAGGGAAATTGAGATTTAAATCTTTAAAATCCTTCTCCTTATGTACCATTTAAGGGATTTATCTGAATTTGGCCTGGAGTATCCTAGGGCAAAGGGGTCTGCATTTTGTATAAGTGATGGGTGTGGCCCCTTTGGGTGCAGAGTTGCGGGGCTCAATAGGGGAAATTTAGGTTTAATTCTTTATTGTACTTTTTCTTCTGTACCATTGGAGGGATTGTTTGTAATAAGAATAATTTCTCATGGTTGCTTTATTATCCAGATGAGCGATACAGGCCCTCTGGCCCTGTTGTTTTATTTTATCTCAACACCTTTGACTAACAATGACTATACAAAGATATGTAACATACACAGATTTAATGTATAAGCATGCGTGGTTTATTAGAGGTGTACTGCAGTTACATATAATGTAATACATATAGTCACTAATGATATTGTTCTGATTTATGGACCGCTATAAAAGCAGTTTAGTTGAATATTTTTAATCGTTTTCTTGAATATGGGGGGGG
>NW_018408726.1:2774672-2809948 GCF_002113885.1 Mizuhopecten yessoensis
TGAAATATCAACTTTCTGAGATAGAACGCGCCTGTACATGTGAGATGAAAGGATTATCTGAAGAATACACACTTGAATGAGCAAGCATGTCTTAAAACGTTTGTCAAGCAAATTGTGATAAACAGATAACTGTAATTGAATCCGTGTTACTGCATCCGACATTCGTTGTCCATGAAATATACTGACTGAGGTTACATGCAACTATTTCCAGTGTTAACCTTGAAATACACGAGTAAAGTATCATGCTAATTAAAATATACATGTATGTTTGTGGTGTAAATACGTTTTAGATAGAATATTTTCTAAACATATAATGTATTTGTTGCAGTTTATTATTTGACTACCAAATTGACCGATTAACCGGTAACTTGATGCAAAGAGCCTAAAATGCAGACATGAAGAGGTGAGTTTTGATGTCTTTCTTGAATTTTGCCAGGGTATTTGACTTTTCTAATAGCAGACTGTAAGCTATTCCACAACATGGCCGACACCGTCCAAAAACAACGGTTTCCATACGTCACAGTACGAGATTTTGGGACACACAAAAATGATTCTGACTCCGATCGCAGTGATCGTGACGGCTGATACAGGGTAATAAGCTCCTGTTAGGTCGGTGGAATAGGTCCGTTTCAGGGTGATCTGGGGAAAAAATTACTATGTTATCAAACTCTTCTGATTTCAACTCATCAATGTCTCTAATATGATAGAAAAAAAGTCCTGAAAGTTTTCCTTTGATGAAAAAAATTGAGGCCATTTCTAAATTTGGCCGATTTTTCACCTTTTTTCGCCAAAAATGAAGAACGAGAATATATCGGTTAGATGAAAGAAAATTTATATTTTTGATATTTTCTTTGATATAAGAGTGATGCAAATATGTTAATTTATTACACATAACAGTTTGTTGATTTGGCTTTAAGAAAAAATAATTTGATTTAGAAATTTTGAGTGTATTCTATAAAGCTCTGTCGTTAAAGGGCATACTGACAGTTTGGCATTAATTTTGAAACTTGTAAAGAACAATCCTAAGTTGTCTGTAGAAACTGGAGTATGTTTTTATTCTGGAGCTGATGGTTAACAAAAATTGCCTCTGTAAAAATTTGGGACTAACCAGGTTCCAGCGTGGAAGCATGATGCAGAACAGAATGTATGTGTTGTCCGGAGGTGTAACACTATTGTTGTATACCAGGAATTTTTCACTGCAGTTTAAATTCAACCTTTTCACTTTCCATAATGAGGGCCAATTTATCCTGACGGGTATTAAAACACCTGGTTCACTATATAGTCGTTACATGTGAAGGGCAAAAAAAATAATGCTGAGAAAATATTGATTTTACCAGTGAGGTGCTAAGTTTGATGGGTGAGAGTTTTCAGGTATACGTAATGTTTATGAGCAGGAGAGGAGTGTATATACATTTTGTGCATTTTTATGTTAAATTTTCATTATATGTCATTCATTTTTGTGACATGGTAGCTATATTGATTTATGACTACAATCAATTAATGTGTTTTTATGAGGATAATCTTTTTGTAGTGTACTTGGATGAAATTTTTGTTATTATATAGTTAGGTAATAGTGTAATGTTTTAGTAAATGCTACTGTAAAGATGTGGACATCTTTCATGTAAGGAGGGGAGAATGTAGCAGTGTCATTATTTAATGACAGTAATATCTTTTACCTGTAAAGCTGGTTATTTTTAAACTTGATTCTTCATTAAGAGCAGAGTATTAAGTGCTGTGCTTTTACTATACAGTGTATCTATATACATGTACACTTTGCTTTATATCAAATGACACCTGTGCAAACCTGTTTGTCAAGGTTCATGGGTCAATCTATTTTTGTGTAAGATTGACCATGGGTCAGTGCGCACCCGCGCTTTTGGGGGCATTGTCACTCCCGTACAAGTTTATGGACGTTTTATGCAATTGTGCAGACTTGGTGCTTATTAGTGAGCTGGGAATTCTAAATTCATTGTATGCGCAAGATTGGTTACTTGGTCACGTACTCACGTACGGGTTTGTCTCCCTGGATTTAGACCTTCTTCGTCTATGAAGAGGGTTTAATATATGAGGAATAAATATCAACGGAAGCAAAGATAGCGTTGGAGTGTTCTATACAAAGAGACCCCTAGAAACAGACTGTTACATAACCATAATCTGTTTACAATCTGGATTAATGGAAAAAGTGGAATTTCATTGAGAAGCAGCGGTTTTGCAGCAAGAATTGTTTTGGTTGGTGTTTTGATGTTGTTATTAATGAATTTTGATTATATGTACTACTTTTGTTGACAATATTTGTAACAATATTATAAAACGTCACGATAAGCCCATTTTTGTAAAAGTATGTTTTTGCTTCAAGACTATGTACTATGTACACAGGATTGGAACGGTTTCGCTAAAAAGAGTGTGTCAAATATAACTCTTTCGTCTTTGTCATATACTGATGCCTTCATATCTGTCTTTTCAGGACTTGATATACAATAATGGATGGTCAGCACGTCCAAGATGGTGATTTCCCTCATGTGCCTGGTGGTCTGCATGAGGGATGTTGTGTGATTTGCCGTGATGCTTTGGGGGATGACAAACAAAAGGTTCACAAGAAAGGACTTGATACTCTCATTCGTGTCAGTAGCCTGCGAGGGGACAATGATTTGCATAGAACGTGCATAAGTAGTAAACCCTTACGATACAGTAGTAGACCTTTACGATACAGTAGTAAACCCTTACAATACAGTAGTAAATCCTTACGATACAGTAGTAAACCCTTACGATACAGTAGTAAACCCTTACGTTACAATAGTAAACCTTTACGATACAGTAGTAAACCTTTACGATACAGTAGTTAACCAGTACGAAACAGTAGTTAACCCTTACGATACAGAAGTAAACCCTTACGATACAGTAGTAAACCCTTACGATACAGTAGTAACCCCTTACGATACAGTAGTAAACCCTTACGATACAGTAGTAAACCCTTACGATACAGTAGTAAACCCTTACGATACAGTACAGTGTAGTAAAACCTTATGATATAGTAGTAGACCCTTACGATACAGTAGTAGACTTTTACGATACAGTAGTAGACCCTTACGATACAGTAGTATACCCTTACGTTACAGTAGTAAACCCTTACGATACAGTAGTAAAACCTTACGATACAGTAGTAAACCTTTACGATACAGTAGTAAACCCTTACGATACAGTACAGTGTAGTAAACCCTTACGACACAGAAGTAAACCTTTACGATACAGTAGTAAACCCTTTCGATACAGTAGTAAACCCTTACGATACAGAGGTATACCCTAACGATATGGTAGTAGACCCTTATGATACAGTAGTAGACCTTCACGATACAGTAGTTAACCCTTACGACACAGTAGTAAACCCTTACGATACAGTAGTATACCCTTACGATATAGTAGTAGACCCTTACGATACAGTAGTAAACCCTTACGATAAAGTACAGTGTAGTAAATCCTTACGATATAGTAGTAGACCCTTACGATACAGTAATAAACCCTTACGATACGGTAGTAAACCCTTACGATACAGAAGTAAACCCTTACGTAACAGTAGTGAACCCTTACGATACAGAAGTAAACCCTTACGTAACAGTAGTAAACCCTTACGTTACAGTAGTAGACCCTTACGTTACAGTAGTAAACCCGTACGTTAAAGTAGTAAACCCTTACGATACAGTAGTAAACCCTTACGAAACAGTAGTAAACCCTTACAATACCGTAGTAAACCCTTACGATACAGTAGTAGACCCTTACGATACAGTACAGTGTAGTAAACCCTTACGATACAGAAGTAAACCTTTACGATACAGTAGTAAACACTTACGATACAGTAGTAAACCTTTACGATACAGTTGTAGACCCTAACGATACAGTAGTAGACCCTTACGATACAGTAGTAGACCCTTACGATACCGTAATAAACCCTTACGATACAGTAGTAGACCCTTACGATACCGTAATAAACCCTTACGATACAGTAGTAGACCCTTACGATACCGTAATAAACCCTTACGATACAGTAGTAGACCCTTACGATACCGTAATAAACCCTTACGATACAGTAGTAGACCCTTACGATACAGTAATAAACCCTTACGATACAGTAGTAGACCCTTACGATACAGTAATAAACCCTTACGATACAGTAGTAAACCCTTACGATACAGTAGTAAATCCTTACGATACAGTAGTAAACTCTTACGATACAGTAGTAAACCCTTACGATACAGTAGTTAACCCTTACGATACAGTAGTCAAACATTACGATACAGTAGTAGACCCTTACGTTACAGTAGTAAACCCTTACGATACAGTAGTTAACCCTTACGATACAGTAGTAAACCCTTACGATATAGTAGTAGACCCTTACGATACAGTAGTAGACTTTTACGATACAGTAGTAGACCCTTACGATACAGTAGTAAACCCTTACGATACAGTAGTAAACCCTAGTATTACAGTAGTAAACCCTTACGATAGAGTAGTAAACCTTTACGATACAGTAGTAAATCCTTACGATACAGTACAGTGTAGTAGACCCTTACGACACAGTAGTAGACCTTTACGATACAGTATTAAACTCTTACGATACAGTAGTAAACCCTTACGATACAGTAGTAAACCCTTACGATACAGTAGTAAACACTTTCGATACAGTAGTAAACCTTTACGATACAGAAATAAACCCTTACTATGCAGTAGTGATGTTTAAATCTCAATTCAGATGTAAATTCTTATTACAATGATGATAACGACACAGCGGAATTTCGGACACAGCGAATGTTTGTTGGTGATTTACGAAACCAGTTGTTTTATCTTTACCGGTGTCCGTTAAACAGGTCTTGTCGGCCAAATATGGTGGGAAATACCTCTCATCAGAGACTAGAAACTATAAATATTTACTTTTCGTAGTAGAATTTTCAGTTCCGTGTGTCATTTTTTACATTTTTGACACGAGCAATGTAGTGTTACCATCGTTATACCACACCATTGCTGTTCAGTCTAGTCTTCTTCGTATATTAACAAAGGACATTTCATAATTACAGTGTACAACATAATAATCCATTTCATAATTATCTCGTACAAATTGATAACAATGTGCGGCTACACTTGAATGAGCGATGGAATAACATACGACACGAACTACCGAAATTATCAATAAATGTTTCCAAGTTGCGACATCATGATACTACGCCTACAAGCCAGATTACTTTTCCAACACTTTAAAGCCATAATGCCAATATATAAACAGATATTGACTACAGCAGATAACTTGTAATTGTTTTTTGTTTAGAACAAAATCTCCTATCCATTTATGATTTCTTAATACTGTTTTGACGTACTTACACTTTTTTCATGTAAACACCATTGTACGCCTCTACACAATATCCATGTTAGCCCGGTATGACGTCGTTTCACAATGTCCATGTAAATGTCTATTGACGTCTTCCAAAAAATGCGAGTAAGCACCTTTTCATGCTTTTACATTAATTCAATATCAATATCATTTTCTCCTTTTTCACCATTACAGAGTCTACATGTAAGCGGCGTCATCTCACTCCTTTATCAAGTTTACATATACGCGCCTTGTGACGCCTTCAAACAGTGTTTTGACGCCTAAATATTGTTCTATTGTAAGGATGCTTTTGAGTCATTTACACAATCTCTAGTAAGGGCATCTATGTGCCTTTTTAGGCGTTTAAACAATCCCAATATCAGAGATTTTTTAAACAATGACACAATCCTCATTTACAGCTATTTTACACCTTTACCATCTTTTAATAAGGCGTTTTGACGCTATTTCGCAATACCTATGGAAGCGCCTTTTGACGCATTATTGATTTTAAAGCAAATGGTTTATGTATATTTACAGTCGCTTTAGAAGCATCTTATAACGCAATGCTTTATATTGTAATAATTAAACAATAGAAATGTTCGAAATATAATTTTGAATGACAATTTTGCCTTTTTCTAATATCAGATTTTTTTTGTTTCAAAAAGGCTAAAAGGAATATTTTGACCTACAAGTTCTCATCTTAAAATATATTTCCATTTACGGAAATGTGCCATGGACTTAGTTGTGATAGTTGTCAATCATGCGCCAAAGTTGCAGTGCAACGGTATTATATTGCTTTAGACAATTAATTGAAAATCAGGGCTTTCTTTTCATTTAATTTTACAAAACAATCCGTTACAGTACTTGAGATCTACCTGTACACAACTGTATTGTGTATAACTCAACCTTCTTTGTACATCTATAACATTTTCAGTGTTATATGACTATAAGGTAGAACACGTTTTTCCTTTATTTGTTGTACAGATAATAAAAGATATTAAATCAGTTATATCATTTTATTTGTCTCTGTCTTTTGATATAAGTAGCAATGCAATCAACATCCGGACAAATGGTCGCCTCTCGTAGGAGGGGTTGCATACATCATTCACACATACATCAGGCAATTCCATACATCATTTAGTACTCATGTAAGTTAGCTACTTATTCTATAAATAATTATTTACTTGTTTCCCAATGAATTATTGTCTTATTAAAACAAATAACACCTTTGTACTAATCGCTCATCGTTTAATACAAAACCTTAGTTATACAAGATAATACATTGGAGTAATTGACTGATAAAAACAGCAACATAGAATTACAACTGACGAAGGACGACAACTATTGACTCTCGCCCTGTCCGGGCCTCAATCTCACTATCAAACAACTTTTGACCATTAACATTTCGACTCTGACTATTACACTGGCGTGGCCTCCTCAAGGAGGTTTTAATGTTACAGTAGCCAACAGCCCAATAATCTCAACATCGTCATAATCACAAATTGTTGATGATTTGAGAATTTTGTAAGCACTGTATAGTTATAAATATGGATACGAAATGCGCAAATAAGACATATTTGACGCATTAATCTTACGACAGGTAGTTTAAAACTTTGGTTCAACATTCACTTATGTATATGATACATTGTGTGTGATAGGTATAATGTACAAATCACTACCGATGAAGGAAGACAAATTTCGACTCCTGCCCTGTCATGTCCACGAACCTGATTGCAAAACGTTATACATGGTAATAACTCTGTATTCTGGTGTTCAACAAAGTAGAATAATAGTATAAACTACAAAACTACCGGTAATTGTTAGATAATCATGCAAATGGTATCATCATGTGACTAGATCGTGAATCAACTATTTGTGTATCTGTATCATTAATGCTATTTATACTATGAAAAAAACCTGAGTTTGTTTGAATACTATTAGTTGCTTCTATTAGAATATGAACTTCCACATTTACCAATTATATAATAAATAAACGTAAACTCGACGAACAAAATTATAATTCATACAATAGATATCAGAATGGCAAACAAATGAAGATATACCAGTTTGAAGTGTAACGATTGCATTTGGAACCCTTCAACAAGTCCTCGAAACTGCCCCTATAGTCGCAAGTGATGCTTCAGAAAGCAAGTTTAAGCAAAATCACCTTGGTGTATAACAAGCAATCAGAAGCTACGACGGTCATGTTTATTGACTGATCAGAAAATAAAATGCGTTACATACATTTACACATGCTAAGCAATGGTCATGGCAAATTTTATAAGTATCTGGATTTCAGAAGACGCCAAGACACCATTTGGCGGAAGAAGAAGAAGAAGAAAAAGAAGAAGAAGAAGAAGAAGAAGAAGAAGAAGAAGAAGAAGAAGAAGAAGAAGAAGAAGAAGAAGAAGAAAAAGAAGAAGAAGAAGAAGAAAAAGAAGAAGAAGAAGAAACGCAGCAAAATTAATGTGTCCCTGAATTCGTTTGTTGGACTTTATATCATAGTAAGAGGTACGTATTACCAGATCACATTTAATGTCTAACGTCGCATCAGTTCAATGCTATCACAAGGAGGCATTTACAACAACCTATCCTGCCTCTGGCACACTGACGCACATGCAAGCCTATGCAACACACTTGGCGACACTCCTCAAATGACCTTAGCTGTTGGTAGGACATTTAACTCTATACAACCTACCACATTTACTTTCATCAAGCTTTCTTTTTACTATAAATGCACTTATTTGAGCGGTGTGTGCGCGTATGACTAAGCTTACTTTATTAAGTGATGTTCATATGTTTGAGGTTTTCACTAAAATTAAAAAGCACTTCATAAATATGACGATAAAATTAAAAAGAATTTCATAAATATGACTATAAAATTAAAAAGCACTTCATAAATATGACTATAAAATTTAAAATAAAAACAGCACAGAGCTCTTGCTTGTAAGAGAGCTAAATTATCACGCATTTAAATTAAAACAATGTTCTAATACGTAGACATAAATGAATACGTCGTTGATATAATTCGTTTAGAGACGTATTTATGCTGGTAGGGATATAGCACCGTACAGCACAGCTTTATACGATATGCTTTCCGTTATTTCCAATGGGCCTATTCTTGAATATGGCATAGGATCTATGTCAGAGATTTCTGAAGGACCGAATGGAGATTCCAAAGTCGGTGTTTCCGTTTTCGTATGAAGGATTGATCTGTTGGTTGTGACAAAAACACTTGGAATCAACACGAACCCGGCAGCTATGATACAGGATCCGATGAAGAAGAATTCAGCGCCATCAAATGACGTCCTATCAGCGACCATTCCTGTAACAGTACAAAAGATATTATTGAATACGATTTTCTTCCCAGGGAACGTTCTGTAGGTATTCTAGCGTACAGCAGATCCTCAAATGTCTGTCAGCATGATACATGCAACTATAGAAGATTTTCATAATTTCGGTAAACATTATACCTTCTGTAGGTTTTTTATTATTTCTGTAAACGTTATACGTTGTTAATACGGCAGATGCTGTAAAAACCATAACTACGGCAGATTTTTATTATTTCTGTTTAAGTTCATAAATACGATAGATTTTCATTATTTCTGTAAATATTATAACAACAGTTCATAAATATGAAACTGTATGATTAAATACGTTTCTCTTCACAGGGAACGTTCTGTAGGTATTCTAGCGTACAGCAGATCCTCAAAATTTCTGTCAGCATGATACATGTAACTAAGGAAGATTTTCATAGTTTCTGTAAACTGTATACATGTAGTAATTGTAGATTTTTATTATTTCTATAAACTACAGTCCACTTATATGAAACTGTATCATTGAATACGTTTCTCTTCACAGGCAATTTTCTGTAAATATTCTTGCGTACAGTATGTCCTTATTTTTGCTGAGATCATGATAACTACAGAAGAATTTCATTATTTCTGTAAAAACTATTACTACGGTAGATGTCCATTATTTCTGTTAACATTATTACTACGGTAGATGTCCATTATTTCTGTAAACATTTTTACTACGGTAGATGTCCATTATTTTTGTTAACATTATACACTGTAGCTTCATTAGATTTTCCATTTGTTCTGGAAACATGATAGCTTCGAAAGAATTTTATTTTTTTACATCATCACACTACGATAGATTTTCATTATTTTTGTAAACATCATAACTACAGTTTTCATTATTTCTGTTAACCTGCTAATTGTGAAAATATAAATAGGCATCATAATGGAAGTTAACATTTGTTCTGTCTGTGTCTTTTGAACAATAATGTAGGTTAATGATGTTTTCAGTAAGCCTCTGATTTTAGCGGTTGTCATATTGAAACAATGTTCTTTCTAATTCGCAAGGTCTGATTAGCAAAAATGCTAATAGAATTATTCTGCAGAGCAGAATATCAGATATAACCGAGTAATAGGATATTATGCTAAGGTGCAATAGGACCCTTTGTCGTCTCAAAGATTGCCATGGTATTTCTAAATTAGTTACATGCATAACAAAGTTCACCTTTCCGTGTTTTTCGAATATGAATTAATAGTATCCTGCCAGAGGAATTATTTGTGTACATAACTACTAAATAACTGACGTACCAATCTGACAAGGATACAGGTAAGAGCATTTTAGTATAACTTTTTATAAAAGTATTTATGAGAGAACTTCCGTTGTGACTAACTAACGTACCTCACCGAGTATTTCTTATATGACTAACTAACGTGCTTCCCCGAGTGTTTCTTATAGGACTTACTAACACGACTCCCCGAGGACTTTCGATGTGACTAACTAACGTGCCTTCCCGAGGACTTACGATGTGACTAACTAACGCGACTCCCCGAGTATTTCTTATATGACTTACTAACTTGGCTCCCCGGGGACTTTCGATGTGACTAACTAACGTGCCTCCCCGAATGTTTCTTATAGGACTTTCTAACGCGACTCCCCGAGGACTTACAATTTAAGAAACAACTTGCCTGCCAGAGGATTTCCCGTAAAAGATGCAACAGTGTAGGACAAATAGAGCATTCCAAAACATCCGGACAATTTACTTGGTCCGAAAAACTCAATAAACAGCATGCTTCCAAGGTAGTGAATATTGCCTTTAAAACAAAGGAATATTGATGAAATCGATTACAACTGTAAAACTGCAACTGAAAATTAAAAGTTAAAAAATGTTTAATGTATCATTAATAAGTTTCCTTATTGAGAGTTTTAATTGTACTTGTAACTTTTATGTTAATCAATTAATATGATGCGATTAAAACAGCATCCTGAAGTGTCAACAAAATCGTAATTTGAACCCCAAAGAGATGACCCGGTGGTAAAATAGGAGCAACGAAAAGATTTACATGGAAACCCTTGAAAACGTACAACTTTATATAGAATATAGAATATTTACTTACTTTAAGATCATGATGTCGACATTAAATTTGCCCATAGGGATTTTTAACTGGCATCTCTCGAAACCCAGTATTGTAAGTTTGTCATATTAACGACGACCTTGTACTGCAATTTTATCAATAAAAATTGCTTCATGTGGTTTGAACAAAATGGTTCCATTGTAATCAAGCCCAATTCTTACCAAAGAAAAAGCCGAACCCTGCAGATGCTGCGTAAAAGTGGAAGACATTCATGCATAAAGGAATAGATGTGAGCGATCCCCCACTGAGGACGCAGGCACAGATATAGAAGTAGCGGGTGAAACTAGGCCTTTTGTCAACAAGTAACATTCCAACCATTTTCCCCAAAGTGTTTGCCGCCCCGGCTAGGAGGAGGGCTGTAGACGCTTCTTCCAGGGAATATGTGTTCGTTGTCATATAGTCGGGTAGACGAGAATACGTTACCACAAATCCAATGACATAGAGGTATGAGGATATAATACACAGGTAGAATAGGAAACTTCTTAACAACGCTTTGTCTATGTATACCCCATAGGCTCGGACTACCGCACACAGCAGCCTGACGGTACGCTCTGAAACATATGCACACAACTTAACAATAAAATGTATTTGTGTTACATGTATCTCATTATTTATTTTACCTTCAATAAAATATTTACCAAACTGCTATTGCATAATAGTATCGTTATACACATGATAATATATGAATATTATTTACATGATTTACGTATATTGTTTTATAAATAATTTTATTGGAATATCTAAAGAAAGTATTACTGTATGAAATAATAGTTTTATCTAAACATAACGTACTTTCCGTTAAACCGTGATTTTTGAAAACCTGTCTATCCCAAACAAGAACAGGCTTTATGGTGGTGCTTTGTATATAGAGATATCATACATGTAGAAAACTGAACTAAAAGCATGAAACGAGCACTGGGTATTATTTAACATTTGTATATGTTGTTCTATCAACGCAGAGTAAATTAGACCAAGTGTATGCCAGAGCATCAACACAGATTCAAAATACGCCGCAGTTTCAGCACACAGGTACAAACATTGTACGCCATAATCAACATGCATAACTGATACCAGTACCTAAATTAAGAAGACACATATTATCCAATATGTTTTGACTGTTTCTTAGACAGTTTGTGACATACATGTATTTTCCTTGATTTTACGGAGACACTGACAGTTCGGAATAACTGACTCCATTCTAAAAATAGATGAGTCGTTGGTAGCTCCACAGGGTTTCTTTGAAAAACAATGCGCACTGGGTTTGGTGCGTACTTCAATTAAACTTTGCATATATTCAGGAGTACTTGTATATCCATGTACTTTCCATACACGAATGTAAATGTTATATATTCATTTCTGAAACTGCAGCGATTTTATTATCAACAACGATTAGGTCAAATCTTCATTTTACAGATTTCCGCAACAGGGGTTATTTCCTCGAAATGTTTCGGTTTTCGTCGGTCCAAGAAATCGTGAAATCTTGCAAGATGATGCGGGTTTCCCACAATAGAAACGAGATGTCCCCAACAATATGCTTTATTCTAGTTTGACTAGATCTGCATGTTAAATGGTTTTGAGTATCGTAAAATATTCATAATAATTCCAATGTCAGTTTTATTCTACAATGTCTGGTTACACGCAAGTGTAAAATAACAATAACAATAAGTATTTTGCTGTTGGTGGTGTTGCTACTTGGGTACTTCATTTTCGGTCACTTGACAACCGACCTACTAGTGACAATGGTCGACCAATCCTAACCTGTTGTGAAAATATATTTTCCTTAAAGTTATAAAGTCGTCGTTGTCGACATGTTTTAACGTCTCAGCTGCAAAAATACAGCAATTACCATTCCAATCGGTTATCGAAAGTATGTAAACAGTATACAGGAAAGCATTAACTAAAGAGCACACCAAACCCGGTGCACATTTTGTTTCAAAGGGTCCATATGGGGGAATGTCTGACTGTATCTGCCAAATCAAACATATTAAAAGAAGATTGTCAGTTACTTCGGACTCCTACGACAGGTGCCATATGCGCCTCAAGAAATACTCACCACTCCGGAATATTCTGTTTCGTCTCCTGTATCTTGCTTTGGTTTACATATATGTATGATTCGTTTCCTTTTAATTTTGTTTGTGTGTCTCTGCTATTGATACCTTTGTCCTAACCAACCAAAATGTACATAGACACTAGAATGATGTGATTAAATATGCTTTAACAATACTTTTTCTAACGTACTAATGTCTTAATAAGATGACGCGTGCTTTAGAAATACCATTTTTTCCGTTTCCATTTTATACCTTTTTGTTGAGGAGCCTTTTGGAAAGGGTTGGGTGGTAACGGCCTAAGCAGCGCCCCGCCAATGGCACCGTGAAGGTAAATGCCTGATAACATCATACATGTTCCTCGGAGTCCGAATTCATTCAAAAGGAAAGTTGTGATTGGTGGTCCTATTACACTTCCGGTTCCGTTAGCAACAAAAATTAACGCCAGGGCAATATGGCGTTTCTTTTCGAAGTACCCTCTGAATGCCATAAGACTGGAAGCTATAGAAAGGCCTCCTCCTAGACCTGCAGATTAAGGGAAGCATTATTAAATTATTTGATCAGTTATCAAATACTAAAACTATATTTATCAGTTGACGCCCATGCCAAACATTATACATTCACATGTTGAAAAGTTAACAATGAATTGCAATAAAATAAAATATTAAACCATGTATCACGTAATAACTTACATTTCCTTCGATATCAACTAGTTTATATTAAGTGTACAACATCTGGTACAACGTTCCATCTAGCTAGAATGAGTTAGTCCAAGGCGCTTTAAAGAACATAGATTATCAATAACATTTGAGGATTTTTCATAAGCTGCCGTTCCAGACAATTGATTCTGCGCTACATGTAAGCATGGAATGTGTACTGGAGATGTGAATTCTGTTTTGTGGCGGTTCCGTACTTTTACCGGCAATTTTTCCCTAGTACCACAGTCTTACAGCGCAACGAACAAAACATCCACCTTAAACATTTCGTGATCCACCTTGAATGACCAAATTATTTTCTTTAGAAATTCGAATCCAAAGCTACGAAATTTTTGGAAATTGAACTCCGGCCATCTGCGTTAAAGACCGGACCGTTTAACACTCAACTTACAAAAGATCCTGCCACATTGATGTCAGCATGACATATTCCGTCTTTGCGTATTGCAGAGTTATCTTCTCTTGGGAGCAGGTATTGATTGTTACATCACTTGTTTGTGAGAATAACGTCATCAATATTTGAGAAAACGACGTAATTTTCTCACACAGACCAATGACGTAACAATCAATACCTGTTCCCAAGAGAAGATAACTCTGCAATACGCAAGGACGGAATACTACTTATATTAACAACAAAAAAACACCGGACAAAACAAATATATAATATTTACCTGCTATAGCCCCAATAGCAAAAAAGGTATAGATGTTCAGGAGGAGATAGCCGATAAAGAAAGCCCCAGCTAGCAGTACGGCTCCAATATACATGATGATACGGCAACCCAACATATCACACACAGGACTTGCCAGAGTCACTAAGGCGAGGAACAAACAAATATCGGATATCATGTTTGAAAATAATAGCTGATTGGTAATGGTGTCTATTATTACCTTCCTTTGCCAAAAGCATAAGGATTTTAACTTTATTAGGAATACCCTCCCAAAGGGTTGTTACTTGAATACTTTTCGTTTCAGTGATAGGGGTCTGTATAAAGTTAAGGGATCTGAGTTGCTTCAGGAATACACTTCTCTTAGCTTAATTAAAGGAACTTTCAATTTTATAGGAGATGCTCTTTCATTGTCGAAAGCAAAGAAATCTAAGTTGTACTAAGAATACCCTTCAATTATCTAAAGTAAATTTATCTTTAATTTTGTTCTGCAATTTCAATTTCAGATGCAAAAAGATGATTTACAAAATATTTCCATGTAACTTTAGCCCGTATTTTTATAAAGTTGCGAGGAAAGGGCACAGTCTTATCGACAAGTACATATTTATTAGTATGTTTACGTTAGTCATTATGTATGTTCATTTCTATAATCTTTGATTGTTTATTATCAGATAAAAAACATTCGTGAAAAGTATTTATCTATTACATAAAGGTATTTATTTGTTTGTTTGTGTAAGTTCATCGTCATAGTTTTTGGGTTTTGTCTTCGTATATTGACGTTGGTGGTAGTTTTGTTATTACTAAATATCAGTAAATTCTGCTTGGAAAAATATTTCTATGGTGTTAATGTAACTTGAATGTTTGACAGATGTAAGTTGGAAATATATTACCTAGTACTACCTTACATCGTGTTTACCTTATGAGTGTATGTGTTGAAGAATCATGCCGTCTTCCACCTCTGAAAAAAAAAAATCTCATTTTCCAACATAAAACATTCCTGAATATTTATCAACCAATGGCTAGAATAGCACAGTTTTTCATTATGGTGCGCAGTCCGAGAACACACCGTGCGCACACCGCACATCATTCAAAGTTGTTCGATCCCACAACTGTAAATAATTTTGTTTGGCTAGAGTCTCGAAACTATAAAGGTAATATTACATGTATTACAAAGATAACGAAAAAGTGCTGGAACGATAACAGTGGAACAGGCAGAAACTCTAATAGAAACAAAAATGTTTTACAAAAATTTGTACAAAAATTTGCGATTTAAATCACGATTGGTATTAAACAAAATTTACTTCTCCTTTTTGTAAATACTTCCAGAGACAATCTAATTTTATTTTCGGATTATGTAAAAGAAAGTGGCGTTCTGGGAGAATTACACAAATTACTAGAGACTGGTAACTTTGATATAAATTTTGACAAACAGGAATTTAGTTTTGGCGTATTTACAGCTTGTAATATTGATCTGCAAATAGATAACCATCTCTTGCTACGCTAAACAGTACATATTTAAACAGAAATGTTTAAAGTGTTAACTAAATATCATCAGTCTGAGGAATCACATACAATTCGAACTTAAATCATATAAGATATTGCTAGCAAAACATGAAAAATGAAACGATAATGCAGAAATACAAAAAAGTTGAAAAATGACTTCTCCTGTGAGATTCGGATTCATTCATTTTCACAAAACTGAAGAGATAGGAACACTTTTAAATATCCCTAGCCCCCGCCCCCCTCCCTTTTTATTATTTTTGTTTGTGTATACCATGTAACACATGTGTTTAAAGAGAGGATGAGAGAGAGATAGAGAGAGAAAGAGAAGGAGAGAGAGAGAGAGAGATTACGAGCTGTACATATTTTATATCTTAGTAAGAGTGAAAATAAATATACTTTACTAGCACAGAAATAGAGAATGCATTACACCTGTGTCATGACGAATAATTATGATTATTGCTGACACGTGATAAGTCGGTGATTGCAATGTGTGTGTATGTGTATATGGTGAATAGTCTTTGTGTTAGTGTGGTTATAAGTATAAAGTGTTACTTTGTATTGATTATGTAAATTGAACAAATATAAAAATTACAAAAACAAAACTTTAAAGATTGTTTACCTGTTATGTAGGTCGCACCGTACATAATGTTTCCCGCCATAGCTATCTCATCGAGATTTGTATCAAACTCCGCAATCAGTGGCACAAAAAATAAACCGAAACTTGACATCATCATTATAGCCAGCATGTGACCAATAGAGCACCCCAGTACTATCAGCCACGCCCATCCTTTGTCCACGTGGTCGTCAGCTGTTTTTATACTGCGAGGTATTAAACACTCTATTTCGACCTGTTGAAAAACATAAAGTTGACAAAGGATTTAATTCAGGAATTTTTGATAGTTTGGTATATCTATGTATTTCAATCAAACCACCTATCAAGTTTACGATTCAATATTAATAAATGCACAGATTTTCTGAGCCTGCAGTAACATACATGCTCAAAATGATTTGCATAAAGTACAAATCGAATAAAAAAACATATTAAATGAATTATGTTGTTGAAGGTCATCGCGTCTGAATGACCATCTAAATTTGATTTAAAAACATTACTAATTTTTTGATAGTTTGGTATATCTATGTATTACAATCAAACCATCTATCAAGTTTACGATTTCCATATTAATAAATGCAAAGATTTTCTGAGCTTGCAGTAACATACATGCTCAAAATGATTTGCATGAAGTACAAATCGAATAAAAAACATATTAAATGAATTATGTTGTTGAAGGTCATCGCGTCTGAATGACCATCTAAATTTGATTTAAAAACATTACTATTGTGTTATCCGATAATTCATTATATGATTGCGGAAATACCTCATTGAAATACCGTTTTCAACGTCAGCTGAGTCGGCTAGAGTAACCTGGAACAAATACTTCGTGTATTACGAACACATAGAGTTATGCTTGCCCTTCTGCCACATTACAGTTAAGACTAATATCACCACACGGACATGTACTGGTCACTTACGTTTTTGTTTATTATTAGCGTTAATTGCATCGTGAACGACGTATTTGATGGCTAACATGTCTTTTAAGAATAAAGGGAGATAAAGATTTTACTGATAGATAAGCGAACCTGTTTACAAAACTTTCTAGAATAAAACAAGCATTCCTAAATATTTCACAATTATTGAGGAAGAACTGGAGATCAGACAGAGCAATGAATATATCTTACAACAAATGCTGGCAATGACTATAATCATCAAAAATAAAAATTGCCAACTTATCTAGATAAAAATTTCAGAAGCAATTTAAGTTAAACTTAATTAAGAACAACATCGGATTGAAGATATACATTTGTAGATCACGAAATTGAAAGAATTTTCCATAAATTTGTAAACACGAAATCGGAAATGTGTATCTTTAGGAATTCGAACCGAAAATGCCAGTTTTGTAAATTGACTTGTGCTCATGTTCATCATATATTCTTTGGGTGTGCGTTCAAGTTAAGACGTCATAACTTCTTATTGAAATTCGGTGACTGAATATAATCCACATTACAAAAACCAGAATCCCGGTGTTTTCACGTTTTAAGATGGTTAAAAGGCAGTCATTATGCATGTTACATAAATCGGTGGGTATGAACCGATGGACGTTAAGGTATGAAAATATGGCTATAGTTTGTATCGAGCGAAAGTCAAAATGTATGAAACTGTGGTCAGTTATATGACCAGATAATCCGAATGTATGATATGAGAGTAAGTGTGAAGATATATAATATATAGCATGAAAGTATGTCAGGATAGTCAGTATACTATGTATGTCAGGGAAATTAATGTGTATGAAACTTTGGTCACTTTGTACGTTATACAAATTACTGTGTATACCATGGTAGTTAGTATGATTGACAGGGAAGACGGTATGTATTAATACATGTATTATTAAATGGAAAATGAATTTCCCCCTGTGATAGGGATCCAAAAAAATAGACAGACATGAATATTTCATCCTTAAAACATTAATGGATTACAAAACTCAAACGCTATCATACGAAATTATTTAACTTTCTTTTTTACCGCTTCTCACACATTCCCATTCCATTAATAATAAAATACTGATTGCAAATCTATAGCCCTACCTCAAAATTGTTGTCTTTGGATATTTGGAAAGTAAGCAGCTGAAACAGAATATGACACCAAGCTTCTTGAATGCCAGGTAGTATTAAACAAACAAAACCGGATATAAACCCATAGATAATTACTTTGTTCTGATGAAGATGTTTTTAACATTGCCGTTTGTATAAACCTATGAAACAAATTTGAAGATATATTGCAATGATATTGCAAATCAGTTGTAACTTTATGTACATGTTCATTTTGTATTTCATCTTTCCGTCACATACCTGGCTGTCGGTGTCACGTGGGTTAGAGCGGGTTAATTTTACTGACAATACTCTATCCATATCTCTGAAACTCTTTAGTCGCTCCTGTAGCGTATTTATTTACAGTTATGACACATTTGTAGCAACAACCCTATATATAGAGGGCCCATACTGCGTTGTACAATTAGGGGTTTCTTAATTTATTATCATGGCGATACCAAGTCCTGCTCTGAATAATGCTTCTCTCATTAAATGTTTGTTAACTTCTTAAAAAAAAGTCAAGGATACTGGTAAAATGAAATAAATATCTTAATGCACGAAGCGTTGTTTACTCTTCCACAATCAAGAACATTCTATGTGAACTATCAGTCATCTAGTAAAGATTGTCGTTGCTCACGCGCCGCCGGGCCAACAGCTGGAACGCTACGAAGGTCAGTCATCGTTCATTTGAAAAATAATTCCTAACGGGGTATTAAACATACGTATTCAATCACTGCTTAAAATAGACGTATTCAAAAATTGTAGTAATCGATTGTTATAAACAACTGACAGAAACCACTTAAAATTATTATAAAGGATCGAATTAGACTCACGCATTGTCATCTTTGTCCGACACCATCATAATGTAAAATCCAATGAAATAAACGTTTGAGTATTTCTAGTTAGATGTGTCCACGAGTTTAACAACTTAAAGTTATATACGTTATGTAATACGAACACAAATTACTTCAAACTACATTGTATGCCTTATGTCGCTGTTTAAGCTTAGGTTAAATTAAGTTATACGGTACACGATGCCATACAAATACAAGTTGATTGAAGTTATTAGTCCCTTACCACTTCCAACGTTTGGAGGGGGTAGATAAACTAGGGGTGCATTCCGTCCGTCCGAAAAGTTTGTCCGGGACATATTTACTGCATTATTTCTTCCTGAGTAACCAGATTTGTAATGCAAGTACTTTATGGGATGGTTACGTGCAGAGTCAAATAAGTAGGTCACTGTAACCTATGCTTTGACTTTTATCTTACCTTTTGAAACTCTTATCCAAGACATATAGTTTATACTATTTCACCGTAATTAACCAAATAGTATCTGAGATATATCTTATGATAGTTGAATGCATGCAGTTTATGAAAGGTAGGACGCGATATATATTTTGGCATATGACCTCATTCATTGTTAAAGGTTGCCCAAAGCTTACCTTCTTTACTTTTTCTCACTGAGAAACCGTGTAATGCAGGCATATCCTGACATGACAGAATGTACTGTTTCAAAAGCAAGTTACTGTGATGTTTATTTTGACTTCTGATGGCAAATATTGGAAAACAACTGTCCATTGTTGTTTCAGGATAATTTATTTACTGTACGTTAATCTGAAATAGGTGTACTGCTCGGTAAATAAAAACATTGTTACCAATGGCAGACTGGGGATTGTCATGCACTACTTTGCCTTGTATATCATGTTGTACAGCTTAACTTTAAACTTAAAAATATACATTATATTTCGCATACACTACCAATGATTTCTGAAAGCTGTATATGATAACTTAAAGTATACGTTACATAAACCCCGTTGTTATGTTGTACAGACAATGGCCACTTAAAACTACACATTTTGTTGTACATCCCTAAAGCTTGTGACATTTTATTCAATAAGAGTCATCAGTTATGAAATATGTGATATCAAAGTTTTACTTTCAACACAATCATAAACTCAGTCATAGCTTAACAAACGGACCAGTCGCTCTTGCAACGTTGGGACACGTTTAATAGGAACATTGTGTTGTGTGGAAAATTAAATTTTGATATTCTATGGCACTGTGTTTGTATAATTATGATTGATTATAACACCACTTAAGAGAGTAAGTGACAATAAAATAGAGCCATACTGTATATATGTATAACTACTCAACGGCATTATACAATATCCAAATGTACATGTGTGTATGAATATTCGTTCTAGGGCTGATGAAGCATATAAACGTCATGGTACTACAGTTTCCAGTATGTCTGATCTAAAGAACCTTAAATGAAAACAACTGCTTTTAGTATCTATAATATTGATTCGACATGGGAGTTATTCCGTTGTAGCAAATAGTTAACTCATAAAATAGATATTATCTCCACTGTTTCTGTTTCTTCTCTCTTACTACACGACCTTTACCTGTACTTTAAATCCACATTTTAACACTTTGCCACCTGCTTTTGACAACCGGTGTTAAATCTATGTATTATTTGTTATACAGTTTAGCTTTAATAAACTGTTCAAATAATTCCTGTCTTACCAATCATTGTCCCAAGTTGTCTTTCAATTTCTTATTCTGTGCAGCTCGTGTGTTTAATTATTTCATTTAATGTCTACCACTGCATAGAAATGTTTCCCGAAGCAACAAATTCTCTGTCAAGGTTATAGCCCGAACAAAGTCTTCATGAACAATATTCTTTGACTTAAACTCAAGGGTACCATCGAATCAGTTATAATTGCGGTTTTTAAATTGGAGTATTCTCCCTTCCTTATAGAAGATGAAGCAACTTAAAGAAGATTTTTTCTGGCTTAGAGTAACTTCCCCTGTGAAGTGTTTCATATATGCTATGTGGTCCATAAACGAAATACTTATTTTATGTCCTGCTTTCATAATTGTATGACAACATTTGTAAACTGTAGGCTTTGTAATGTTTAGTACCGAGTTCGACCCCTGCATTTGTGTATTTTTTTATTTTATTTTTTATTTTTTAACCATTCAAATTCATAACAACAATAATTCTGTAAAATGCTTGGCAGCATGCTATTTTCTTGACATATTACGTTTGAAAGAATTCAATAAATAGTTCACAATAGTGACAATGTAAACACTATTGTTTAGCTAGATGGTACCCTTAACTTTAAGGTCTAGTGGAATTTAACAAACATCTACTTTTTGAGAGAGGATTCTCAAGATTGATGAAAAGTTCTGTTCAATACTCCGCAATCCCCATTCCATTAGTTCCAATTCTGGAGAATGACTTATGCTTACAATGGTAGTGAGGGATTAGGATAATGGTTTAACAACTAACAAAGCCAGTACTAAGACCTTTATTATAAGAATCCTTGTGAAGTTTCGGAATTCAAGACATGTCCGTGTCTTTATCATTATTTGGTATTTGGAAAGACTGCAATAAAGAAATGTGAATATTTTATATTTCGTCTTTCGAAAAATGAAAAATGATAAGGTATGGTTTCTTGGATTGGCAAGCATGCATAAAATGCAATGTTATTTGCAGACAATAATGAAGTTATTAGATGTTGTTTTTGCAGTCACATCTGCAATCATCATGCCGATAGTTTAGTACAGTTTAGACATCGGACATTTGATAAAGATGTATCTGATTGGTTCAACACACTGTGATAGTTAATTCATCTCAACCGACTCTGGTTTTTGACCATTGTCCGGCGTTGACCTCCATAAAATCGTCAATATCTTGATGATAACATTCAAAGTAATGGAGGGAGTCTCTCGATATTTTTGGTCTTTATGAAAAGACTCTTGTGGCTTTGCATTTTGGATCATTTTATGAGCCAGTTACAACGTGTTCGCTGAAGCATACTTTTGTTGGGATGCAGAACAAGAACATCCTGTTTTGGTTCGTTTGTGCTTAACGTCCTATAATAGCTATGGTCATCAAATGACCAGCCAATTTCGGTGGTAGAGGAATACTGGAGTACCCGGGGGAAAACCAAGGACCTGCGATCAGATCTTGGCGTTTTCCCCACGTAGGTCTCCAACTCGTGACCCAGTATTGGAGGGCTAGTGATTGTAGACGGTCAGCCTTAACCACTCGGTCACCGCGGCCATCAGCACACGTTATAGGTGGAGTTATTGTAAGGTCATCTTAATTCAGATGTTGCAGCTTTCGTATGTAGTTGAATAAATAAGTTTGAGACAAGACTATAGTATTAAATTTCCATTTTATTAAATGTAACTTGCTGTAATTATGAATTAATTATTTAAAAAAGTTCACCTTATCATAACGAAATTGAACACGTCCTTTGATTAATACTATTATACCATTCGATTTAAAAATTCTAATTTTGCTCCGTACTATCTAACATAACAAACAGCCTGTTAAGCTGGACATTTCTTGAAGGCTTAATATTAATAGATTCATTTACAGAATGTCCGACGTTACATATACTGAACAGAAAAAGAAACGCACAATTAAATTATGCAATCAATAGCCTATGATGTTTTGGGAAATTTGTACAAAATTTTATATCAATATGAAGGGACAAGTCTACTCCTTACAATACTGTAGAAGAAAAGTCTGTGTGACGTCACTCGCGTCATCAGTAGTTATTCAAAGTGGGATACCCGCGAAAAACAAAATGACACTTCAGTACCTGGTGTGGGCACATTTTGCACGAATCCCTGCACGGATTCTCCTATGCATTGAATTCATGAGAACATTTATTCGCCTTAAGGGAATGTTGTTCCATTCTTGTGTTAATGCTGCAATCAACTGGGCTCGGTTAGTTGGTTTTTTTTGACGTTTCCTAATACGCCTGTCCAGCTCATCCCACAGATGCTCAATAGGAGACATGTCGGGGCTATATGGGGGCCATTCCGGAGGCTGAACGTTGTTTGCCGTGAGAAAATAATTGACTCTGGCAACATGCGGTCGAGCATTGTCTTGCTGGAAAATTAGGTTCTGACGCCTGAGAAGTGGAAGGACATGTGGTTGGAGGATCTGGTCTCTGTATCGAACGGCATTGCGGTTTTGATCAAGGACCACTAAGGGGGATTTTACTCCATGGGAGATGCCTCCCCAAACCGTTACAGAAGCCCCACCGAATCTATCGCGTTCAACCACGCATGCATCGGCGAAACGCTCATCGCGTCTGCGATATACCCTTTTTCTTCCGTCTGAGCGATACAGCCAGAATCTAGACTCGTCGGTGAACATCACACGCCTCCATTGACGCATCCCAAACCTATTCGGGCCATGTCTGCGCATTCAGTCAAGACGCACTTGCCGCCTCTGTGGTGTCAGAGGTGGCCCGACATAAGGTCGGCGCGCAATGATTATCTCGGCACGCAAGCGGTTCCTGGCAGTTTCAGGACTAATGGGTCTGCCATGAGTACCTAGGGTATGCGACGCAGTCTTTACAGCAGTCTTGAATCTGTTGCGCAAGTGCGACAATCGAATCGCCCTGTCTTGTCGTGCTTTTCGTGCGGACGACCGCTCCATGGACGATCGGAAACTAACCCAGTAGCACGGAAACGTGTACAGAGACGGTTAATTGTATACGGGCCAACACCAAACTGCCGTGCGACAGCAGTTTGGCTATGACTATCCATCAACTTTGCGTAAAGCGTGGCATCTCAGTCAATAGCGAAATTAAAATGCCAACGTGGAAAATTAATGTGGCTGAACTTAGAGTATCCGTTGAGATTATTTTTTTGATAACTCCGGCTTGGCTTGATCACGCCGCGTGATTTGGACTAAAGATGTCACACAATGACATCGTCACGCTTGGCTGATTTTAGGGTAGATTGTTGAGGAGGGAGATCGTTCTTGATGCAATAACTGACCAAATTTTCCATTATTTCCTTACAGCTAAGGTGCACTGCAGGGTGGGGGGGGGACTTTGTGCGTTTCTTTTTTTGTTCAGTATAGTTAACCAGTTCATTCCTCAATGACTGATATTGAAATATTCTCTTACATGTCCTGTAAATCTTTTATAACCTTGTTCATACTCATGCTTACAAATCTGTTACGGCCATCTTTTCAGTCGCTGATAACAACAATAGAGAGATTAAGAGAGTTTTGGAGGGATATATTTTCCTCCTAAATGAAAACAGAAGCGATGTGTCTTTTGTGTAAAATCCCATTAACAAGTTTATATTAATGCGTGCAAACCTGTTTCGGCCACCATTTCCGTCGCTGGGAAAACCATTGACTGGTTTTGAGAGTCCTGGGGAAGCAGATATTTTCCTCCTAAATGAAAACAGCAGCGATGTGTCTTTTGTGTAAAATCCCATAAACTAGTTTATATTAATGCGTGCAGACCTGTTACGGCCACCATTTCCGTGGCTGAGAACAACCATGGACTGGTTTTGAGAGTCCTGGGTAAACAGATATTTTCCTCCTAAATGAAAACAGAAGGGATGTGCCTTTGTGTAAAATCCCATTAATTAGTTTATATTAATGCGTGCAAATCTGTAACGGCCACCATTTCCGTCGCTGAGAACCACCATGGACTGGTTTTGAGAGTCCTGGGTAAACAGATATTTTCCTCCTAAATGAAAACAGAAGCGATGTGTCTTTTGTGTAAAATCCCATTAACAAGTTTATATTAATGCGTGCAAATCTGTTACGGCCACCATTTCCGTCGCTGAGAACAACCATGGACTGGTTTTGAGAGTCCTGGAGAAACAGATATTTTCCTCCTAAATGAAAACAGAAGCGATGTGTCCTTTGTGTAAAATCCCATTAACAAGTTTATATTAATGCGTGCAAATCTGTAACGGCCACCATTTCCGTCGCTGGGAAAACCATTGACTGGTTTTGAGAGTCCTGGGGAAACAGATATTTTCCTCCTAAATGAAAACAGAAGCGATGTGTCTTTTGTGTAAAATCCCACTAACTAGTTTATATTAATGCGTGCAAATCTGTTACAGCCACCATTTTCGTCAATGAGAACAACCATGGAATAGTTTTGAGAGTCCTAGATAAACAGAAAATTTCCTCCTAAATGAAAACAGAAGGGATGTGTCTTTGTGTAAAATCCCATTAATTAGTTTATATTAATTCGTGAAAATCTGTTACGGCCACCAATTCCGTCGCTAAGAACAACCATGGACTGGTTTTGAGAGTCCTGGAGAAACAGATATTTTCCTCCTAAATGAAAAAAAAACCTGGTGTGTCTTTTGTGTAAAATTCCATTAACTAGTTTATATTAATGCGTGCAAATCTGTTTCGGCCACCATTACCGTCGCTGAGAACAACAATGGACTAGTTGTGAGAGTCCTGGAGAAACAGATTTTTTCCTCCTAAATGAAAACAGAAGCGATGTGTCTTTTGTGTAAAATGCCATTAACTAGGTTAAACTAATGCGTGCAAATCTGTTACGGCCACCATTTCCGTCGCTGAGAACAACCATGGACTGGTTTTGTGAGTCCTGGAAGGACAGATATTTTCCCGCGACATGACAGCAGAAGATATCTGCTTCTTTTGGAGTTGAAAATTGGCCATCTGCAGACCGTTCAAACTGAAGAACTACTTCTGCTGATGGGGTACTACCGGACACAGCATGAAGGACTTTATTGCTCTGAACGTGTCTATAATATCCGTACTCCTCGCTGCATCTTTCCCATGTAAAATGCGACTCAACATTGAGGAAATTCCGAATTCCCAAAGTAACAGGACACCCGCTATCATTGCATGCAGCAGGTTTGCTGGGGTATATGTATTTCCCGTTGATCACGTGTTGAAACGCGAATGTGTTTGATGACGAAAACATGTCTGGTTGTCTGTTGCCTGGTTAATGATAGTTAAGGGAAACATGGGTAAAATTTTGATTTATAATCAAGATAGACAACAAACTCGTCCAATCCAATCGTTAAAATTGCAGATAGAGACAGTATTGTTTTCGTAGTGTAACTATGAAAACTGTAGGTTGTAACAGGAACTATACCATATGTCACCAAGCGAATTATACAATCTGGTACATGTATACCTATCATTCAAACGTCATTGTTGATAAATTTAAACAAGCATATAACATTTACATGTGTAACAATGTGAAAATATTGATGTTTTAATAAAGGCTGTGATAAATATTTGAAATGTAATTAGTTGTTGCGCTGCGTATATTGTGCTGTTCGCGTATACATGTGCTGTGTACGATCACTGTGCCGTTTACCTGTGTTGTTTTTGTACACGTGAGTATGTTGTCACATGTCACTTGTCTTACCTTGTTACGTGCATATAAGGTAATTGTTCTAAATAAAGGTGTTACCTCGTTTTCGTTAGTGGTCAGTCCAGTTGTCTTTGTTACATGTTTAGCCGCGGTTTTTAGTATTCATTCATAGACAGAGCTAAAGGGTGGATGTAATTTATATCAAGAAGTTTGAGTCTTGAAGTCTTTCTCCGGATCTGAGATGATAGTTTTTGGTTGAGAACGGATACAGATCTTCATTCGTGTAAAAACCCCGACCCATAGTGTTTTTTTTCATTATTATTTTCCACAAATTGTGGAAATAAACATGTAACCAATGTAATTTATATCCAGAAATTTGAGTCTTGAAGTCTTTCTCCGGATCTGAGATGATAGTTTTCGATTGAGAACGGATACAGATCTTCTTTCGTGTAAACCCCCGACCCATAGTGTTTTTTTTATTATTATTTTCCACAAATTGTGGAAATAAACATGTAACCAATGTAATTTATATCCAGAAATTTGAGTCTTGAAGTCTTTCTCCAGATCTGAGATGATAGTTTTCGATTGAGAACGGATACAGATCTTCATTCGTGTAAACCCCCGACCCATAGTTTTTTTTTATTATTATTTTCCACAAATTGTGGAAATAAACATGTAAACAATGTAATTTATATCCAGAAGTTTGAGTCTTGAAGTCTTTCTCCAGATCTGAGATGATAGTTTTCGATTGAGAACGGATACAGATCGTTATTCGTGTGAACCCCCGACCCATAGTTTTTTTAAATATTATTTTCCACAAATTGTGGAAATAAACATGTAAACAAGAAATCTGCGCCGACCTTGACTTTTCATTCAACTTTACATTGGCGCCCACATAGATGTCTCTCCTGAGCCAAGGGACATAACTCTCCTAGCTGACCCTATATTCCGGATTACCAAGTCGCTTCGCAGGTGGAAGAGAAACACATGTCAAGCGCTCGATATGGATGTGTTTTTTATGTATTTTCATGGAGCGTGGTGATGTTCGTCAGTAATTACCAACTTGGAAAAAGGGATGAACGTTACCAGTAACCAGGTATATATGTGATATACTTGTCATTTAACATTATGCCGATGGCCTGGCGGTTTTGTATTGATGTTTGACCGTGACCATCGTCAGTTTAGCCATGCGATGTGGTTCAGCGGACAATCACAGTGTCACGCTAGGATATAGGCCTATTGACTTTACGTTTTCGGAAGCAGTGAACTTAGTAAATTTATTCTTCTGTGCTGATTTAAAAGACTGACATTTTGTTCTAAAAATACAATTATATTTTTTTTGTTTCAAACAGTTTAAATAATATTAGAATTGATTATACTGGTTTAAATGTTAACTGTGTAATATTATCGAAACATGATTTTGTAAGTGTCGTATTTTCGTGACTCTTTGTGTGTCGTAACTTCCGGTGTATGTTGTAAACATCCGGTACACGTGTGTTTGATATTATATGTAAACAATGGTGATCAGCTGTGTAAGGTTGACTATTTTTTTTTTTTCTACATTTTTTTACATTGGTAATATATTTTGACAGTGGATGACTGGATATGTGAAACAGTGGGTGACTGGATATGTGAAGCAGTGAGGTGGAGAACAGGATGTGAAGAAGGAAGTAGAACGCCTAGTAGTGACACCGAATGCCAGATTGCCACCATTTAGTGGAGATCCTACTGTTAAAGGGGAGACAACCTATGATTTATGACTTTACGAAGCATCAGGACAGCTAGTCAGAAGATCACTCAGCGGAAATGCTGGTAAGGTGGCTATGCGACTTGATACAGAGGCTTCCATTGATGAATTACTTAGACAGTTGGAGAATTATAACGGAGTGGTGGAGGATCAAGGGGAAATTCTACAATGCAAGCCAGGAAGAGAATGAGGATGGAGATGTCGTCTTGGGGATTTATTGACCAAGGCTACAATGATGGAGTCACTTTCGAGGGAAAGACGTAATCAGATGCTGCCCAGTAGGATATAGAAAGGACTTATAGCTTCCCTGAAGGATCGATCAGCAGCCAAGTATGATTTATGTTCAGGCTATGTGGACTTCAAAGTAGAGTTGAGGAAGATAGAGTCCGAGTTGAATACATGCCTCAAGGACAAGTCCAACATGGCTATGGTGAAGATGGCTAGAAGCGACACACCTTCTCCTGAGGATCAGCGGTATGAGAGGTTGGAAGGGATGATAAGACAACTTACCTCTGATGTTGAATAATTGAAGTCAGGAAGTAGCAACAACAAGCCACCAAAACTCAAGCCTCAGCAGCAGCAGCAACAACAACAGAGACAGAATTCACCACAGGAAGACTTCCAGGGAGATGCTGCGCAAGGATACACGGAGGAACCCGAGTGCTATCGGTGTGGTCAGCTGGGTCATTTACAGTACGGCTGTAGGGTTAGACTAGATCGCGTATGGAAACCTAACGTTAGGAGACCAGCACCTCGTCAACACCAACAGCAACGTTTAAATGAACAGGGACCAATGGGGAGGGGACACCATTAGGTCAGGGAGTACAGAACCCCAAGGGAGATAATTATACCCAGGACAGCGGTGGATTGATTGGATCTTCCAATGAAGTCAAGATTTTTATTGAAGGGAACGAGACCCGTGCACTGTTAGACACAGGCTCGACGGTGTCCACAGTAGCCAAGTCTTACTATGACTCGAAGCTGTCACACATTCCTATTCAGTCATTGAGTTGTGTACTTATCATAGAGTGTACAGATGGACAATATCTGCCTTATCGAGAATTAATAGAGACCGCCATAGATACTACAGGATTAGCTGGAAGGACATTACAAGACTGTATCTTATTGGTTGTTACAGACAGTCAATACAACTCCAGAGTACCCCTGCTACTTGGTACCAACATACTGTCAGTACTGTTAGATGGGTGTCGCCAACAGCATGGTGTTATATTCCTGCAGGAAGCTGACCTGTATATACATTGGTTTCTGGCATTTAGATGTCTCAGTCAAAGGGCAAGGAACAACTTTAGACTTGGTATTGTGAGAAGTTCTGAGGAGAAGAACATCAGTTTGGCTCCAAACAGCTCTGTATTGGTTAAGTCAAATGTCGACAAGTAGATACCATATCATCCAACATGTGCCTTATTACAGTCAGGGAAGGACTGTATTACATCTCAGTCGGACTTGGACTTGAATCCTGCTATGATTAATTATCATTACAAAGGGAATAGGAGTTTACATGTGCAGTTATTCAATATGTCCAACCACATTTTGGTCATTGCACCCCGAGACTGAGGAATCGCGTCAGCAGTTTGATGACATATTGGAGAAGTTGGAGATTGGCTCTGGTACCCTGTCAGAGGATAAGGTTGCAGAAGTAAGGAACATTTTGTCTGGGTTTGAAGATGTATTCTTCCACAATGATGAGAATGATGAGGACATTGAATTTTCATCAGCTGTCAAGCATCGAATAGTGTTGAGTAATCCTACTCCTTTCAAACAAAGACACCGCGCGCGCCAAATACCTATGAAGAACATCTACGAAGGAAAGAGAAGGTTCTGCAGATATTGATGGAAAGTGGTCTAAAGTTGTCTCCGAAGAAGTATTTTACAGGACAAGGATTTTTTTTACTTGGGACATATGGTATCAGCAGAGGGAGTAGCACCTGACCCTGCTAAGCTAGAGAAGGTGAATAATTGGGCTACACCAACCAGTTCGGAAGAAGTCCGTTCATTTTTGGGATTCGCTGGTTATTATTGTCAATTTGTTAAGGATTTTGCAAAGATAGTCAAGCGCCTTACCGACTTACTTTCAGGGTGTGCCAAATCCAAGACGAATACTGGGCGGAAAAAGAAGCCTATTACCACAGACCATCCTACATGGCAATGGGGGTGCAGAGAACAATGCTTTTCAGGAACTGAAGGAAAAACTTACACCACCACCAGTACTTGGATATGCTCAGTATAAACTACCTTTTGAACTTCACACCGATGCCTGTGGAAAGGGATTAGGAGCTGTATTATACCAACAGGACAACCAACTTAGGGTCACCATTTATGCCAGTCGTGCACTTAGTAAATCCGAGAGGAACTATCCCGCGCACAAACTAGAGTTTTTGGCACTTAAATGGGCCATAACCGAAAAGTGCCTCGATTACCTGTGCATGAATAAATTTACAGTACTGACGGATAATAATCCACTGACCTACGTCCTTACTTCAGCCAAGTTAGACGCAACAGGTCATCGATGGCTGTCGGCATTAGCAGCGTTTGGTTTCGAGATAAAATACAGACCTGGAAAATCGAATAGAGTTGCTGATGCATTGTCTAGACTACCACAGTCTGTCGAGGAATGGCGGGAACAGGTCTCCATAGAAAGCGTCAAAGCGGTGTGTCAATCTTCAGTCACCCCAGCATATGTCAACTGTTTATCGATGTCTGCTACAGCTGTGGATGTGTTGTTGGACACTGAAAGTGCTAATTTGGATGGAATGACAAACAGGCAGTGGAGGAGGGCACAAGCTCAAGGCTCATTTTTAAAGCCATGGATGGATGCTATTATGAGACGCGTTCGACCAAGTCGTCAGAGTTTGCCTATGACCCGTGACCATACCATGATGTATCGGAATTTTGATAGATTCAGACTTAAGAGAGGTGTGTTATACCGTGAAATCAATGTTGATGGAGATGGGGACAGACAGGAGCAACTAGTATTACCATCCACATTCGTTCAGGGAGCTCTGAAAGGTTTACATGATGACACCAGTCACCCTGGCCGAGATAGGGTTTTATCCCTGTGCAAGGATAGGTTTTACTGGCGCAGCATGACTAGAGATGTGGATGATTGGATAAAGAAATGTCCTAGATGTCTGCGAGCGAAGTCACCTGCAAATATTAGAGCACCACTTGTCAGTATCCACACATCGCAACCCATTGAAATGTTATGTATTGATTACTTGTCACTAGAACCATCGAAAGGAAGAATAGGTAACATTCTTGTAATAACGGATCATTTCACTCGATACGCCCAAGACATCCCCACTCGGAATCAAACAGCGAAGACGACTGCTGAGGCACTTTTCAACAATTTCATTGTGCATTATGGCATAGCACAGAAGCTTCATACGGAGCAGGGAGCAAATTTTGAGAGCGATCTTATGAAGGAACTGTGTTCTATTCTGGATATGGACAGATCAAGAACAACACCGTACCATCCAATGGGTAATGGCACCACAAAAAGATTTAACAGGACATTGTTGAACATGAAACATGACTCGGCTCGCCATATTTCTTCTTTAGTGCATGCGCATAATTGCACTCGCCAGGATTCTACTGGATTTTCACCATTTCAACTAATGTTTGGCAGGGAGCCACGGTCACCAGAAGACATAGTGTTCGGTATAGACAATGATAACCTCAAGGCAAGCTTGAAGCATTCATACCAACTAGCTTCATCCTTAGCTCACAAGGCTAAAGACAGACAGAAAGTGCAATACGACAGGAAACAGAGAGGTGCTACAATACAGGTAAATGATAGAGTGTTAGTCAAAATACTATCATTTGAAGGGAAACACAAACTATCGGACATCTGGGAGAAAGAAGTATACAGAGTACTTGAACAACCAAACAAGGACATTCCTGTGTATGTAGTTCAATTGGAGTCTGGAGAAGGAGGAAACGAACACTTCACCGGAACAATATCCTTCCAATAGGTTCACTACCTGAGAGACCCATTCCAGCGGATCGACCCATCCGGCGAAACGCAGAACGAAATCGGTAATTCACAAAGTGTTTCCGAGGAATTGGAGATATCCGATGAGAATGACAGAGATGACCATGACTGCTATATTTACCAATACACCCGAACCGGAGGAGTTTATCCACATTACTCGGAGGGACCAGTACCATCTGATGAACCTGTGGAAGTGATTCCCCCTCACAACCCGGATGACGATCGCGGTGTTGCTGAGGAGGTTAATGTTGTTGGTTCTTCTGGTGACGACCAGCTCTCCGGAGGAGACTGTCTTTTAGGAGGGGGAGAACAACAGGATCCGGAAGTTGAGAGGGTTGCGGATGGCCCTAGACGAAGCACCAGACAGCGAGTGCAGCCCGCCTGGCAACGATCTGGTGATTATGTTCTTAGGCAGCAGGTATCATTGTCACAGGATATGACAATTTGGAGTTCCGGAATGCATTATTGGAGACGCTGGCAAGGCAGGGTGCCTTAACAAGAGTGTCAACGGAGGTAACTCAAGTTCTGATTAACAGTATCTTTGGAACAGTTTGAGTTTTCGGTTCGGATATTGTTCTTAGAGATTCATGTATTACATTATTGTACAAGTTTGTGGAATTTGTAATATCTTATACTATATTTGAAATAAGTTTTGTATTGTATTTAGGAATTTGAAGTTTCTAAAATGTATGTATCATACTCCCTGAAGTTTTGAGATATGGGATTGATTACATCTGGGAAGTTGAATTTTGTACATGACGAGGACGTCATATTCTAAGTAATGGTAGAATGCAGCAATGTGAAAATATTGATGTTTTAATAAAGGCTGTGATAAATGTTTTTAAATTAAATTAATTGTTGCGCTGCGTATATCGTGCTGTTCGCGTATACATGTGCTGTGTACGATCACTGTGCCGTTTACCTGTGTTGTTTTTGTACACGTGAGTATGTTGTCACATGTTACTTGTCTTACCTTGTTACGTCCATATAAGGTAATTGTTCTAAATAAAGGTGTTTCCTCGTTTTCGTTAGTGGTCAGTCCAGGTGTCTTTGTTACATGTTTTGGTGCGGTTTTTAGTATTCATTCATAGACAGAGCTAAAGGGTGGATGTAATTTATATCCAGAAGTTTGAGTCTTGAAGTCTTTCTCCAGATCTGAGATGATAGTTTTTGGTTGAGAACGGATACAGATCTTCATTCGTGTAAACCCCTGACCCATATAAAAAATAAATAATATTATGTTCCACAAGAAATCTGCGTCGACCTTGACTTTTCATTCAACTTTACAACATGTACATTCATCAGGCTATATTACTGCATAATGAATAAGGTGCATAAGAGTTTACTCTTTACAACTATGAAGCAATTTAAAATCATAATAAAACAACAGTCAAATTTCGTGTGATATAATCCTGTCTTGTATTCATTATTTCACTCAAATAGGAAATCGTTGTAAACTGAATGTTAGACACTCGTGTGTGGTTGCACCCATGATATATTGTAATATTTGTACAGTGTGCCATTTATGAATTACAAACGGTAAGTAGGTTTGCCCTCTTAGCGTTCATCGATAATGCCAAGGGCAAAAAAGGTGAAAATGTAAATAGGTCTTAACTATGAGTAAATTTATGGAGACCCCAGTCATAATCATTATTTAATAAAAATGAAAAGTGAAAAATACACCATAGCGCCAGCTCACATTGACAAAACGTACCTGTGCATCAACACACAAAGAGAAAATATACCGCAGCATCAGCACATTTTGATAAAGTATACAAAGGTGTCAAACAGAAAGCCACACTTTACCACAGCATTACTACATAAAGACAAATATCCTCACACACTTTACTGGTCCAGTAACGGTTTTGATAGAGAAGAGAAAGAAACATTTGTCTCTACCTACCTAAGCAACAGCAGCTCAAGTGCGTCTTAATAAGATCGCGTCATCACTGTATGCAGAATAAATAGATTATAATAGGGTGGCGTCATCAATTCTGTAGCACTTTTCATGCATCAGTGGTTGTAGACTTACAAGGAACTAAAAACACGTAACACTAGCTTCACATCCTTTCATCAGCCATACAAGGAACTTAAAACATGTAACACAAGCTTTAAATCGTTTCATCAGTCATACAAGCAACTAAACGCATGTAACACAGGTTTTAAATCGTTTCATCAGCAATTAAAGCTACTAAATACATGAAATACAAGCTTCAAATCCTTCATCAGTCATATAAACAACTAAATATATGAAATACAAGCTTCAAATCCTTCATCAGTCATATAAACAACTGAATACAAGCTTCAAATAATTTCATCAGTCATACAAGCAACTAAATACATATCAAACGAGGCTCAAATCCTTTCATCGGCCATGCAAGCATCATGCAAAATAAATTCGGACGGACTATATATGTATTTAGGAGCATTATTTTGATGTCTTCTCATTCTCTTGTTACACTCCTTGTATTTCGTTCTATTGATTTTCCGTGCAGAACGCCTTTAAGTTGACGTTGTGGTAATGTACATGTAGATTTTTATTTACTTTGAAGTGCCACGTTATATATGCACGCAACGTTGATAAATTCTTATGTTTTTGTTATTTCAACGTACAGATAAAACTGAAATACTATATAATATGATAATAATTCTACTTCGTTTTTTTTATTAAAGTATCATTATTTTTTTTTATTTTTTTTTAATAAACTTGCAAATATTGCTAAACCAGGCATTACTGCAAGTATGTGTTTTTTCTCTAGATTCATCCGAAATAAAAAAAAAAACACAGTTTGGTTCCAATAGGCCAGATCCTATACACTTAGATTCTATGTATAAATATAGGAAATCAATAGTCAACTAAATATCGACAAAAAACTATTTTACAAATTTCTTTTACTTCGTGTGGCGTGTTTCAATCAATAGAATTATTTTTTATGAAAGACTGGTGGGGAAAATATCAATATGTATACACTTTTCAGGGGCGGATCCAGGATTTCCTAAAAGGGGGGGGGGGGGGGGG
>NW_018408726.1:2811872-2812456 GCF_002113885.1 Mizuhopecten yessoensis
ACAATGATATATCTGAAATGTCAACGCTGATTAACTCATGTAGTTTCAAGTTTCAAGTTTTCAAGTTTTAAGGTTGTAAGGGCGTGCATATTACCAACGGTGGTACATTTGCTAAGCTATCTGGTTAAAATGGTACAACTTAGGAGGCACATACGCGTCACCTTTAAATTGAAATTGAAATTATCATGCTTGTAAGTACAGCATATCATCTCATTCTGGTACGTACAACTTATTACTAAGTACACAATAGTATGCTGTGTGAAGATACTTTCTTGTACGTACACGATGGTAAGCTATAAGTACCACAATGAAATATTATGTTGTACATACAAGATAGTTAAACAGTTCCAACAATATATATAATACCAAAATAATTGAATGGATATGTTAAGTCGATTATACATAATATTGTCAGCCGAAAAAAACCGTTATCGTTCTTGTATAATGATATGATCAATATCGCCCGGGCGGTTAGGAAGGTTACAATAAAAAGTATTAATTTTCAGATTATCTATAACGAGCGGTCAATAATATAATTATGCAACTTATGCTAGTATATTTCCGCCGAGCGTTGCAAGTTGCAA
>NW_018408726.1:2812498-2876058 GCF_002113885.1 Mizuhopecten yessoensis
CCCCCCCCCCCCCTTAATCCGCGCCTGCTTTTGTGAATGGTAATCGTCTTGCTAGTGTGCTGGTTATATTTATTAAAAGCCCGTCCGCATAGCATCAATCCGACAATTTGGCTCTAAAAACAGAACGCTCCTTGTGTTCAAGCGTCAGAAAGACCTGGCACACAGACAAAACAAACACCTACACTACACACGTGTAATCGTAAGGTTAAAATCTAGGGCATTTATCGAGCTGATATTACCAACGTGAGACCCGAGCAGGTGGTGTACTACAGCATGTCCTGAACTCGTTAGTGGTAATGTATATCGTATTTTTATGTAATTATATAATGAGTATGCGCGTATGTCATATTGCAATGTACAGTGTATGCTGTTCAGTGTTAGCCGGCGCTGTGACGTATTACTGTAAACACCCGGTATGTGGTCAGCTGGTGGTCACGTTACCCTGTTCTCGTGTGTAGTCAAGCAAGTATACATGCATGTATATATATACGAAAACGTCACACAATAACGTACATGCATCTGATGTAAACACGGACATTTCGCTTCAGTGAGTCCGTTAAATATACCACGTAGGTTTTAACGACCTGCGGTACATTTCGCTTCAGTGAGTCCGTTAAAAATACCCCATAGTCAAGCTTGACTGGGTGCCTCGCTAACGCGCACAGTCATTGTGAAGTGTGCTATCAAGCGCGAGCTTCAGACCACTCGCTCTCCCAAGAATTTCGGTTCGATCCCCGTCGGTGGTGTAAAAAAGAGAGTGATGTCTGATTGGGTAAGTTGTTATCCCTCCGATGGCACGGTGGTTTCCCCTCGTGGGTTTTCCTCCACCACGAAAACACCATTTGTTCCCTTAGCGGCGCCCTAATAAAAGCTCTACAGAGCTTATGTTTGTTGTTGACAATTATTATTTTAGTTTTTAATGACCTGCGGTACATTTCGCTTCAGTGAGTCCGTTAAATATACCCCATAGGTTTTAATGACCTGCGGTACTTTATCACCAGTCGGTACACCGGAAATTGATGTATGAATTTAAAACGTACAGAAAGTACACAATACTCTGTTTACTTTAAAACATTCTAACGCTGTTCAGCTGAAAGATTGGACACAAGATAATTACATATATATTAACCCTTTCATATCAAATTACAAGCATAAAAAATGTAGATGTGACGAGATCATGATCCATGACAGGCTTATAAATTGTACTACAAGAGTTAACATTTATACGTCAAAATTAAGCCAAACAAAAAATATTGGTGTTTCCGGTAACCCTACCTAACCTGATTTTTCCTCTAAACTGTTTAAGGAACTGTTTTTTCAAAGAAGCACTGTTAAAGTCCAGATCACTTTCCTATATAAACCATATACAACTGTTTGTTAAAATAAAATCTATTACCTACCTATCGATCCTTGATTTGTCAAACATGTTACAGGAAACACATGTTTTTTTTGCCAGGCCTTATTATCGTTTGTGGTCAATATAGATGAGGTCCGACGAGAAATGGTGACGAAATAAAAAGATAGAGAGTAGCCTGTTGGTGTGGCGGTGATTCATGGGAAAAACGGATACTGATTTTTAAAATCTATAGGCCTCTGATATGTATGTAGCGGAACTGCACTGGGTCGATCGTTGGCAACCAGATAGCTCAAATGGTAGCCCGGGTTCGAACCTTGGTCTGACCGTGTATTTTTACTGTCCTGATACATTTGGCGCCCAACGAAATATATCCACAGAAGGTGGCATAGGGTCTCGTGTGTCTTCGGGGTCGTCACAGGAAGGTCCACAGGAACCATTTGTAACAGAAAAGGGGGAAGTAAGCTTCCACCTGGAATCGAACCAGTTGCACTCAGCTTCCCAACATCAACCCAGGTTCTAACTCCCTGTCACCACCGGAAGGGCCACGGACACCATTTGTAACAGAAAAGAGGGAAGTAAGTTTCCACCTGGAATCGAACCAGCGACACCCAGCTTTCAAGTCTGCCACTCTAATGTTGAGCTAAAGGGGAATTCCCTCTAGTGCCGATCTAGAAGTAGTTCAAATTATTCTCACGTTTTATCAACATTTTTTATATCGGTCTGTCAGTGACGACAGACCGATATAAAAAAGTCAATTAAACGTCAGAATAATTCGGACTAAGCTAGAAGGTGACCGTACTACTGTGTACTCAGGATCTGACACACGTGTAAGTCGAACTGGTTTCTCTCAGCGGATGTAGTCATGTGACGGTTTATTTCTGTGTCCAATTGTGTTTGTTCAATGTGATTCTGTATTAACTATAAACATGAAGAGTCCGTCCCAATGTTATTCTGTATTAACTATAAACATGAAGAGTCCACCCCAATGTTATTCTGTCTGTATTAACTATAAACATGAAGAGTCCATCCCAATGTTATTCTGTCTGTATTAACTATAAACATGAAGAGTCCACCCCAATCTTTCGATGTCCATCAGCTTAGAACGGATTTGAGATTAGGAAGTACACCTTACATGTTTGAATTCCGCAGTACGCGATTGGTCAATCAATAACCGAAAATAACCAGGCAGTTTCTGATTGGGTATCACGTTCAAGTGTAATTACAATTCCGCTGTACAGCCCTTCAATAAACCTACCAACAAGAGAAAGGGTTTTAATGCAAAAAAAGAAGAGAACTATTCGGGTCTTTCCTAAAACTGTTTCGGTCCAGTAACGGCGTGGCATCAACTTGAAATTATTAAGGAGTTCTCCGAATGATTTGAAACCGGTTATCTTTGAAAAAAAACGACGTTATTCGGTAACTTGAAACACAGATTGATAAGAGTGTTTTAAACTGTAGAAAGTACCAAGACGGATAGAAGTGTGGTTGTTATGAACGTTACAGTAAGGGTTTCATTAATAGGTTCACATTAGAACTGTAGATGTATCACTATGTCAGCATAAACAAACGTTTACTTGGATTATTTTTAATACTGACCACACGAACCCTACCAAGAACCAAAGGATATCTTTAAGTACTATTTATTCATTATTTATACATGTAGTAATGTTACTTCTCACAAAATATTAAAAAAAAAAGATAATTAACCTAATAGTTTAAATAATGTCGTTGATATATATTTTATTCATACATGTGACAACTATGTGAAACAAGTTTTACCAACTTACATAACCAGTTTGATGGTCCTGAAGAAACCACATGAGATCGGGCAGGCGGTCAGGAACCCACACCCTTCCATGTCCGATCGGGAATCGAACCGCGGACGTTTGGGGCGCCATCCCACTATCGATAAATGTATAGTGTTGATGTGTAGTTTATAGGACCGACCAGTTTCTAAGTCTAAGATATTTTGTGAGAGACATTTTTGGCTTGAGTAGTTAACATATTCACATTATTGCTTTACACGGGCAGTTTGATTTAATATAGATGTATCAGGTTTTCGATCACCCTCGATACTCTAGGGGTTACGCTCACTTTCGCTCTCTGCACCCCTGCAATATTACAGGCTCTGTGTGCACCATCCTCGGTAACCCAAGGGTTACGCTTACTTTACTCTCTGCATAACCCTGGAGTATCGAAGATGGTTTTCGACATGGACGAGGAAAATGCAATTTAATTTCGAGATCCGATGCATTTCAAATTAATATGTATTTTAGAGTTAGATAAAGCATAAAAAGGTAGCATTAATCCACCATATTGATCGTAGTTCCCCGAACATCAAAGAGACGTCACCTAGCTTCACCGTTCGGGGATTGGCTTCGATCAACCGTAATGGCTGTAGCATCTGTTTGATATATTTGCGTATTCACTTATGTATCTGTTTTTGTATCGCTATATATGTCTGTATAATTTGTTTCGTAGTTTTTAAATATTTGTATCGCTATATATGTCTGTATAATTTGTTTCGTAGCTTGATAATGTTTGTATAGGGGTCCTGTGATTTAATTTTGTATCTGTGTAACATATGTTATGTGGTATGATAATGTCTAAATATTAAAAAGAAATGTTTAAAAATAAACGTTAATAGAGTTATTCGAGACAGATGTGGAGAATTAAATAAATATGGTGCGATTGGAATGCAGCTAGCGGAATCACTCTGTCGTTAACGAGAATAACATAAATATAAACTTGAAAGAATTATCGAACAATTAAATTCAACTTAAAATCAATCACTCTTGTTGGCCCGGATGTAACCGTGAGGTCTTAATGTGGACATAAACCGGAGTTCCCTGAGAAAACCAACGTGGTCGGGCAGGTGAGCCCATAACATTTCACGTCCGATTGGGGAATCGAACCCCGGCCGCCTTGGTGATAGGCGAGTACGAATTAACGGGAGTTCATTTAGTGTACGTCGAAACATCATTTGACGTTTATGGAACGTCCTGGAACCATCAATATTGTGTGTGATCTCTCGAGCTGCAGTGACTGCACGGTTTCTTTGCACTGAATCGATCAAGCATTGGTCGTCCTCATTAGTATACGGCTCCATTCATATCAACGCCAACAGATCGATCAGAACGTTTAGTCAGCGTCCTATCGTTTTGTTAAACCCGTCCTATAAATATCCTATCTGAGAGCGGTAAGTGCAGAATGGAAGCCATTCTAAGTCGAGGTCAAAAAATCACGACATATGAGACCGCGCGTTGTCCTGCTGGTACGTTAGTTGCTGCTACTGAACCAGTGGCCACATGCGCGACTCTATCACCCGGCTTCTGTTACAGACGGTCTTGAGATTTCTCTGCATTTAGTTAAGGTAGTCTCCATACCATGTGCAAATCTTCCAATATGTGCATTGCAGAGTTTCAGAAGTCGCACTTTCATGTCCTGATAACGCGTTGCCAAACAACGGCGACCGATTCGGAAACGGTCTGCAACCCGCCCTGTAACACGGGGTCTTCGGAAGAGACAGCCAATGGTGGATTGATGGACTCAAATCGGATAAGGGATATGACATTGTCTTCTATAGCCATGCTCTGACGCGATCATTGTCAACGTCGGAAAGGTGTGGCATTCTGTGTTTAAATCAATATGAATGGGTAAAGACTTCGTTTATTTACCATGTATTTCCCGTCATTGTTTTTTGCGATAGCGTAATAATGCAGCTCCGACATACCTAGCTTGTATATATAGGATGCGTCGTTTAACATGATAACATCGCGTAATAAATGTACGCCCCACTTGTGTTCAATAATACAGAAGTATGGAAACACCAGTATGCGTGAGAATATAGGGATATACATTTGATTACAAAGAGGCATAGGGATATTAGAAGATAAAAGGTAAACAATGTGTGGCAGGTTTTAATTGTTCATAGGATTACGGTCGCCTTTTAGCTTCTCGCTAGAGGGAATTCCCCTTAAGCTCAGTTGTAGAGCGGCCGACTAGGAAGTGTGCATGGGATCGCGGGTTCGATCCGTTGGAAGCATACTTTAGAGTGTGCCCTGTTTCCTGTTACAAATGGTGTACGTGGCCCTCACTGTTGTGGCAGGGATTTAGAACTGGGTTATCGTATCGAGGATGGGTTGTGGTGTCCGAGGTCAAACATATTTTAAAAGGGTGGAGTAGTGTGGCAGATTGTAATTGTGCATAGGATTACGGTCGCCTACTAGCTTCGAGCTAGAGGGAATTTCCCTTTATCTCAGTGATAGGGCGTCCGACTAGGAACCTATAGGTATCGCCGGTGGAAGCACACTAGTCTTTTTCCTGTTACACAAGGTATTTAAATATAAATCATCGAATTGCGAACAGGCGTGAGAATACAAACACGGGAACAATTACAGCTAAAAGGCATGTGAAAACAATGAAAGCTATACAGAGGCACTTCACGGAGGCAGGAACTATGCATAACGTTGCTTCGCTTTAGACTGTAGCATACTTTTGCATTAGACTAGTATCATTTTGCTTTAGGCTGTTTCTATAATCGTATCCGCTGTTTCAAGCAACAATTACACGATTAAAATTGATTTTTTTTACAGTGTTCCGTTGGACATATCTAAACACAAATGACACCAGTGCGAGGCATCATGACTGACGACTGAGAATGGAGGATAACCCCACACGAAGGCTGCCCCCTACTGATGGGGGCTGGGGTTGGATAGTGGTGCTAGGTTTGTAGATTCATTTAAAACAATTATGAAACAAATTATATCAACTTATATAAATCACCATTGTAAAAAGCCCGGATGTGAGCGCGCACCCTGCGGGAGGAAGCCGGAGTATCCGGAGAAAACCTATATGGTCGGGCAAGTGACCTCATACCTTTTCACGTCAGATCGTGGAATCGAACCCCGGCCGCCTGGGTAAAAAGCAAATGTGCTATCTACTCCGCCACCCGACCATCCTATTGTTTGTATTTGTACCTACAGTACCAGTGTAATAATGAGGATGATGGTAGATTATTTCTCTGGCATTGTAACGTGTATGTGGGTCAGAGTAAAATGGATCTATTTAGGTTGTGTGTGTCAAGTATGTGTGAGGGTTTAAACCTATATTTACAAAACATGAAGAGTATGATGAAATAACTATTGAATGGAAGCACTCGGTAGCACTTCCTTCTTAGAAAATGTTGAAGGCACCATCCCACCAGATTCTACTCTGGACCTATATACATGAAATCGTTTTCGTGATCAAGCATAAATTCTTTCTTGTAATTCGCTCAGATGAGTGACACCATACAAAAGTCGTTATAAAATTTCAACATTGCTCAGCTTTCAGTCTCTCCAAAATAATTCCAAATCGTAGACAAAATATTATTTTTATTAATTTATCGCCGGAACAAGAAATTAGGAACCTGGAAGCTCCTCCTTATAACCTTTCTCTAGTATGTGTAACACTTCCTCGGTCCCTTCTCTGCTAACTCCCAGTCAGGTCCATTTTTGCCTCTGTGCTAATTTCTATTCTCCACAAGCCAATCGTCAATAGGGCTACCAAAGAATCTCAAAAGTTTAAACGATTAACGTTTCTCACAAAACTGAAAATGTATGTAATATTTTACTGTTTTCAACGTCAGTGAATATTGAACGAGTTCAAAACGGAAGTTGGTTGAACATTGGTGGGGTTTCTAAACACTCAATGTTCTGTAAGCAGTGCTATAAGTATATATATGTTTTATAAATTGGTCACAGTGGCTTTTAAATAATTAGATTCATTAGCATCATTTTAAATCAATTATAATCAATGGTGGCCGAGAGGTTAAAGCGTCTGACATTCTGCTTCCACTAGCCCTCCAACACTGAGTCGCGAGTGCGAGGCCTACGTGGGGCAGTCGCCCCGGTACGGCATGGCCGTAGGTCGGTGGGTTTTCCCCGGGAACTCCGGCTTTCCTCCGCCACCCAAACCTGGCACGAAAAATGACCATAGCTGTTAATCGGACGTATTACAAACAAGCGAACGCTTTTAAAGCAAATGACGACTGTTTGCTCAAGACAAGTAGTGGGAAGTTTTATCAATTTGTTTCTTTTGGTTCTTATTGCAGTTTGGCGAGACGTTTCTTGATTATTTCTCATGTTTTCTTCAAGGTTTTTTCGGCAGCACCTTTGTGATGGTCGGAATAGCCAAGTCTTTCGGAATCATTCTCCATGAACTGGTGGAGTACTTCGATACGAACGTGGCCCTGGTAGCGGGTGTCATGGGCGTAGAGGGCATAGTATTTACCATAACAGGTACACCGAAACCTCCATAGCTCGGACATCCTTCAAAGAAATAAATCCAAAGTAGTTCATGGTCTGTACTTAACAAAAAAATGTAACAAAATGAATTATGTTTATAATATTGATAATAGAGAAGGTAAATGTTCATTTCCATTATTTTTTTTATCATATTGATGATTTTCATGGAAAACACACGCCGCTTTTTAAATATCTGAAAAGTATCTTTTATGACTTTTTATACCCCGCAATAATTTGTAGGAGGGGGGGGGGGGCATATAGTGTTGCCCATGCACTGAAACTAATTTCACATAGTGACGTAAGGGCATTCATGTCTCACAGACATTTTCTAGTTTATTTACGTTTTTAAAGCAATATATTAGAAAAATTTATGATATAAAGATATGGTAGAGAAGTTAAATATTTCGTGTTTTAGTTTAAACCTTAATAATAGAGAAAGTCTTATTACATTGATATGTATATTATTGTGTATGTATAATTGATGTAATGGACATAAACATTCGGCTTTTTTGTAATTGTTTAATAATCCGTTAATAAGTGGGTCGTTATTTAATAGGATATTTGTGGAAGCAAGTATCGCTGCCTCTATATCCACATCAATATAATTTGAAATACAATGCGGTAAACATAAAATATACCTTATATAAGGCGCTGTATAATCGTACTTCAACTCGAAGATCTTTCCAGAATTTGCCCAAGTTTTTCTCAAAGTCATGAGATGAAATAGCATAAGATTATGTAGGCCTTGGACCAGTTTATCATGTTTTATATTTGGTTTTAGCTCCGTTTTGCCTGGCTTTTGGGCAGCACTACTCCCAGCGTCTAGTTGTGATGGTAGGGGGCGTGGTTGGAGGAGTGGGCGTGTCCCTTTGTTACTTTATGATCAGTATCGAGTACATCATATGTATGTTTGGGATTACGGTCGGTAAGTCACCGGTTATAATACATACTATTAACATGAAAAAAACTTATAATATGAAATACGCAAAATGCAGGCTTTCTGCACGAGATAAAAACAAGATTCATATCCCTTTGCTATGTAGCTTAAAGTCCATTTTAGAATAAATCAAAATGGTTTTTTTACTCGAAAACATTCTTCATCGGCTACAATATCAGTTAACGTGAAAAACTAGATTCAAGGTACCGTGCAGCTATACTTCGCTCTTTTTTCGTTTCGTTATATGAAAAATATAGAAATCACATAATGTGTAATATATCGTTGTGTACAATATACTTATAGTTGTATTATATATATTTTATTATTTCTGCTCCAGGTTTCGCCAACGCCTGTCTGTTCGGTAACGGACTCGTCATTGTAGGCCAGTACTTTGAGAAGCGGCGTTCCATGGCCACAGCTCTCGCTCTAACCGGAGCCAGTGTCGGCCATTTTGCCATCCCTCCGATTCTGCAGATCTTGCTGGATAACTACGGGTTGCATGGTGCATTCCTTATTCAGGGTGGTTTTTACTTAAATATTGCATTCTTCGGGTCACTCTACAGACCGGCTACCGCCGCACACACGAACACGCACATGGAGACCGAAAAAGAGTCCATGTTGACAACAAAGGTGACAGATTCTCCTCGGAAGCGATTTCCAAAAGAACCAACAGATTATTCTCAATCTCATCATATGTTAAATACGTTACCAGAAACGTTGAGGAAACCAAGAATGTCTCTCAGTACAAATGACATTACGGTAGACTTATCCAAACTGGACGTTAGTAAGAAGGTGAACCGGTTCGCATACTTGTCCACTACCGGAAGTCACATGATGGGCTCAATAGAGAGTTTGGGTGTCATGGTGATGACAGAGAATGCTGCACCAGAGCAAGAAGATATAGATACCGGAGGAGGAAAGAAATCGGGGAATCGATTCGTTTTTCCAAAGGTATTCCATTGCACAGTTTTTAAAATGCCAGTTGTAATCCTATATACCGTAGTGATGTTTGTAACGTTTTATGGCTATTTTAGCTTTGTGATATTTATGCCACCAGATGCAGTGACACGTGGGGCATCAAAGTATGAGAAAACATGGCTGGTGTCTTTTTCCGGAATAGGTGACTTTATCGGTCGAGTTTTGATAGGATTAGTCGGTGATCTAGGGTTAATGAAACGGTACAAGATAATGTCGCTAGTCTGTGCGCTCTGTGGGATCAACATAATCCTGTTCGACTTTGCAACCTCGTTCTGGTGGATGGGGACACACGTGTTCCTGTACGGAGTATTCGGAGGGGCATACGTCGCCATCAATGCCGTTGTACTGATTGACCTTGTCGGACTAGAGACGTTACCCAAGGCACTGTCTACAGTTCTGCTGTTTCAGGGAGCCGGGGCAGCAGTCGGTCAACCCATAGAAGGTACAAAATATATAATGATAAGAATGCAAAGAGCATAAATTAGTTGAAATTGCATTGTTTTTAAATTTAAGAAATATATGAAACGTTCTTAGTTACTGTACCTCCTTTGCTACATAAAATCATATTGGTTTACGAGTTACCTCCCTTGCTACATAGATCCACTAACTCACATTCTTTGTCCGGTCCTATTGAATCATGTTTCCGAACTTGCTTTTCTTATGGTATACATTGGAAAGACACGAGTTATTAATTTTGTATATGTATTTGCATTATATATATATATATATATATGTAAATGGTGGTTTGTTAATCCATCTGTACAAAAATACATTTGAAACGAATTTAACGAATTTACAATGCCTCTGTAAGACACGTGGTTAAAATGTCGCATACTTGTTGTCTATAAAGCATGCTTTCTGTTTCAGGTGTTATCCGTGACGTCACTCTGTCATATCACCCTATAAACTACATGAATGGGGCATTTCTACTCATCGGCGCGTTGCTTCTCATCTGCCATCCCATGCTTCTTCGGTTGTGCGAGTCATCGAAACCCTCAAAGAACGGCAATATCCCCATGATAGCTGTAACAGCGACGGAGGATGACATTGGTTAGATGGTCAGCTGACGATGACAGATATATAGAGACCAGAAAAATTGAAGACATCCCAATGTTAGCTGACAATGGAAAAGACCTACCTCTAACAACGCACATTATCTGGACAGACAATCTGAAGCCGGATGAATTTCAGAATTCAATTCACACTCGCTGATAGCATAAAGCAATGTAGAAGATTTACAAATTAAACAACAGAATTATTGATGTATGGAACTTGTAACATTTAAATTTTTATTTCATACCATGAAGTTTAATTTAGGAGAACCCTAGTCATGTGTTTAATTTGTTACAGAGATAACGAGATAGATACTAGATAATGTTTAGCAGTCAATGTTTATTATATATATATAGATAGATTACGAGATACCTTGCCATGTGTTTAATTTGTAACAGAGATAACGAGATAGATAAAATAGAATTGAAAGTATTAAAGCCTTATTATATCACTTAAAAATTACATGATACCTTGTCATGTGTTTGAAGTGCAAATGTCACACGTTTGCTATTTCGCAGCGTTAAACATTAATGCTTTTTTAGAAACAAAAAGATTAAGATACACATGTACAATGCAAGTTGTGGTGTGTTCAGGTAAACTTTTCACGTTTTGATGTTTAAGAGGAAGGTTACACGATTTATTTGTTTAAGTCATATAAATATTAATGACACACTCTTTACTGAAACATATTTACCGCTGAATCAAGTAGCCATTCTGATGCAATGGTTGTGTGTTATTTCTATGTCCACGACAAATTTTAGATGTTGAAATGTGTATATGTAATATAAAAGTATACATTATTTTATGTTTACTTTCATTTAATAATTTCATGACAAGTTTTAGGTTTATGATGAATTGTTCAATATACATTAACCCATTCAATCCTAAAATTTCACAATGAACTTTTCCAACCTTTGAATTGGAAGAGGTCAAATGCGTCTTTAGGGCTGAATAAATTAATGACAACATAGTAGAAACAATTTTAAAATATGCTCATATAATGTGATAGAAATAATACAAGAGTTAATTACTAATTTAATATTGTTAATATCCTCAAAATGACATGACCTATATATATTTAAGATTGCTGATAGTTTTCGTTTCACGTTTTACTACATATGTGTCAGTAAAATATACCATCACATTATTTCAAAACAGGACATGCAGTGTCTATATATTTCATCATGTTTTATATTAAAAAATAATGTCGCTCTACATAAATATTTAAATCATTAAATACAAAGTTATAAACAAAGTATTAACTCATTCACCACTGAAGACACATTTGAGCTCTTCCAATTCAAACGTTGGGAAATTGCAGGGGTGAATGAGTTAATGCTCTTGATGCATACCACGTGACTAATATTTTGTGTCTTACCTTTAGCACAGTAGTGCATCAAGCCCTTACGAAATTAGGATTGAAGCTTGTCTGTGATTTACTTTGTATTGTGAAAATACCATCCTTTTTTAATTGGTTGTGCACATGTTTTTGCAATGATATATATTCAAATGATCTGTGAGATAACCAGATGGTAAATTATGTCTTTATTGTACCGTGTTCATATTTTATGGTGCTCATTTCTGTCGTCCAGAAATGTATTGTGTACTTATATTTTAATGATAATGTTATACCCAGTTTTGATATACATTGTATTTATCGTCCAAGGCATTGGTCCATTACGTGTCACTAGTTTAGCAGGGACATTAGTTTAATATATCGGTTTATATCTGTATCTTCCTTCATTGATTCAACCCAAGATAGTGCCTCAGACATAGACGATGATGATCTGGGCCCGTATTCATAAAACCGTTCTCATGCTCAAGCATGTATCGTGTGCTCAAGGCTTATTTCTTGTTCCGTTTATAATTAATAACAAAAAGTCTTATTTTGTCAATGATTTTTTTTTGGGGGGGGGGGGGGGATGAAGAGACAGACTTAAAGTCAAATATTGTGTTCAGTGTTTACATTTGCATTTTTGATTGTTTGACAAGATTTAAGTTTGTTATAAGAAAGTTCGTTTGAGCACAAAATCCATGCTTGAGCATGAGACAAGTTTCATGAGTACGGGCCCAGAAACGATTTATATTATTCCTTATATTAAATACTAGTCATATGGTCCACTTTTATGTGACGGTCATTTATCTATAAATAAGTTTTCATTTTACGGTAACAATGACAAGGATGTGACAACTATGACATTACGTAACGAAATCGGAACATTCTGATGCCGCGATGCGAAAATTGCGACGCATTCCTGAGGGTTTATAGCTAATTCTACTGATACGAATGAGAGAAAAATATTCTTTCATGCCAAATGGTAAAGGACAGGATAGTTCTTCCCTTGGGAGTTTCAAATCAGTGCAAAGCCCTTCGACAGACACTCGGGTTTTTCTCAATTTGAAAATCCGTTGGTTGGAATTTCAAGTAGCAGTATTAACACATGTAAATACATGTTTACGTATCCCTAAATATTTTGTGTGATAACAAAACCTTAAATTGATTGCTCCCTATTCTATATAGGTTTATACTATTCGACTGTACATGTTGTGTGTCTATATTGTCTGTACACATATGTAAATAATGTTTTGTTTTATTTTAATCTATATGCCTTTTTGAAACTGTATTTCTTTTTTTGTTTAAATCGTTGTCAATGTGTTATATATTATTGTCTGTACACATGACGTCAAATGTTGTTGTTTTCCTTTTAATATTATTTGCTTGTTTGCAAATCACGTTTTGAAATGTTCTTTTATATGTTTTAAGTCATGATAACAGTCAGGATAATATATATATCTTAACCCATTCACCCCTAAAGTCACATTCGAACCTTACTAAATCAACGACTGGACAGGTCCAGTTTATGTATGTAGGGTGTATGTCCAGTTTATGTATGTAGGGGTGTATGTCCAGTTTATGTATGTAGGGGTGTATGACCAGTTTATGTGTGTAGGGGTGTATGTCCAGTTTATGTGTGTAGGGGTGTATGTCCAGTTTATGTATGTAGGGGTGTATGTCCAGTTTATGTGTGTAGGGGTGTATGTCCAGTTTATGTGTGTAGGGGTGTATGTCAAGTTTATGTATGTAGGGGTGAATGTCTAGTTTATGTGTGTAGGGGTGTATAAGCAGTTGCTGTAAGTCAATATCATCGAGTTATTTATAGACCTCTTTATTGATTTGTCAAAAAACTTCTGTTATTAGCTCACCTGGCACTTCGTGCCAGGTGAGCTTATGCCGTGGTGCGGCGTCCGTCATCCGTCCGTCGTCCGTGGTCCGGTGTCAATATTTTACTTTAAACGACTTCTTCTTAATAACCGAAAGGCCTAGGGTGTCGATATTTGGTCAGAAGCAAACTGGGATGAAGGGCTACAAAGTTTGTTAAAATTAATGACCTTCACCTATTTTCAAGGTCACAGGGGTCAAATATGTTAAAAACTTTAAACATCTTCTTCTCGATAACCAAACTGCCCAGGGATATGATATTTGGCCAGTAGCATGCTTGGGTGAAGGGCTATCAAGTTTGTTCAAATGAATGACCTTCAATTATATTCAAGGTCACAGGGGTCAATTGTCTTAAAAAACCTTTAAACAACTTCTTCTGAATAACCAAAATGCCCATGGTCATGATATTTGACCAGTAGCATGCTGAGATAAAAGCTACAAAGTTTGTTCAAATGAATGACCTTCACCAATATTCAAGGTCACAGGGGTCAAATATGTTAAAAACTTTAAACAAATTTTTCTCAATAACCAAAATGCCCAGGGTGATGATATTTAGCCAGTAGCATGCTGGGGTGAAGGGCTATCAAGTTTGTTCAAATGAATGACCTTCAATTATATTCAAGGTCACAGGGGTCAAATATGTGAAAAACATTAAACAACTTCTTCTGAATAACCAAAATGCACAGGGTTATGATATTGAGCCAGTAGCATGCTTGGGTAAAGGGCTATCAAGTTTGTTCAAATAAATGACCTTCAATTATATTCAAGGTCACAGGGGTCAAATATGTGAAAAACATTAAACAACTTCTTCTGAATAACCAAAATGCACAGGGTTATGATATTTGGCCAGTAGCATACTGAGATGAAGGGCTACAAAGTTTGTTCAAATTCATGACCTTCACCCATATTCAAGGTCACAGGGGTCAAATATGTTAAAAACATTAAACANTATTCAAGGTCACAGGGGTCAAATTTGTTTAAAATCTTTAAACGACCTCTTCTGAATAACCATGGGTCCCAGGATGTTGATACTTTGCAAGTTGCATCCTGTGATGAAAGGCTATAAAATTTGTTCAACATAATGACTTTGTTCAACTTTCAATCACAGGGGTGAAATGTTTTTAAAAAAATTAACAGGGTCTTCTGAATGAATTTTAATCATAAATACTGACATTTTGCCTGTAGCTTTATTTTAGATCACTTTTAATGTTATAAGTGTGAGATTTATACCAGGTGAGCGATGCAGGCCCAATGGGCCTCTTGTATCATGTTCCATACTTTGAAATAATCAATTTTCGAGGGATATTTATTTTCGTTGATTTTGTCGACACTCTATTGATAATACAATGGTAGGTGTTCAAGGATGTGTCTGTTAAACAGTGTTCAGTGTGTCTGTTGTCCAGTTTCCATTATTTTGGTCAGACCCCGAATTCATGGGCCAACAAAATATCATATTTGTCAAAACCCAAAAACTTAAGCCCACAAAATAAATGATTCCATATTTATATACCTATTTACAATTAACAACTTAGCTATCTTGCTAAAAAGGCAATCGTTTTATGAACTATTGTATTTTATCGTTTAAATTAGGGGATAGTACGTTGTTTTGAGTGGCTATACTGGCGATTAGAACATGAAATTTGGGGTTGAACCAAATTTGAACCAGATTTCATGTTCTAATCGCCAGTATAGACACGAAAAACAACGAACTATCCCCATTCTAACACACCTTAACAAATATACTACGCTAATATGTTTAGAAACATTGTATTTCCTTGTACAAAAATACGTAATAAAATACTTTGTGACCTGAACTGGCGACGTGTCATTCTGCAGCGGACTGACCAATCAAAAAGAAGCTTTTAAAAGTCGGTCATTTGGCCCCGCCCATACTGGCGAGCGCTCGATCTGTATGTTGACGAGGCGGAATATTTGGATTGTTCGTGAAAGTCCTGTTACCAAAGTTTATACGACACATTTGGATTAATATTGACCAAGTTCTTACATTTCCATGTCAGTATGCATACTAGTCTGACTAGATGCCTTCACACGGATAGAACGAACGTTTCAGTAATAAATGGAGGTGAGATCAAGGAATGTTTACTTTTTACTTTTTAATTCATTCAACAAATACATTTCATCGGTCGTTTTTGTTGTGTTGCCTGCTAGCCTTATCAGCGGGTTTTCGCTAAGAGGCGGTCTTGACGCCATATTGTTTTGGTTACAAACATGGCGTGGCTTAAGTGCGATGGGAGGAGCTTAATACGACTGATCATGATTCTATCGCAGATTAGAACATGGTCAGTATCCAATCAAAACACGCGTTGCAAACGAATCGTGTTAGAATGTGTGATTAAATGAAATATTACGATGAAAATTGTTTTGATTTTTATACTGTATATTATTTTATTTTACAAATCATTTTTGTTCAAATAACAGAGCCGTCCCAAGCTTAAGAGTTTAAGGTACCAGACCACAATGAGTTTTATGTATATTAAATGCCATCTTCTGAGTTCTTCTCTTTCTTTTGTTCAATTTTTGCCACAGTTTTGTCGAATGTGATTTTGAAGTGCGGGTTTTGTCGACACCTTTTTATGCTTGAGTACTTTTTAGTAATAAAGTTGGGCGTTCTTGATTATGTTATTGTTTTACCCAAATAGAGGCAAACTTTTATTTAATGGGAAAAACAATTAAAGTTCGATACTGCCTGGTATCGACCGAAAAAGTCCAACTAAACAGGAAATATGTAAACAAACGTATTTTAATATTGGATTGTTTTTTATTTGTTTTAAATTTTAAATCCAAAAACTAGTTTGATGATTTTACAAATGCTACAAATTCAAGTATTGGAGATATATTTTAATGTGTCAAAGAAGGTTGTACAAATGGACGTAGATTAAGACGTATTTGTTTCAAACTGAGTGTGATTTTACTGTACAAGTTGAAATTTATTGTTAATATGTCGGCACAATGATCGATAATAAACAACTATCGGTACACTTTAGGGTCAAGTTATTATTTTTCGATGAAAAGTGTTAAATATTTCTTTCATCACAACGAAATAAGATGCTTCTGTTACAGTTTAACAATATAGTAAGGGCATATTAAATCGACATGCTGGTTCTAGCCTATAGTTATATATATGATTTTCTTTCGATTCATTGTTGTGTTGCTGTAATGCTATTGCTGGCAAGTACGAGATCAATAACAATTGAACTGGTACCTGAGCATACCTATTGTACAATCCCATGTAATGTCAACACCTCCAGGTATGATGATCAATCTTACTGGCTATAATTTAATTACTATTTACAAATAAACCGGAATCCGATAAATGTCTAGAATCCTCAAATTTAATTATATCGATTTATTGAATAGATTTTTATAGGCCCACATTTCTAGCCGATTTAGAGGACAATGAAAGAACGCACATGTAACATCTCATTCTATATCAAAATACGTTACCACAGTCATTTTAATGCATAGTTTAACCCTACTAGGCTCTTGACATACGTAAAATAAAGAATCCCCCATGGAGAACTCCTGGAAAACCCCACCAATCAAACGGCAGTATTCACGCAAGTGATCAGCCACGAAGCCATGCTTCCCACTTCATGATTCCTTCAGCCTTCCATGTTTACGGACGTGTTGTGGCTCACACTGCGGTCATTGGGTTCCAACTGCTACAGGCGTTGTTTGCCCCGATATAATTATTGTATCCTTTATATACTATTACTTATTTGTTGTTTAAATTTAAGCGTTTTACTTAATTTTGCGCCGCTTTGCGACTAGGCTCCGGTCACGTGTTGCCTAAGCTTTCGGAGAACCCCAGCGTGAATTCTATCTCTATTGACGAGTCTTCCCTGAGGTTAGTAACTGCGGGCTCGCCCCGTACCGGGACCGTTGTTAAACAGTGAGGGTGAGGGTTTGGGCTCTGTCACGGTCACCACGGTGACTAAGAGACAGGGAGGCGGCCTTCTCTCCCCATTTGTGGTTGGAGGGCAGGTGGCCTGAAATTCCTTTTTATAATATTGAACAGGCCAGCTATGTTGTGTCCGCGGACGCTTCTTTGGGTAGCCACCTGCCGGTCCGCTCCACTCCTGAGGTTGTTGTTGTCAGAGACTGGCCCCCGGTAGTTTCGTCTGCTCCCAGGGTTCTCTGCAACCCTGATGTAGCCCCTGGCGTGGTGATAGCATCTTGCACGCCGTCAACCACTGCAGCATTTGCTGCCCGGTCCGATGGTTAGTGATGCCTCGGACTCGCTAGCCTCGGCTGGATTTTACGGTGGTGTGAGCACTGGTGTGAAAACATTTGCTCCCAGCTCTATCCCTTGTGCCCCCTCCCCAGGTTTTTCCTATGGTAGGTGCCAGCGCGGCTGCGTTTGGTTTTGGCGGTGCACGCTGCTCTCCTGCGTTTGTGTCTCCTGTTCCAGATCCTATGGCCATGGCGGTGGATGCTCTATCCCAGGACTGGTCAGTAATGTACGCGTATGCGTTTCCTCCCTTCAATCTGGTGGGCAGGGTGTTGGAGAAGATTCTTCTACACCCTTGTACTGTGTTGCTGGTTGCACCGCTCTTGCCTCGACAACCTTTGTTTCCTCTGTTGCTTCGGATTTCGATGGACTTCCCACGCAGCATCCCACCCCTGTGGGATCTGCTGTCCCAACCGAGGTCCCGGCAGTTCCACCCAGGTCCAGAGCGGCTCCACCTTCACGGTTGGATGCTATCTCGGGAAGGCTCACTCAGACAGGCTTTTCTCGAGAAGCTGCAACTTGCATCGCAGGTTCACTTAGACCTTCGTCTCGGCCGTCTACCAATCTCGATGGACCGCCTTCGGTGATTGGTGTGTCGGACGGTCGATTGATCCAGTCTCTGCCCCTGTTCCCGTTGTAGCAGACTTTTTGTGTCCCTGTTCCAGGACAAAGGCCTGTCGCCGGGAACTATTGCGGGCTATCGTTCAGCCATTGCTAGTGTGCCGGCTTTCTTTGGTAGCGAGTTTCAGGGTTTGGACGCGTCATTGTCTGCTCTCACTAGGGGCTTCTATATTGAGAAGCCTCGTTTACGGCAATTGGTCCCTAGATGGAATTTAGCACTTGTGCTTGATTCCTTGTTGAGGGCGCCATTCGCGCCCCTCAAGTCGACGGATCGGAAGTTTCTTACTTTCAAGACTGTGTTCTTGATAGCCTTTGCGTCCGGTCGCCGCATAAGTGAGATTTGTGCTTTCAGCAGATCTCCTTATGCCTTCGTTTTTCTGCTGGCCATTCTCCTGTCTCATTGACCACTGATCCCTCCTTTTTAGGTTCCCGGTTTCAGCCCATGGCCTGTTGTTATCCCTTCTTCGGCTTCAACTCTTGATAGGGATTGTCCTGATCGCTCGCCTGCTCTGCCCAGTTCGGGCCTTGCGTTACTATCGCTTGCTCTACAGGGGGGGGGGGGGTGTCTTTATTTTACGTATTTAAAGAGCCAAGTAGAGTCAGAAAAATGCATTATAATGACTGTGGTCAGTATTTATAATAGAAATTGGTTTTACATGAGAAATCTCAAAACTAGTATAATACTTACTTACAGTTATTGATACTTGTATTGGTAAGTGGTGTTGAGTATTATTGATTCTTGTATTGGTAAGTGGGGTTGACTATTATTGATACTTGTATTCGTAAGTGGTGTTGAGTATTATTGATTCTTGTATTGGTAAGTGGGGTTGACTATTATTGATACTCGTACTGGTAAGTGGTGTTGACTTTTATTGATACTTGTATTTGTAAGTGGTGTTGACTATTATTCATACTTGTACTGGTAAGTGGTGTCGACTATTATTGATACTTGTATTCGTAAGTGGTGTTGAGTATTATTGATACTTGTACGGGTAAGTGGTGTTGACTTTTATTGATACTTGTATTTGTAAGGTGTGGTTGGGTATTGGGTTATACTTGTATATGTAAGGTGTGGTTGGTAATTGGTAATACTTGTATTTTTAAGGTGTGGTTGACTTCTAACGATAATGGTACTGGTAAGGAAGATTTGATTCTCAATGATACTTGTATTGGTATGATGGAGTTGTCTATAATTGATACTTGTACTGGAAAGTGGTGTTGACTATTATTCATACTTGTACTGGTAAGCGGTGTTGACTATTATTGATAATTGTATTGGTAAGTGGTGTTGACTTTTATTGATACTTGTATTTGTAAGTGGTGTTGACTATCATTGATACTTGTATTGGTATGATGGAGTTGACTATAATTGATACTTGTACTGGTAAGATGGGGTTGAGTATTATTCTTACTTGTATTAATCTTGTAAGATGTGGTTGGCTATTATTTATACTTGTTTTTGTAAGGTGTGGTTGGTTATTGGTAATACTTGTATTTGTAAGGTGTGGTTGGTTATTGGGTTATACTTGTATATGTAAGGTGTGGTTGGTTATTGGTAATACTTGTATTTGTAAGGTGTGGTTGACTTCTATCGATAATGGTACTGGTAAGGTAGATTTGATTCTCAATGATACTTGTATTGGTAAGGTAGATTTGATTCTCCTTGATACTTGTATTGGTATAGTAGATTTGATTCTCATCGATACTTGTATTGGTAAAGTCGATTTGATTCTCATTGATACTTGTATTAGTAAAGTAGATTTGATTTTCATTGCTACTTGTATTTGTAAAGTGTGGTTGACTTCTATCGATAATGGTACTGGTAAGGTAGATTTGATTCTCATTGATACTTGTATTGGTAAGATGGATTTGATTCGCATTGATACTTGTATTGGTAAAGTAGATTTGATTCTCATTGCTACTTGTATTGGTAAAGTAGATTTGATTCTCATTGATACTTTTATTGGTAAAGTAGATTTGATTTTCATTGCTACTTGTATTGGTAAAGTAGATTTGATTCTCATTTATACTTGTATTGGTAAGGTAGATTTGATTCTCATTGATTCTTGTATTGGTAAGGTAGATTTGATTCTCCTTGATACTTGTATTGGTATGATGGAGTTGACTATAATTGATACTTGTATTGGTAAAGTCGATTTGATTCTCATTGATACTTGTATTGGTATGGTAGATTTGATTCTCATTGATTCTTGTATTGGTAAGGTAGATTAGATTCTCATTGATACTTGTATTTGTAAGATGGAGTTGACTATAATTGGTGTTGGGAAGGGAGATTTGATTCTCATTGGTACTTGTATTGGTAAGACGGAGTTGACTATAATTGGTGGTGGAAAGGCAGATTTGATTCTCATTGATACTGGTATTGGTAAGGTAGATTTGATTCTCATTGATGCTTGTATTGGTAAGGTAGATTAGATTCTCATTGATACTTGTATTTGTAAGATGGAGTTGACTATAATTGGTGTTGTTAAGGTAGATTTGATTCTCATAGATACTTGTATTGGTAAGGTAGATTTAATTCTCATCGATACTTGTATTGGTAAGGTAGATTTGATTCTCATCGATACTTGTATTGGTAAGGTAGATTTAATTCTCATTGATACTTGTATTGGTAAGATGGAGTTGACTATAATTGGTGTTGGTAAATTGCATCGGGACTAGGTTGTTGCAATGACTTACCTTTCAACTGTCGATGTAGAAATGATAAAAGGGTTATTTTTTGGACATTTGATTTCTTACTGCAACAATGATACAGTGTTGCAATACCAAACAGTGTTTAACTACTTAAACTCATAACTTTCCTTTCCTCCGAAATTGTCTTGCAATACATGGATTTTATTATACATTCTGAAAAACTAAAACAAATCACGCATTTTCGTAGAAACAACATTTAATTGTTTTGAATTCTCAAAACTTTCATGACGCTGCAGGTGATGACCTTCCTTTTTCATTTCACTTCAGTTTTGTCTGGTAAATGCAAATACGTACACCTCCTTTTCACACCTAGATTGATGGTTTTCATTGTACAATACAGGGCTTAGTCAAGACAAAAACACATAGCTCCCTGGCACCACTACATGAACTACGAAGTTAACCAGACTTGAACATTCATACAATATAACCTATTTAATAATAACCCAGGACTCGTTTTATGAAGCTTTGTTAGTATAATGACAATGAAACGTGGAACTAAATCGTGTGTGTTCGTTGCTATGATCAAAGATAACTTAACACGTAACCACCAGAATAACACAAACAAAAGAAAACATGGAGTTTCCCGAATGAATCCGGACCTACAACCGAACACGTCTGGGCCCAGTTGTTCAAAAGGTGATTAGCTTAATCAGTGATTAGCACAAATTTTGATTTTTCTGTAACTTTAAAACAAAACTATTGAATGAGGTACAACTTTCTTGATATCAAATATTTAGTAGAGTGAATTTACATGCGAAATTGTGAGACTGTATCTTGATTATTGAGGCAATTATTAAAAGTTGAAAAATGTCATCAAACAGTGATTAAGCTAATCATTTTTTAAACAACTGGGCCCAGATGGGTAACACGTACTCTTTGCACCGACGTTGGATCTCCCACTTAATTAACACTTACAATTTCTGGATTTTGAGACGTAAAATGTTCAAAGTAATACAAAATATGATAAAAATACGTAGAAATTATATTGTAAAAAACTTAAGACTGAATATATCATTACAATAGCAAAAATTCCATACAAATGAGTCCAGACCATCCACATTAATCTCACACTCATCAGGTTCTCTACATCTCGCTCGGATCTGCACGACTCGGGCTCCGTGTTGCATCTTCATAGTCTAAAATATCGACTTAATAGCTTAAATATTGCACAAGTATCGATTTCAAGACGACGCCTGCATGTCTTGCGTGCTCAGGTCTCATTAAAGCTTATTTATAACTTAACGGCGTGTCATCAGAAACTGCAGAATAAAACACCTTCACGTTGTAAACAACTTCACCGTAAACAAGCAGTGTCTGGGGAAACTCTAGTCATATCGAGCACTGAAAAGTCTTTCAACCAAATATTTTAATAGGTTTTGATATTTTGTTGACAATTTCTACAAAATTATTTGAAATCCAAGATTTCACGTACAACAATTCTTTCCAACATTTAAGATATACCCCACCTTGTTTTCAAGTATAGTGTTAGATGCATGATTACCTTACAAAAACCTTTTACAGTATAAATATAAACGCACACATATTTCATCTGACATACTGCATTCTGGTCACTAAACTGTCGCACTATGTTACACATATCTATTTCAGCTCAACCACCCCATAAAAGTCCTAATGAACCATTCCAACCTTTGAATTGGAAGAGTTCTAATGTATCTTCAGGTGTGAATGAGTTAAAACCTGGATTATTGGTGGGGATAATTCGTTTTTAATATTAATAATATTCACCCACGAATATCCATGTAACTGGGCAGTAAACAAAACATATATTGAATTTATAAAATACTATAATATATAAAAAAAAGTTCCTTTTTCACCTTCAGACATAATATATTTTTTCATCAGAAAATCCTATATTTTTTCTGGTAAACCTTGTATCTCTATACACACAGACGTTACTCTCAAAGAATTACTTTAAGCACTTTTCAAACACATTTTAATCCCAAACGAGACAACCAATAGTTTCCCCCTTACTGTTCGCCTAGATCTTAAACCCATATGCACAAAGAGCTGTATCGACGTGTCACAATGCCTTACTATATAGACCGGACACGAATGCATGCTTTCTCTGTATCAGTCATAAATCACTCGAATTTGACTGTGGTAGTCTGACACATTGAGTTAAAATAGAACCCCGTCACATTTAAATACAATTAAGTTGTCTAATGTCGTAACAAAATATTTAAATAACATTTACTTGGATAAAAAGTGAAATGTACGCTAAACTTAGTCATTAACTGTTTCGTGCGCACTCGTTCGAATTGAAAGCTATTAAATACAACGTATTACGTATGGGATAATTGACAATTACGGAACTTGACTCGGGATCAATCTACAACACAGGGCTGGCTCCTTAATCATGAATGCCAATCTAACAACGACTGGCGGGATGAATTAACAAACAGCCGACTAAGACTTCAGAGGGCTAGTAAATGCGAACAAGTTTAATTTTCTCCCGACGTAACTTGACACCCCGTCGGTGGATATAACAAGGATCCAATGCGACATGTTGTCTTTGTGTTTTGAATAATTTAGAATCCATTTTGTTCAAATTACATTTGAAGACGAAAGTTGTCAGATCACATACAGTGTAATTTACCAAAAAGCAGACGAGCATCGATCAGAACAATCGCACGCTATATATTCATCGCACGTGCGCAATGTAATATGTCAAATTCTTCATCCATTCCTTTTGTCGCCCACCTATTAGTCTCTTCTCACACAGCACTTCCTCTTCCTAGCAAGCCGCTGCATTACTTTTATCGCAACGTATCTATAACTTTTTTCCTCGGTGAAATACAATCTGGTAGCATCCATTCGTCAAGCCTTTGGCTACAGATAGTATCGAACATGGACATAAAACGGTAATCTTCAAGGACATCTCACAGGGGAAATCTCCCAGTCAACTAATAATTTTTTTCCGTTAATAGCACAACTCTCTCTAGCCGTTCACACTGCCGTACATTACACTATAACGCGTCTCTTTCTGATATTCACATTGATCCCTAGCCCTCACTTGTTCTCTAGTAGGTTACCCGAGTGTCTTGGCTTTTCCTCGACCCTTACACAGTTAAGTCTCATGCTAAGTGACATGCACTGCGCTGTGACCCCTCACCTTCAGTTGATCTTAAATAGGGAGCTGACCTTCACTTTGACCTCTGGCCTTTACTGACATGTCAAACACTTAATTTCAATGTTAGATGATTCAACCAGAGCCTTTGCCGGCATATCAGAAACTAGCATCACAGAAGGTGTAATCAATGTTTGGGGCGAACAAACAAAGAGAAAATGGACTCCAATCTTTCACAACCCAGACATGTAATTAAACGTTATAGATGCTAATTTTCCCAAACGAGGGAAAATCGATTTCCTTGTACCGAATCGTCTTGATCGGTAATTCTGACGCGGTGTTGCCTCATATTACAGTGTTCTTGACGGATTTCCGCTTAATGCTTCTCGCCTCCCAGAGAATGTCGTATGCAGCTTGTTAACACGGCTCGCTGATGATATTATAGAAACACATATTAGCACCAAGTAATCATTTCAACGGAATAATGAGAAAAGTGACCATAATGACAGCGCACATAAAGGTTATCATTTTTACAGAACCTAATCGATCCGTTTCTTTAATGGAAGCGAGAAGATTGGTTTGTACACCTCGATGTAATTAATCCAATCGTATACGCACAACTATCGCGTCGCGAACATGGTTCCAAAATGGTCTCCCGTCACACTTTGGACACACTGATGAGATTCTGTCATTTTCGTAAAACACGTTTTGCCTATATTGCGGAGGGCGCATGCGTGGAACAGCCGGATACTTCCGTCAAGTATCAGGTTTTGTCTACATACGACAGTGGCATACCGATAGTACTCGTATATGCTATTATAATATCGAAACATTGTTGAAAATGTATCGGAAATTGTTTCAAATTGCAGGTAAAATTCAATCATTATCGGGCATAGTGGAGATCACATTGCTTGTTCTCTTAGCGGCCCATCGATTGCATACGAGAGAGTTGATTGATCACTATGCAACGCTGTGAATAATTCGTCAACATTTGAATGATGCGTTGCAGTTTCGTTTAAGACCGATGTCATCACATATCTGCATAAGAGGCGTGGCCGAACTTGCGTTTGCTGGCGTGACAGGACATTGCTGAACCGATCAAGGTGACTGCAGCGCCAGCTGCTGTCAGGTAGAAAGACCAGAATAGAGTACAGTCCCCTAAAACAGAAATCGAGAGATACTGAATAAAGCTTCAATCAATTATTTTGTCGCATCAATATGGACATGTACAATAATTTGAAACGCGATGCAAACTACGACATACCTTAATTATTTCAAATTTATTTAGAATGTATCCTATCAGAAATTATTATTTAAATATTACTGTTGCACTCACAGATTCGGTAGGATAAGGTTAGAATATTGTCATTACATTTGCTGAAATTACTCTTACTGTGTCTAATAATTTGAAAACGGAAAAGAATATTTGAGATTCTTATAAAAATAAACAGACCTTTCTTACGACTTTGCCAAAATAGCTACAGTTTCTGAGATTGATGCGGGTTTTTTTCTCCAGATATATCAAACGTTTTTTATATGTTTTTATGTAGCTATTCTTTATCCTAGCGTAACAACACAGTTTTATCTCTCCATGAAGTCTACAGCTCACATATACACTGTCGACCGGGGATAGCACCACAGAACACGTCTTGTAAATCGCTTTGCTAAAAGATAAACTTGCACGCGATAGTGATAAGGTAAAATACATAATAATTAAAAATGATAGGCATATCATCATAAACCAGCCAAACCTATCGGACGTACCTAAACCAGCGTCAGATGTCATGGTATTGTCAGCTTACATCACTAGCTGTTGTATATTACAAGAAGCTAACATGGTATTGTCAGCTTATACCACTAGCCGCTGTTTATTATAAGAATCTAACCAATCTTTGACATTAGTAAACCGTTAATGTGTTACTAATCCCTGGCTCGGGGTCAGATTTAGGTCCTCTTTTGCATCAGAGAACACACAGAGATCGTATCTTACAGTTCATTAAAACATACAGAGCATTGGGTATGTGATAACAGTGGAATAGGTGTGCATGAGAGGATGCTTGGGGAGAGGTAAGGGCGATATTTTTCTGATATTAGTTATCGTACTTTATGCGACGTATGAGGTATCAAAACTATACTTAAAACATCAAGATTTATCTGATTATTATATAGTGATGATGCACTCGTCTGAATGATTCAATTCCTGGTTGACATTATTGTTGGGTTTGTAGTAGAATTTTCCAGCAGACTGTTGGCATATACCCAGGGGGACAGATCATGTTCTTTCCTTGGCCGACTTTTTGTTTTTATATGCAGCCAAATCCATCGATTGCTTTATAAGAATCCTTCAATTTCAATTTCAGATAAACCGATAACTTGTTATCTTTTCATAACGAAATATGCCCCCCGAATTTTAATCAAAGACACCAATCTGTATTTGATTTTCCTGTAATGAACCTTCTCTTTATTGGTAGTAACTTTACATTTTCCGCACTTCAGCTCTTCACACGTCGTAGTTGGTTCAATATTCACTGGCTTGCTCGGAATATCACGATTGTCATAATAAATGCAAGTTATATTGTTACAGATGCTGGTTGATAAAGACAAGGGGCAATTACTATGGTTGGTATGATTGAAAATTATTGTATATCCTTGAGCGATATAAATATACCCATTGTTATCATGCTCATTACTATGGTTTTGTTGTCGCTACCGTGGTTCTCATTTTGAGGACTTGACATTACTATAATTTAACCTAGGCTAACATGACTGGTTTTGTCGATACAGCAGAAGAATTTTACGAACTCCATAATCAATAGACTTATTCGCTTGCTCTTTTTCAAGGATCTCCGTGTTAGTCTTTCCATTTGGTAATAAATATTCGAACTAAGTTTACTTAGAGGTACCTATGATCATACTAGGTTCCCTCGACTGGCCCCGTCCTCTAGAATATTAAATATACATGTATATATAATTATTTAGGAAAATAAATTAACTCTTATAACAATTTTGATCACTAGGATGTCTGATTCTAGAGCCTAAGTTCTAAACTAGGGGAAGATAAGCTAGTAGTGAAATGCAGATGAAAAATTCTTCATAAGAACTTGGGGGCTGTTTGCCAGTCTACAGGTTCATTACAGGAACCATTTTACAACGTGTATCCCAACAAAGTAACATACTCGATTTCCTACTTGTAACCTAATAACACAACGGTATCCTAACAATTGTCTAGTAACATCCAAGCAGGTGTCTAGTAACATACGAGTATTTCTATAGGTGTCTAGTAACATACTAGTATTCCTACAGGTGATTAGTAACATACGAGTATTTCTATAGGTGTCTAGTAACATACGAGTATTTCTATAGGTGCCTAGTAACATACGAGTATTCCTATAGGTGTCTAGTAACATACGAGTAGTCCTATAGGTGTCTAGTAACATACTAGTATTTCTATAGGTGACTAGTAACATACGAGTATTCCTATAGGTGCCTAGTAACATACGAGTAGTCCTATAGGTGACAAGTAACATACGAGTATTTCTACATGTGCCTAGTAACATACGAGTATTCCTATAGGTGTCTAGTAACATACGAGTATTTCTATAGGTGCCTAGTAACATAAGAGTATTTCTATAGGTGCCTAGTAACATACGAGTATTCCTATAGGTGTCTAGTAACATACGAGTATTCCTATAGGTGCCTAGTAACATATGAGTATTTCTATAGGTGCCTAGTAACATATGAGTATTCATATAGGTGTCTAGTAACATACGAGTATTTCTATAGGTGTCTAGTAACATACTAGTATTTCTACATGTGCCTAGTAACATACCAGTATTCCTACATGTACCTAGTAACATACCAGTATTCCTACATGTGCCTAGTAACATACGAGTATTCCTACATGTACCTAGTAACATACGAGTATTCCCATAGGTGACTAGTATTAAGCTAGTAACGTACGAGGGTTACGACCTGATGGTTTGTAGACATGCAAGCAGGAATACAAGTGTCTGAGCGCACTGAACTCTGTCAGATTGCTACATGCTGCATACCATTCATGTCACAGGGATACTTAAAACGCAGACTGACATATCTTTTGGGGAAAATATTCTTGTGTTTTTTTGCAATCCTTTCAATATTTGAATAAACCGCAAGCCATGCCTTGTTCATGCTTTGACTTTGAAGTTCGGTGAAATATCTTCACAGATAACTCCACTGAATGCATTCCAAGTTGACGCTGTATCTCCGATGGAGATACACGGTATCGAGGGATGGTATGTACCGATAGCGGGCACAGATAGGAAGCCACGTTTCTGCTCGGAAGCACCACCAGATTGGCTCATACCAGTAACAGATTGTAAATTACTGGTGTTCTGCTCAACACTGGGAATTCTAGTCAAACAAAACTGATTGATATTCTCGATGTTTTGGTTTGTTTTAGACAATGGTAAGGAGAATATGTCGAATTCTATGTATACTGATACGGTTTGATCAGATAGTACCGACCTTCTGTAAGCAATGCGTGCGTCGTGTTATGGCGATGTTAAACTCTAATAAGGTTGACTTATGATAGAATTTCTCGCCAAAATAAATATATTCGGACACGTTTTAAGTATAGATTTCCGCTCCTGTTCCGTTTGCTATTTAAAATTCCAGCTCAAAACTGCGATAATATACGACCTTAAAAAATGACTAAGTTCCATCCACAATACTTAAATATTCATAAATCAATGCAATATATGCATATGTTTGTATTTTTAGTGGCAACGAGTCAAGAGAAAGATTATTGTTTTCAATTTGCATACTAAGACAAAAAGTGAAACAACATGAGGAATTTTCACTGTGCATAAGTTGATTTTATGAAGAATTCAGACGAAAATATTTTCGGATTGTTTTTGAAATAAAATTATCTGAATAAAAACTGTGAAAAAGGCGAAATCTCATTATTGGGATTTATAATTGTAAAAACAAATAATATAAGCAATAATAAATCAGGGTCGATTGTATGTGTTTTCAAAGTAGGCAATGGCGTATGAATTTTGTCTCAGAAGACAATAAGATCGATCACCAAAGTATCAATATTCATGAATTCAAAAATAAACATACACTGAACCCTCAGTTTTTGCAATAGAATACTGAGTTACGCGTTCATTTTGCGACAATAAACTGGGCTGATTAGTGGGTAAATGGTGGACCGTTACACGGTGGCTGGGTGTGGAGTCTGTACGTATATCGATCTACTGAAAACCCCGAACTAAGACCGTATACATGTACGACGGTATTACCAAGTGCTGGCCGGGCCAGACGATGTTTGCGAGCTGAACCATCGGTGCCAAACTGTATTACGGAGCCATTACCTAATCTACACGGACGTTCCAGTAGGAAGCCCAGGATGATTTGTGGGACATTTGGAAAATCGATCCTGGTTGATTGTGTCGGTGGTCTAGGATTGGACAACGCTATGTTTTATGAAGTCAGAATGGAACAATTTCCCGCTGTACAGCTATCTTTGTAACAAAAGGTCAAATTGGTCTGCTTTATTACTTTCCTAATGGTGATTGCCTACTTCAATTTAACACAATTTCTGGCCAACGAACTGCATTTTAGTGTCTTGACTTACTACTCTTTCAAATTGCACGATAGTACGTACACGTGTAACAGACGACTAACATGGGTCCCTCTGTAGAATAGGGGTTTTTACTCTGTATCCTGTTATTGCGTTCACTGTTGAGTTAAAACTTCGTCCGGTGCCCAATAATACCTGGTAGCTATCAGACAGAACTGGTTACCTCATTGTCAGAAAAATAAATGGATTGGGTTTGGGGTATCAGGAAACTTTGTATTTGTCTTTCTATTTTTGTTTTATTTTTTTTATTTTAGTTCATATTTCATAGAGTGCAAAAAATAAAAGCAACCTTACGGGTCAGATTATTAAACAGAATACAAATGCATGTTAAGAACTTTGCGACGTGTATGAACTTTTCGTAAGTCGTTTAACAGGCTCACTAATACTTCAGAAAAGAATCATAACCTTTTCGGGAAATGGATGGGTTATAAACAAATTATGTCGTGAGTAAAGATCGTGATTGATTTATTGCCTACATCGATATTAGCTATATTACCGAGAAAAAAAAAAGAAATGGCTCGACTTTCTACACATTGTGTCTCCATTGCCCGGTCCTCTGCACTAAAAGAGGAGAAAGAAAAGGGTCAAGGCCAAGATACAATGGAATGCAATGGGAGCAGAATGCAAAGAGTCTCTATAATGCCTCTAAATTGTGTCTCCAATGCAAGCGGCTGTGACCCATTAAATCGACTCTCCATTTACACAATTTCACATGTACACTTTGTACTTTGCTAACGTTAGTTAACATTCCTAAGGTTAAAGAACCCCGATTTTTGACTCGGTCTAACGAATGTGGGAGGTTGTTGTGGAAATCGGTTCGTAATTCCAGGACAAGGTTGGTGGATTCCTACGATATACTTACCCATGTTATAGGGCTGTGACGTGTAGCCACAGGCCTGTTGAACCTCGGAACTGTCCCAACCATTAGGATAGATCCCTACGCCAGCCCCTATCAGCATACCTGTAATGATAACAAAAGGAATGTTTTATCACGATAAACGTGGACCATAAGCTGAAATAAAACCCACAAAACTAACAAGAAACTAACAAAAGTTCCATATCTTTTTTTTTCAAGTTAAAAGTATGAAATACTAACGTAAATATTTATTAGTATCATGCAAATACGGTGTGATGTTAAATTCACTCACGGCAATACTTTTTTCGTAGCCCTTTTTTCCTTGATTTGCTTCAATGGTGAAATTCACGAAATCAGTTTTGGCAGATTTTACAACCATTTGCCATAGCAGGAAGTGCAAAAGAAGAAGAATTATATGTAACTTTTAATTTCGCGGAATGTCCTTTTCCGCCTTACGTAGTTCACCATTTCAGAGAAAGGTAAACGCTTCACAAGAATTTTCATAATTCAAAGTTATGAACGGTCATGAAACAGGAGCCAGACTGATAAAGTTATCCATATACAGCATGTATGATTGATGTAAAAAGGGAAACTGTTTACTCTAAGGCTTTGGTTTAGTATTGTTTAACGGTCCATCAACAGCTATGGTCATTTAAGGACGGCCTCCCCTGTGTGCAAGCTGCATGCGTGTAGTGTATGCGTGTGTGTTTTGGGAGGCTGCGATATGTTCGTCTCCTTGTGATAGCGCGGAACTGATGCCGACTTTATAGTGCTACCTCGCTTGAAACATACTGCTGAAGACACCCAGCAGGACCCCTCACCCGGTCACATTATACTGACAACGGGCGAACCAGTCGTCCCACTCCTAAATTGCTGTGCGTTAAGCAGGAGTAGAAACTACCATGTTTACAGACTCTGGTATGTCTCGGCCAGGGGACAGTACCAAAAGCCTTCCTCACAGGGGCGAACGCTCAACTAAGGTATTTTAGTGATTAATATCTTTACCATATAATAATTCAATTTGCTTCAAACATGTTACATATATTATAAGTGTTTTTTTATGTATGGTCAGGCTAATTCGATGCACAACTCTCTTCATTATTGATTGTTTATCAATAAGTCAAAAACATTAAGGTACATGTACGACAACAAATAGAAGTTTTAATCATAGACGATATTTTATTTTCTATTCAATAAACGAAAAAAAAGGGATGCTTGTTTTGGCCCAATTTTTGTTTTATATTTTATCGTTAAAAAGTCTATCGATAATAATAAAAGATTGTATTTTACTTTACATTTGCCATAAAAGTTGAGGTAAACTATTGTAAGCTATATCAATGATCGGCGCCTGTGGTGATGTCGGTTATAAAACCCATGTACAATGACGAACAACCACTAGTTTTCGAGAGATTTCATTGCTTACATGTACAGTAACATAGTCCAACGACATATTTTTATTTTTCAAAAGTGCCTTAGGCCAGAGTTTACACCAAACGCTAAAACCATCATATTGAGAAGCGATCGGTAACAGAAAACGTCCCTTAAGGAAACTGTTAGTAGTTAAGAATCTCAAAACTATTCTTAAAAATGCTTGAAATGGTGATAACTATATTCTGTTCTCTGTCTTGTTGTTAAACTCTAGATAAAGTTTTATTTTTCACTTCTCTCTCAAGAATGGGTTGTGTGCTCCAGCCTTCTTCCCTGTAACTGGCATAAAACCATGTCACACGGTTAAACAATCAAGTGTAAACATCGAAAACGGTATTCGACCCAAAGTCTCTCCAAAACTCTTCCATACCATAAAATGCATTTTTGTTTATTAATTTATCACCGGAATAAAAAAAAAATGTCTCGAACACAAAGTCGGAGTTTGAGCATGATGATGGTTTCATGACTACGGGCCCTATTCATTTGGTATTCTTAACTGCTGGGTCTCGAACACCATTTATACCTGTAGTCAAAACGGTTGCTTGACTATTAAACTTGAATGTAGCCTAATGTTCACTATACAGGCACATTGTCAGTAAAAATTCAATATCAATATCTTCTAATAAGCAAAACACTTTAATTGTTTACGTATTGTCCGCTTGTCATGTCGCGCGCACCCCTGAGGTGTTTCCTATTTTAGGAAACGAAGTCTGCGAATTGCCGGCCCCGGCAGATTGTCCACGGGTTATCTGCTACATTAACGCTATTATATTGCAACGAATACAACGGTTAACGTTCACTAGATTTAATTCTGAGTTGTTTTATGTCGTTCAGTTTTCTGACGTTAACAGACATGGCGACTCCTCTTATCCCATTAAGTACTCAGAATTTCTAAACTTTTGCCGTGTTTTTGTTAACATTGTCATGGAATGTAAACGATTTTTGATTTGAAAGATATCGCACAGCTCACATTTTCAAAACCTTTTTAAAAACAAAATAACGTCATTGCCCGCTTCATCAGATAGCCCGCATTGAGCATTTTTTAAGGAATAAATGTATAGCCCGCGGACAATACGTAATATCATTACAAATCAGGGTGTCCTCGAAAATAGTTTACCTAATTGCAATTCTATGTCCCTATTTTATTTTCTATGTACGTGTGTTACTGGTGTAGAATAGTAAACACATTCTCAGGGGCGTTTCTAGGATATTTTAAAAGAGGAGGCGTAGAATCAAATCTGACATTTTTGGACCTTTTTTTGTTGTTTAAAAACATAAATTAATTGTGAAATGCACTAATGTAACGGTTCCTGACTTGGAGGCTGTATATTTTATAATTAAAGTGTCAGGGTGTTTATGTGTTTAATTAATGAATATGATAAATTGCCATATTCAATACAATATTAGCAGATTACGATGGGTTTTTTTGTTGTTGTTTGTTTGAAAAGGGGGGGCGTACGCCCATTACGCCCTCACCTGGACCCGCCCCTGATTCTATAGGGGAAATGACTTATGACCGAGGGATGAGGGTATTACGTATGATGGCGTTGTCAGGTGTCAAACACCCCACCGAAAACAACTTCGGACGTTCACCTACACCAGTGGTTATCCGTGATCGTCACAGACTTTACATGGATGTCTGACCATTCAGGACAATCCTTTGAGCTCATAAAGCCACTCTCTTATCTAGTGGACAAACCCCACAGATAGCTTTGTTTGTCGACCGTGACGTAAGTTTACTGTAACTAGATATTTGACCGATATAAATTCATAACAGAGTTATCTTCACGCGAGCCACCATTTAAGATGATTTCAATGGTTTCTAATGTAAATAGGGCATACATGTTATATAATGACAATTTCTCTACCGAATTTAACGTCCATAATGAGCAGTATTGATGGAGGATTTAACTATAGAAATTAACCGGCATTAACCGAACTCTCTGTACAGTACATACATTCTTGGTTCTTTTTATCTTATTGAAATTACTTTCCATTTCTTGCAGAAAAAATTAAGACAGTACACTGTATTGATTTCTGATAATTGACATAAACCGGCTGCAACGGTCCATATTGTCGCTTTCTTGTGCAGATTGGTGAAATGTTATATTTACCTGTGTCACAGTTGACGGACGTAATATACTTAACAATTTTGCCCTGATTTACTTTATCGATACAATTTGAGAAAATAAGGTGGTATGTCCTAGTTTTGGCATATACCACCGTCAAACAGTACTGCCTATAAAACTAAACAGTTTAGGTGTGTCAGAAAATAGTACTCAAAGACACATCGATTGGCGTCTTACTTTGGGTCGTAACCATAGTGAGACAGAAAGGTTTAAATACCGATCGACCTCAACATATTTATTATCAAATTCGGTATTGATTTATATGTATATATACCTACATTCCGTATATACAAACACAGTGTTTACGCCCACCTGAGGTATCGTTCAGGTCCTCGTCCATCAAGATAATGTTCTCAATCATATTTGACATGTTTAATATGTTTTAATTAAACAGTTTACCTGAATGTCAGTCAAATATGATGTTTCGTATACCTGTTTTCATTAGTAAGGAGTATGCTAAATGCTGAGTCAGATCAGTTTTTTAGACGAGGAGTTGAATTTTTCTATATGTCAAAAAGAAGCCAAATTGATTTCTAAATAAGATCTGCCAGTGACACACTCAATTAACGTAAGTTTTGCGTTAGCAAGTTTTACCTGTTCCTCTATAGGCAGGTGTGTGTACCTGTACCTGTTCTCAGCATACAGGTAGGTACATATATACCAATTCTCGCCGAACAGGTGTGTGCACATGTATCTGTTCATAAAGGTGTGTGTATATGATACGTGATCTCACCTGGCAGGTGCAAGAACTTAAAACGGCTCTTTGAGAGAGAAAAAAACTTATAGCGGAACAACCTTTAGTCAAACTGGCGATGACGTTAATGCTCTTCAATCTTTCCCCCAATAATTTCTCGGGTTACTGTTACGTGTACTCTTGTGAGCCCGTAGGTAATTTAAGGACTATACAGTATTTATATGGTAGTTTTATTCAAACGATAAACATAAATAAAGCAAAGGGTATCATTAACAGCGAAACTGTTTATAAAAAAACAAGTTGTGTACTCTACTTAAGTTAATCCTTCCATCAACGTTCAATAAAACAGTTTGATGTATATTTACAGTAAATGCTTTACTTCCATGTCTGTTTAAACTCTTTACAGGCAAATCTTTGTTTGGCTGTAAAGTGAAATTCTATATCTAGCGGTTATCTATGTCGGCTGATATGTACCAATTCGTTATTTCGATCCGTATAAAAATCCTTCCATTGTGAAGGTAAACACCAATATGATGTTATAAATATGAAATATACACACAAAGATAATTGAACATATGCATATTGAAAAGAGTACAGCCTGTTTAAAATAATTCTAATCAAAGAACTCCATACGTAATTTAACCTTGACTTGATTGCACTACCAAACGCAACTCGATTCATATATCCATAAATGTTGGTGCTTTGTAGGTTCCCTTTGCAAACGTGCCCCCATTACTGCCATTCAATGTTTATTTGCCAGGGGACATAACCCATTACCTTGGACGCTTAACACCGAGGCCAAAGGGCATCGCTACAGTATAACTAATTAACGGCGTTAGAAAACGTGGAAAAGGAAATTATTATTTAGAAGGAAAAAAAACTGATTGTAGGAACAATGCACGTACATCTTAAACATGCACTTACAAATCTGCAATTTCGTTGTCATATATATATATATCCAAAAACAAAACAAACAAAAAAACAAAAACAAAAAATATTACACCTGCAGCACATGAACCGGAACTGAAAGGTCATGTGACTTCAGGTACGGGCTGTACAACAAGTAGCTTTAAGTGCTATTTTTTTGTTGCAAAACTATTTTTCTACTTTCTGTTGTGTTTTAAAGTAGTTAATGTTGCCAGCCTGATGACTAAATCGTGACTTGCGAATTTGTTGATCATTTACGGGCTGCCTTGTATTGTTGCCGACGTATCGTGGCTCAAATCACGTAATTGCTATCTAACCGGTTTTATACGCATCCTTACAGTTATAAGGAAGAGGAGAGGAAACCTAGATCAAGGTCACAGAGATAGGTGTGAGTCATAATGATTACCTCAGATGGCGCTAAATAAAATATAATCTGTTTTAATGGGTTGTGGAGAGTCGGAAAGAATTGGCTTTCGACAGCTCTCCAATAGATTGGTTTTAATAACGGGTTTAGTGATATTCAGAAAGATAGTTTATTTGGTGTTAATCTAATTGAGACACCTGCCAATATTGTTATTAGAGTGATAGAAATTATAGAAACATTGGAATATTACCAGAATTAATCATTTTACTGTGTCATTCTGTTATCGCTATGCAGCCTAGATCTGACAGCAAGTATATACGTAACTCTGTCCCTGTTTAGATATATAGTAGTGCATTGCATACATGCATTGTACAGTAGTGTATCGTACATGTATACACTGGAGAGGGATTTGGTTAGCATTAGAATAGCGTATAATTAGTCAGAACCCTTGATTGATACAAAACAATCTTAAAAGGTCACAAAGATACACATATTTTCAGAAAAGAACTATGATCCGATTTTTCAGTCTTTAAAACAGTCTTTTCATATTAAAAAAGAAGTTAAGCTTAAAAACAGTAGAAACAGCTGCATCAGGTGGGTTTTACCTTTTGTGTCATTTGAAATTTATGACTCATTCGTAACACTTCGCCCCGATTACAGTCACACGGAACTCCTCGGCACTCGTCATATCTCGGCAGATTCCGTACCTACAAACCTCGTCCGTATGACGATTACCGCCATAACACTTTCGGAAGGTTTCGAGCTTTGATTTCCGAAATGGATAAAATACAAACGGATGCGCCATTACAAACAAGTGATGGTAAGACACCAATAACATTGGCAGCTAGTAGGTGCTGTCTGTTGTGTGCAAGGACAAATAAGGTATTGATGAAGGGTACCGGAATCGGCCAAGGTTAGCCAAATGAACTCCTCGGTGACTCGTGGCGAGTCACCCGAAGTTTGCGGATTGGCTTACAGTACATCAAAATGACTGAAGTGAATCGGCCGAGGTGTTCCGAATGTTTGTAGTACCTTTGACCATTTCCGAGATTTGTAAGTAAAGAGGGCAAAGTGGTTCAAACAGTTGAGGGTCTAAAGACGTTTGTAAAGCGGTTAGTCTAAATGTGGGTTGTGTGACGCTTTCGGTATTTGCTGGTATCTTTTTTTTACAATAAGCTAAGTTATGAAACTGGTATCCTCTTTTTGTTTTTATTCACCACACTAAAGCATCATTTAGAAATTGGACAGGATGTCCTACATTGTAGTTCGGAGGCTTGCTGTGGGTGAAACTGCTGTAATTATTTTCAATACCAACGTTTACTAGTCTAGTTCTCTACCTAATGAGTTAAAATGAAAATTCCAACTAATCGAGTCAATAAAAAACAAACTAATAGTTCACCACTATGATATAATCCCTCCCCGTGGATATAATGTAACTCAGGTCTAATGAGAGTCAAATTAAAAGGCCCAATTTCGGCATCCACAAATGGCCAATACTCGTTAATGTTTTCCTCCATTCCTAATTTCATAACCACAGTTAAACTCAATACACTTTAATTTGGAGATGTAATTTGCCTTCAAAACTAAGTATGAATTTTAATGACATATACACTGTACATTTATACATATGTATGTATACTGAACACAGACCTCTATAAAAGTAGACTCCAAATCAAGTCTTGTATCAAGTGTTGTATCAAGTTTTGTTTTTTCTGTGTTTTGATGTATTTCGTTTAAAAATAATTTTGAAGACGATCAGAGATTCTGTCTGCTGACAGATTAAAACGCCACATCTTGAATGATTACCAGTGATACACAATATCAATTCATATACAACTTTGACGAGTTCATCCCATTTTACGTCAATGTCCCTCTTAAGTATATTCAACAATCGTTTCGGGACAAACACTGCACAGTGTCTTTGATGTCTATAATCTTATATACATTAATACAAATGCTTTCGGTTTATCGCCTTTTTATCTGTCATAATCTCACGGCAATATTTGCACCTGTCGTTTCGTATCTGTTTAAATCTGATTCGATGAAACACCTGGCGCGTTTTTTTACGTCTAACTCCCGTTCACGTGATTGGCGAGGTTTACAAACACGCGCACAGCACGTTCACATCCCTACTATGAAGATATTTGACGCAAAACACATGCTGCGGTCCGTGGAACAGTTATCTTTCCTTGATTAATGAAAGATTAACTTTTACTAGAGATTTAAAACAAACAATAGCACCCTAAACCTGCTTCTGCTTAAAACAAACACCCGATCATGACCTCGTGGATACATTGTATTCTGATTCACCATTTCACTAGGCCTAAATATTGAAATAAATGAGAGCGCAATAATTTGTACTTCCAGGTCAAATGAAATGTCAAGTTAATGCCCTATAATCCTAACACAGCCCAGGGGTCGTAGTTTTGCATCAACATACTTATCAGTGAGACGTATGGTCTGTTTTTCTTTTAACGCAACAGCACTTACATGACGATGTGTACAAATATTGGTTAACGATCAAAGTGGATTGTTACTGCCTATACGACGTTATGTTGAAGCAATCTTCAGGTTTTGCCACAGGTATAATAGTTTACTAGAGGTACATGATGGATGTCGGTTACTTCTATACATTGTTCGTGTTACTATGTAGTGTACGTGTTACTAGGTACATGTGTAATGTTCGTGTTACTAGGTACATGCGTTATGTTCGTATTACTAGGTACATGTGCAACGTTCGTGTTACTAGGTACATGTGCTATGTTCGTGTTACGTGTTACTAGGTACATGTGTAATGTTCGTGTTTCTAGGTACATGTGTAATGTTCGTGTTACTGGGTACATGTGTTATGTTCGTGTTACTATGTACATGTGTAATGTTCGTGTTACTAGGTACATGAGTTATGTTCGTATTACTAGGTACATGTGCAACGTTCGTGTTACTAGGTACATGTGCTATGTTCGTGTTACGTGTTACTAGGTACATGTGTAATGTTCGTGTTTCTAGGTACATGTGTAATGTTCGTGTTACTGGGTACATGTGTTATGTTCGTGTTACTAGGTACATGTGCAATGTTCGTGTTACTAGTTACATGTGTTAAGTTCGTGTTACTAGGTACATGTGTAATGTTCGTGTTTCTAGGTACATGTGTAATGTTCGTGTTACTGGGTACATGTGTTATGTTCGTGTTACTAGGTACATGTGCAATGTTCGTGTTACTAGTTACATGTGTTATGTTCGTGTTACTAGGTATATGTTAAGTGCTCATGTTTCTGAGAAGTGTTTGTATTACTAGACTGATCATGTTACTAGGTACATGTGTTATGTTCGTGTTACTAGTTACATGTGTAATGTTCGTGTTACTCTGTACACGTGTAATGTTCGTGTTACTAAGTACATGTGTAATGTTCGTGTTACTCTGTACATGTGTAATGTTCGTGTTACTACGTACAGGTGTAATGTTCGTGTAACTAGGTACATGTGCAATGGTCGTGTTACTAGGTACATGTGTAATGTTCGTGTTTCTAGGTACATGTGTAATGTTCGTGTTACTGGGTACATGTGTTATGTTCGTGTTACTATGTACATGTGTAATGTTCGTGTTACTAGGTACATGCGTTATGTTCGTATTACTAGGTACATGTGCAACGTTCGTGTTACTAGGTACATGTGTTATGTTCGTGTAACTAGGTACATGTGTTATGTTCGTGTTACTCGTTACATGTGCAATGTTCGTGTTACTAGGTACATGTGTAATGTTCGTGTTAATAGGTACATGTGTTATGTTCGTGTAACTAGGTACATGTGTTATGTTCATGTTACTCGTTACATGTGCAATGTTCGTGTTACTAGGTACATGTGTAATGTTCGTGTTACTAAGCAGTGTTCGTGTTACTAGGTACATGTGTAATGTTCGTGTTTCTAGGTACATGTGTAATGTTCGTGTTACTGGGTACATGTGTTATGTTCGTGTTACTAGGTACATGTGTTATGTTTGTGTAACTAGGTACATGTGTTATGTTCGTGTTACTCGTTACATGTGCAATGTTCGTGTTACTAGGTACATGTGTTATGTTCGTATTACTAGGTACATGTGTAATGTTCGTGTTACTATGTACATGTGTAATGTTCGTGTTACTAGGTACATGAGTTATGTTCGTATTACTAGGTACATGTGCAACGTTCGTGTTACTAGGTACATGTGTTATGTTCGTATTACTAGGTACATGTGTAATGTTCGTGTTACTATGTACATGTGTAATGTTCGTGTTACTAGGTACATGCGTTATGTTCGTATTACTAGGTACATGTGCAACGTTCGTGTTACTAGGTACATGTGCTATGTTCGTGTTACGTGTTACTAGGTACATGTGTAATGTTCGTGTTACTATGTACATGTGTAATGTTCGTGTTACTAGGTACATGAGTTATGTTCGTATTACTAGGTACATGTGCAACGTTCGTGTTACTAGGTACATGTGTTATGTTCGTGTAACTAGGTACATGTGTTATGTTCGTGTTACTCGTTACATGTGCAATGTTCGTGTTACTAGGTACATGTGCTATGTTCGTGTTACGTGTTACTAGGTACATGTGTAATGTTCGTGTTTCTAGGTACATGTGTAATGTTCGTGTTACTGGGTACATGTGTTATGTTCGTGTTACTAGGTACATGTGTTATGTTTGTGTAACTAGGTACATGTGTTATGTTCGTGTTACTCGTTACATGTGCAATGTTCGTGTTACTAGGTACATGTGTAATGTTCGTGTTTCTAGGTACATGTGTAATGTTCGTGTTACTGGGTACATGTGTTATGTTCGTGTTACTAGGTACATGTGTTATGTTTGTGTAACTAGGTACATGTGTTATGTTCGTGTTACTCGTTACATGTGCAATGTTCGTGTTACTAGGTACATGTGCTATGTTCGTGTTACGTGTTACTAGGTACATGTGTAATGTTCGTGTTTCTAGGTACATGTGTAATGTTCGTGTTACTGGGTACATGTGTTATGTTCGTGTTACTATGTACATGTGTAATGTTCGTGTTACTAGGTACATGCGTTATGTTCGTATTACTAGGTACATGTGCAACGTTCGTGTTACTAGGTACATGTGCTATGTTCGTGTTACTAGTTACATGTGTAATGTTCGTGTTACTAGGTACATGTGCTATGTTCGTGTTACTAGTTACATGTGTAATGTTCGTGTTACTGGGTACATGTGTTATGTTCGTGTTACTATGTACATGTGTAATGTTCGTGTTACTAGGTACATGTGTTATGTTCGTATTACTAGGTACATGTGCAACGTTCGTGTTACTAGGTACATGTGCTATGTTCGTGTTACTAGTTACATGTGTAATGTTCGTGTTACTAGGTACATGTGCAATGTTCGTGTTACTAGTTACATGTGTTAAGTTCGTGTTACTAGGTACATGTGCAATGTTCGTGTTACTAGGTACATGTGCTATGTTCGTGTTACTAGTTACATGTGTAATGTTCGTGTTACTAGGTACATGTGTTATGTTCGTGTTACTAGGTACATGTGCAATGTTCGTGTTACTAGTTACATGTGTTATGTTCGTGTTACTAGGTATATGTTAAGTGCTCATGTTTCTGAGAAGTGTTTGTATTACTAGGCAGTTTTGCAACTATGTATCTAGATTGTGTAACAAGACAGGGTTTTGTTACACTAGGCACCGTCCGCGTTTCCTTGCTCTTCAGTAAGCTTGGCCGCCGAACCCCACGAGACTTCAACACAAATAGGACAAGAGACAGGCGTTTTGATGTAAAAAATTTAAAGACATCACATTCATTTTTTCTCTCAAATGTTGCTGTTATATATAGAAATTCCTCTATTGTACATTTTACTCTAATGGATGAGCAATGTGTAGAGATATATTGATTTTATGGAAGTGAATGTTCAGAACATCTGTTACACTTTTATTAAAAGCTAAATTGAATACATTTTTCAGTGTGACTGATCTGACTGTATTACAATGTCGCAATGGAACCCGCACACACGCTGAAATCAGATGAATCACAAAGCCCCCAGGATTATAATAGGAAGATATGGGAGACAGAAATGTTCTATGTAGAAAAAAACACATAAGACATACGAATTGTTTACGATATGGATTTGTGTCCTCTGTATACATTCGTGTAATAATTGCTTATACAACCGTTTTTATTATTGCTGGAACAATAAAACCCTGCGAATGGTTTAAAAGTCCTTGTTATGCATATCAATTGAACCCCCCTTCATTATCAAAGTTCTCATCTGTGTCTCATCGATTGTTTGATTTCCACCTGTGACTCGAAGAGAGCTATAAACAAATCTTTGTATCACATAACTTCAATACTTCTGATAAATTAAGTGAAATAAGCGGCTTTTCTACCTAACGTCCCTGTCTTAATCTATTTCATTGTCATCACCGAAGTGTATACGTCATCACTGGTGTGTGTGTGTCATCACTGGTGTGTGTATGTCATCACTGGTGTGTGTATGTCATCACTGGTGTTTGTACGTCATCACTGGTGTGTGTGTGTCATCACTGGTGTGTGTANTCATCACTGGTGTGTTTGTCATCACTGGTGTGTGTATATCATCACTGGTGTGTGTATGTCATCACTGGTGTATGTATGTCATTACTGGTGTGTGTGTCATCACTGGTGTGTGTTTGTCATCACTGGTGTGTGTACGTCATCACCGAAGTGTATACGTCATCACTGGTGTGTGTATGTCATCACTGGTGTCTGTATGTCATCACTGGTGTGTGTATGTCATCACGGGTGTGTGTGTCATCACTGGAGTGTGTGTCATCACTGGTGGGTGTATACCATCACTGGTGTGTGTATGTCATCACTGGTGTGTATATGTCATCACTGGTGTTTGTATGTCATCACTGGCGTGTATATCATCACTGGAGAGTGTATGTCATCACTGGTGTGTGTATATCATCACTGGTGTGCGTATGTCATCACTGGTGTATGTATGTCATTACTGGTCTGTGTGTCATCACTGGTGTGTGTTTGTCATCACTGGTGTGTGTTTGTCATCACTGGTGTGTGTATATCATCACTGGTGTGCGTATGTCATCACTGGTGTATGTATGTCATTACTGGTGTGTGTGTCATCACTGGTGTTTGTTTGTCATCACTGGTGTGTGTACGTCATCACTGGTGTGTGTATCTCATCACTGGTGTGTGTATGTCATCACTGGTGTCTGTATGTCATCACTGGTGTGTGTATGTCATCACTAGTGTGTGTTTGTCATCTTTGGTGTGTGTATACCATCTCTGGTGTCTATATGTCATCTTTGGCGTGTACGCCATCACTGGTGTGTGTTTGTCATCACTGGTGTGTGTGTGTCATCACTGGTGTGTGTATATCATCACTGGTGTGCGTATGTCATCACTGGTGTATGTATGTCATTACTGGTCTGTGTGTCATCACTGGTGTGTGTTTGTCATCACTGGTGTGTGTATGTCATCACTGGAGTGTGTTTGTCATCACTGGTGTGTGTACGTCATCACTGGTGTTTGTATGTCATCACTGGTGTGTGTATGTCATCACTTGTGTGTGTATGTCATCACTGGTGTGTGTATGTCATCACTGGTGTGTGTGTCATCACTGGAGTGTGTGTCATCACTGGTGTGTGTATACCATCACTGGTGTGTGTATGTCGTCACTGGTGTGTATATGTCATCACTGGTGTTTGTATGTCATCACTGGTGTGTATATCATCACTGGTGTGTGTATGTCATCACTGGTGTATGTACGTCATCACTGGTGTGTGTATGTCATCACTGGTGTTTGTATGTCATCACTGGTGTGTGTACGTCATCACTGATGTGTGTATGTCATCACTGGTGTGTGAACGTCATCACTGGTGTATGTATGTCATCACTGGTGTCTGTACGTCATCAATGGTGTGTGTACGTCATCAATGATGTGGATGTATACATTGTTGCGATCCGTATAATCTGCTTTGTTCGTAACCTCAGCAAATTGGCGAGTTCAAGTTAATGAAGTTAACAGCAATGACATGGTGAAAGAACATGGAAGATACCACAACCATGACCATGAGTACACCGGAAGTCCGATATCAAACCAAGCGACAAACCGGAAGTCAAATTTCACATCCATTGGCACTCTGAGAGTAAATTGTTTAACATGTCTTACAAATATCATCTTCCCAACGTTAAGACAACAAGATTTCGGCAAATTTGCGGCGTCAATGTAAAATATTGTTATAAAGGGGAGTCGCCCCGAAGGGCTGCAATAACACGCTCAACTACAACCCCAAGATCTATATGAAATACGTGGCTTAAGTTAAATCAATAATAAACACGGCGTGAGGTAAACTTTATGATAAAGAAATACCTCTGCTTCAACCTTTCAGGAGAAGCAAAGATAATGCTGGATTTGTGTATAATACAAAATCTCATCTCTGCCTACAAATCCATGCATTATTGCCGACAGGCATGTCCGTATAGTCGACCTACATTGCGTATGCCACCGTCTCTTGATACCGACATTTCAATATACATCCACATTTTCACTGATCCTATATTTCGTATTTCAGAAGAAACATATTAATTGCTTACTTGGGAATGCTCTATTAATGGAATTAACGTAAAATACAACATGGACGTCCTGTGTTTTAGAATGCATTTCCAAAATCCTTGTACAAAATTGAGCAACATGTTACAGTGTAGCGTGTAACAGTGTAGATACAAGTGTAGACTATTGGGGAAAGTGAAGAGCTAAGCTTAGATAATACTATAAGTTTAGTTTATACCTGTGATTGGATTCGCCTTACCTGTGTGTATACCTGTACCGTACCACACCTGGTGTATTTATATATATATACCTACATGTAGAACACGACTGATTGATATATCATCTGTACTGACCCATATACACCAATACACAGCTCAACTGACCTTACACTATACGGCACCAATCTCAACAGACTCTTCTAATCACGATTTCAATCACAGCGGAATTTTCGCATAAATAGGCTTTAAATCAGTTTAGCTATAACGCTAATGGATGTTCAATATCCTTGCATTTTTCAAGATTGATTTCGTTTAAATTAGATCAATATTCAATTTTCTTGTCCTCAAATTTAGTCGAAGGGGCCTATATGTATATCAGCTATTCTTCCGAAATTTACTCGGCAACACATGGAAAAATCCAACACCCTGGAATCCAACGGTGGTGGTTTCACTAAGAATTACATGAGCTCCTTCAGCCTCGGTAAAAACATGTTATATATAAGTATATAAATAAGATTATAAAACAATTTGGAAATTAAACATTAGAATGCAACGTTTTATAGATACTTTAGGTTTCGGTTTATAACATGGTGTACCTAGATATAAAATTGGATAGCTCCACAGTCGAACAACACACAAACAACCCATCGGTCAGCAGCTGATATCCAGATTTATGAATGTCTTTCACCCACCAGATCGTCATTTACCTAGCTAATGAAACACTTTTCCACGGACCGTCGTAATTCAATATCTAAACACGTGTAACCAATATGGAATACGTTACGTGTGTTTAAGTACTTGTATTGGAGTAGATACGACTAGCTATACATGTCTATGGTGAAAGTTGATAACTATCTCGGCTGTAGGTATCTTAACGTGTAAGTGGTGACCTTAACCCTGGGTTACCTGGGATTGTTTATGACCTGGTTTTACCTGTAAGGTATGTGACAGGTACAACTTTGGTGACAACAGCGACAAGATGAAACTGACTGCAAACAATATGGAGATCACAGGTCGTCTAGCTTAAAGTGACAAAGTGCCACTTCTATCGCCCGGTAGCTCTGTCCCCGATATCTCTGGTTGTAACGTCGTTCACACGTGCGGGGTATTATAACAGTTGGTTATATACATTCTTAAAGGAGACTTTGCATATATGACAGTTTACTTTAAATTCAAACTATAAAGGATATAATAATCCAACAATAACGCTCTCTTCCCTTACATTAACATGTGATATATTGATATTCTGCCACTTGAAGTCATTTTTTTTAATTACTAGCACTGATTATAAGATTGGACGTGTCACACATACGTGTGAGTGACAAACTCCTGATTAGTAGAAACATATACCCGAAGTTGTTGATGATATAATTAACGCAGATCGGCGTAACAAACTTTTAGAAGTGTTGAGCCTTAAACAGTTGAATTGCAAACGATGTCCGAAGTACAGACCTTCCAAGCAACCGACGACATTCGACGTAAAAAACATGCCGAATCACAAACAATGGTCGAAATAATGATCGACAGAGCTACCAACGATGTTAGAGGTATAGAACTTTGGAACGACAAACGATGTTCTAAGAAACAGATTCACTGAGATACCAACAAAGTTTAAGGTCTTCAAGACTACCAACAACGTTAGAACCAAAGGCCTATTGACTTCCCAAAGGCGTTCAACGTAAATGTTAGAAACGACAAACGACATTCAAAACAAAACCTACGGAACTACAAATAGCATTCGCAGTATTGTAAAGATTTATAAAACTACGAGAGGCGTTCGAAGTTTTAAAGACCTTCAAAACTTCTTCAACGTTAAGAAAAAGACATTCGGAACTGCAAACGACATTCGGAACATTTACATTCGGGGTATTAATCTTACGGAGCATAGACACTTCGGGATATCAACTAACGATGTATTACTTCATCATACCAGTAACATTGGACTACGTGATTTCAGTAAATAACAAAATTAATCCTACATCGCGTGTGACCAAGTCATTTATTTCATCAGTAAAACAAGAAGAAATGGTCGTGTGTATGACATCCGAGAGGTTATTTAGTCCGATACCCCTCTGACGTAAAGTACACCGTGTAATCCCAATTCTGACCCATGGTTCCACGACAGTTGTAACCAGACATCCTGATCTGCCTGTGGTCGGTACACCACGTAAATGACTGATATAGGATCCCCTCAAATAACAATAGCATCCCAACACGAGGCTATGATTGCCGCCAGAAGTTCAAAGGTTATGTCAATTTCCGGTCTAAGGTGTTTCCTCGTTATATTATCGAATCGCATGTTATTTATAACCAAAGACACGAGTTAGGTGTAAATGTCAAATATCAACTGGTATAAACGCATTTCACCATCAAGTTTAACTTAAACCTTTCACGCTAACACTCAAAAAAATGAAAATACAGATTACTGGATATTATGGAGTCTAATTGCATTACTTACCGAACGACCTATCAGAAGCAGGTCTGTTGTATTCAGGGTTCTGATTGGTCAGTGTTCGGTTAGGACAAATTATACTGTGCATTATACAAAATTGAACAACGTTTTATCAATGAGATATCCTCCAAATTCTAAGGGTTACGTTCACTTAATTGACTGTACAGAACGTAAATGAGCGTTATGTTTGGGTCTTTAGAGGATGACGATGATTTTAATGATGTTTTTAAGTTGACAAGACATTGCAGTCGGCTATAGATGTAAAAAGGACCTATACGGAAGGCCATACACATGCCTGGACTAGTATCGCCGGTATTCGTGCTTCGGACAAGCCAATTACAGGGCAATTACCTTAAATGTCAAAGTGCCCTGAAGAGAAAGCACTTTCGTACATAATCAAATATTGTGTACGTAATCAAATATACAACCCAATGCCTTCTGTTCGCGAGTTTATATCGCTATTCCGTGTACAACGCCATGATATGTGGCGAGCCTCTGTTTCAGCAATATTGGCGATAGCAAGGCAAAATCACATACATGGAACTTATACAAATAGTCATTCGTGAAGAAAGGATTTTTTCACATGACATTTCGTAGGACTTTGTAGGATTTGGGTCGATCTTAAACTACACATGTGATTGTATATACAACAGAATTGCGCATGCCATATTCAGTGATTGAGTAATACAAAATACTTTCGATCATCTTGAACGTTGACTTTATCAGAATTAAATGATGATGTTAGCTATTTAGCACCAAGTAGTAGCAGAATTAATTACTGCAATTGACTTGATCATTTTCATGTACTACATAAAGAGATCAGCTTTTATACATTAAACATGTATATAGGTTGATTCTCTAGTGTTTTTATCTATTTTGTCTGTTTTTGTCTTACTCTTTGAATATCAGACATTTTGATATGAACATTGATTTACTTTCGGTTGACATTCTATATTTGGTGTAAGCATGCCAACGCTAGTCTCGTACTTGTCCCCCTGTGACCTTTCTGTCCACGTACGGACCAATTCGTAAATGTCACCAGACACAGCCAGTGAAATGATGCCCACGAGTTGGTACCAAAAACTTTATACCAATAAACAATAGGTCTATATTTAACCAACTATAACTACACTGTCATTGGGATAGGACAAACGATCACGGGGATTCCCCGGATGTGAGTGATGACGTCATACCTGGCTCGATAAATCTCACAAATGTCGAGATTCTTGACAGTTCCATGATAATAATTTGTTATAATATTTAAATAATAAGCAGCTTGGACGATATACATGTTCTTAGAGACATAAAATACAGAGTTAGTAAAATATATCCATATGTACACCGACATATTAACCACGGAGGCGGAAGTAATGTATTATGCATGACCGTTTCCCAAACAATCGATTATACCGCCTCGTCCACATAGCCAAAGTGGCGGACAGGCATACGTAAACTGGACCGATTCAAGCCAGAGCAAGCTAACGTCATGACATTAGTTATTCATAAATTGATTTCAGTCATTATTTCACAATCGACCGGAAGTTGTTACAATTTCAGTATTGAGTAACAAGTTGTCTGCACAACCACTCAATGTAGTGAGATTAATATGGAATCTTCAAGCCCTAAATGAATTACTCTACGCAAACGTGATCCCGACTATGTCAGCTAGGGGATGGGGTTAACGGGCAACGCGCAAGGTCGAAGTAAAATGGCATTGTCTTACATCATCAATTGCGCTGAAAATAAATCTATAAAACTGGTCATAATTGAAAAATTAAGATAAAAAGACATATTTGCATGTACGGTATCTGCTTGGCAAGCCGCGTTTTACTGAATATCGCAAATAAAATTGGTATCATTGAATTACATATCATCAATGATAACAAGGTAAGTGGTATTATAATTGGCTATAGAAATACAAGGAAGAACAGCACGTGATACTAACATCCGGTTTGAGATGACCCCAAATCGTGGGGCGTCCAGCCTGCCGAATCCTCGTCTGTACACGTGTTACTAATTAAAGTTTTATTGACCTATATATCTACTTACAAGATAAGTACAGACATGTGCGTTTCATTTTTTAATGAAGACCTGTAAAATACTGGTAGCTGTCCAATAATAAGAAACAGAACATCCACAGCCAACTGACGATCGAGCGGAATGTACGCGGCTCGGCGTTCAGTCAACATTTCCATACACATATAATCAGTATAGAATACATCAAAGTACTATACGCTTCTCTCTGGGCTTCCAATAATTACGACTCGGATCAAATTTAATTTGTACCAGACAGCACACTTTATCACATATAAAACGCTGGACGAATGAGTAGTTTAAAGTTTCACTATTAATGGAACACGATGTATTCATAACATTATCAATCGAAATCCAGATCAAAACTTAACTCATTCAGCCCTGAAGACACATTTGAACTCATCCAATTAAAAGGTTGGAATAGTTCATTATGAAATTTCAGGGATGAATAAGTTAATATGTTCCACTTGGTAACATCAGATAGTTTCTTAATGTAGAAACATTTAGTACAGGTATAAAGTTGTGACCAGGAGTCATAAAGAAAATCAAAGTCGTCAAATTTTCGACTTAAACTGTTCTAGTTCGACTGTTCCTGATCCACAACCTAAAATTAGCGATGATTATAAAAGCTAAATCTGAAATCCAAATCTGATTTTTCAAACCCTGTGAAACCTTTAGTCTCAACTATAACGTGAATCACAGTCAGAGGTAGACTGGCCGTATGGTTTCTAGAATCTCCAATTTACAAAGAAACCTTAGATTTGTGAAGGTTCAAACTAAGGGAGATAAACTAGCAGAAGAAAGCAACTGGACACTGCTAATACTTTGAGCCGGTAGCCAGTTTAAATCAGGAGGTGCTGACAACAGAGGGGTGAGGGTGAAGAGGAGGGCAGCCGACAATCTGTACACAATCTATCATTTTGACGTCCACCACTCTTGGTTTATGGTTTGTTACATTGTAATTAGTGGTAGGCACCATTGAGCACCAAACAAAGATGTAATTGAGTACGACACTTCTCATTCAAGTTCTCAATTTTCAGTAAAGAGTCTATTTATTAAATACTGAAGTCTCAAATAAGATTTTGCTTAGCCCAATAGGCATGGATTCTATATACCGGGGTATCATGAGCATGTAATCAAACGGTATTAGCAATTTTCAAAATTGAAACGAAGGTCTTTAATCTTTAATCAACTTAAATACATTATAAAAGACTGAAAACCATATTATGCGAAACATGCAGAATTTCAGCTAGGTAGAATACGGGAAGCAATATTGCGAGGTAAACACAAAGGATCTCCATTCTGGGTAGGGGTGAATGTATTTATTTAGAGATGAACAAGAGGCTCCCATAAGATTTGTACCACAGCAAACGCTATCTGTAAGCACATCTCAATAACGTATTATATATGTAGAGTTCCACACTGTTGCGTTGTTATGGTTCTGTCGCGATTCTCCCATCTCGGGGACGAAGCAGTGGGTGGAAGCCTACGATAAAGTTTTTGATATATTGTCCAATTATAGAACACAATTGGTCACGTGGCCAAGCGCTGTGGAATCACGTCCATATGAGCATGGGTGACAGACAACACATAAGGAACGCACATTGTAAAGCAATAATTGCTGATCATTGATGACATTTACAGGATACTTCCCTTCATGTTCGAGGATACTTAAATCATATAAGGCATAGGACCTGTACCTAGCGCCTGATAATGCATCTCCTGCGACATTTCATATTGTATTTAAAGTATGTAATTACATTAAGAGTTGTATATATATGAAATGTAAAGCGCCTTACAGTGGATTATGCTATATAGATATGAAGTTAAATCAAAGGTCGAAAAATAGATAAATAAACAAAGACCATGCAAAACTACAAGAACATTTGGAGGGCCGTGTTAACCAATTAGAATGCTTGAAGGCCCGTGTAAAGCCACCAGGGTGGTACACATAAACCAACGTTTTGCAAGTTTGCAAAATGCGACAAAAACTATACATGTACCAGACATATTTTGAAAACTTTATCTTTTGACGGCCCATAATTTCCCTGCAGCCCCACTTGTACACGAGTTAAACCTTCCCGTTACACTTGTCAGTGGCTGAGACGGCGTGGAGTAAGACAGGTGGAAATACATTCATTTTACAGATATGTGGTTTTGACATGATGAGCCGTTAATCTGACTTTTACCAGAGAGTGTACGTAGTTGAGGAAGCAAGGAAAGCTGAACGCTCTGAGCGATGTTACAGGTGTGTGACTGGTGTATCGTAATTACCATTGTCGGCTGAGGAAGTGTTATGCTGCGTGAAGTCTGGGGGAACTTCCTGTTGGCGAAGTGGCCAATGATCATTATCACGAGCACGCTTGGTATGGATGGGTGTTTAATTATTAGGTATATACCAGTAAGAATTGCATGTGTGAGATTATCTGAAGGAACGTGACCAAACTGCAGATTGCACCGAACAGAAATCGGAAGAAAGTTGAAGCCTGCGTCACACGTACGATCCTTTCCAAAAGAAGGGTTTTACAGAATCCATTGAAATATATTTAAGGCATAATAATCTGGATTTTTAAATTTGATTTAGTAATTTTTACTTTAAAGCTGGCTCGAGTTCAAAGTCTTTAATTTAATAATAGATGTTAATATGAACTTTGATTGAACAGGTTGTTTGTGTGAAATATTTGATGGTAGGGGTATATTGTTTGCTTAAATTCCACTTACATCCAAACCGTTATAGCTACAGAATTCTATAACTTTGTTAAAACCTCAACATTCATGTGAGATTTATTATTTGGACTCGAATCAGCTGTGTAGATCACATGAAGGTGATTGAAATATCTAATAAACGGTCAAAACAAATAAAAAAAACTTGGGTGTGTTTTCATTAATCAAGCCTGGGGTACGGCCACGTTTGACAGATCAAAAAAGAAATAGAAATTTATTTTATACACATCAATTATAAAAAAAAACTTTTTCCAAGTTGTTTTATCACTCAGGCTGGCATAGGTGGAAGCGCGCTAATTCACGTCCGATCGGGTAATCGAACCCCGGCCGTCTTGGTATAATATACAAGTTTCAAGTTGTATTCGAACTTTAGGCCATTGGCCCATCAGTATACAATACATATTATACACAACTCATGGACAATGTTCAGAGAATGTTGTTTGCCTCATAGATGAATTTTCCTAGTATATACAATTCTTTAATTATGGACACTCAATAACTAAACGACTTTACACACAAATGTTTTTTTCAAATAATAGCTTTTGATAAAACGTGGTAAAAGACGAGTGTTTTATCCAATACATCACCCGACCACCAGAACTAAACATGTGTCTGCCGCTGCAGATTCGCCGTTAAAATACCGCTGTGTACTCCCTAATGTATTACTGAACTGGGCAAATGAAATAACGACACACTTGGGAGCTTCACCAGAATACAGGTAACACACTTTCGCGTAAACCGGAATTATTACATTATGCTAATATGAAATCGTTCAGAGATAACTCTAAATAAAACACATTAGGTATGCTGCATTGTATACAGCTAAGCCAAAACCAATATAGAGCTCTGTAATAACAATGACAGAACTTCTATTCTCCTAAACAATAAAAGTATAGAGAATGAACACATGGTTGAAGAGGATGGACAATGATGTTACGAGTTAATTATCTAGTCGACATCAACCAAAAATTTCATCAACTATATCAATTCATAATTGATTGAAAATTGAATAAAATACAGAAATACTGAATTTTGATGTGTTTGGACTCTCAGACATAGATCTAGACATACGTCTTTTCTACAGCTAAGTATTTGTTCGTCTGATAATGGAATTCGTCCTCAATTTCGCTGAAGCTATACGTAAATCACAGCCTTTTTTCTTATGGTACATGTCAATTGGGGCTACATACATTTCAGTTTTTCTTCTCGTGGTGTTTGTCTATCGGGCCACCTTCGACTTTCAATTGATATTCAATGGCATATTACATGTTCTATACTATATGCCCTACTATACATACTTTATTCGGCGTTAAATAAAGGTCAGTACATTCTCGTTAGAGGACATCACGGCCCTCGTTAACGTCGCGGACACGTCCGGGTAGATAGGAGGTGCTGATCCGGTCAGATTCATGCTATAATTAGCTCATTAGAGGGACACTGGGCGTATAATCACATCATTCCGGCGTGGCAGGAGACGCATGGCGTAACGCAGCACACCTGGGGTATTATTCCCAATAACTATTGTATATTGTAAACCATGGTAAATCGTCTAATTTAACGAGTTACCGACACAAAAAGTAGGAGGCTGTCACTGCTCCCCGTGTAAACCCCCTCCCCTTTCACGCAACGGAACAGAGCGTTCGACGGGATAGAGACAGAAATTGCCCGATAATGGCGTGATACATCACCATTGACCACGCTTCAGCCTTTCTGACACCCAACGTCTACACGCAATATTTTATACGTGGATGGTTCAAAGCACCAACCCGTTGTACATGTACTGGGGATTAATTCTACACAGCTATATCATGTATACTGCAAACACATGCAATATAAGGAAGATTTGTCAGCACCGCCACACTTTAGAACATCAGGCCACGCTTGCATTAAGTCAAATTATCAGCGAATCAGGTAAAACGCTAATTTAAATAGTTTATGCATTAAACGTTTGATGCTTATAAATATTCACTTAGTCAGTTTTTAAGAAATTCAAAACAGAAATTTGATTTTTAACGAACGACTTGTCAAAGCTAGCGAATCGTGTATATCCGGGTCCTCGGTATCAAATAACGTGTTATAAGGAATTTAACAAGGAAAGTGACAGGCTGTTCATCATCTCTAGTTGTCACGGTGGTCGAGCAAATGATACTGAAACTAAACATAATCTCCACAAATATGTGTATCACAGGATCCTTTGAGAAATTTTTATACAAAAGACATGCAACTTACAAAAAACGAAAGCCACAGATGTTGCTCAACGTCAAACAAGTACTCGTGTATTGATTTCAGTGACGGACAGTTAACAGTCTTGCAACCACGCTCTCGCATCCTGATTGCACATTGCCAGATAAACAATCGCACTTTTCGTCATTGATTGGAGGGACTTTTAAGTAATTACACCTACATGTATACACGATATGAAGTACACAGTAGTTTTCTCTATATAACCAACACCATACAGATGTATGATAAATAGGTGACGCTATTTCGGTATATATCACGACCTCCCGTTAAGTTTTTAATGTCAAACAGAGATAGTTTAATGCTTCTAGTAAATTTACGATTGCTTTATCAAACGATGGCCTCGGTCATTACAGGGGAATGCGATACAACCCGACGTATCGACTATATATTTACCGTATTTAACAGCGAGACACTCGCCAAGGATTCGTCTGAAAGGTTGGCCGCTTTCACATATATATGTATAGCATATGTACATTTAACGTGTACACAATTAATAATTAATCATGAAAAAAGGCCAGTGGTCTTAATAGCTGTCTTTGATATTTCATGTCAAATTTAAATTCTGTCAAATACGGTAATGTATATCAAAAGAGTACAAGAAATATAAGTTCTGAGCAAGTAACAAGGACTATAGTACAGGAGGCAGGGCCAATCCTAGTAGCGTATACATGTATAGTTGTAGGGTGTAAACTCAATGGTTTCCTGGAGTAAGTTTCCAAGGGCATGACCAGACCCCGGGATCGTCTTTTCTGTGTGGGGATCTCGACTGGTTTTAAGTTCTGGTCCAAGGACCAATGGTCCAGCAGTACTCGAGAGCAACCACGGTATCACACGTGTAATCATGTCCACTTATTGTATATATGGTTATGAGTTGGGGATCACGTATAGTACGTTTCCATGTTATGAATCAGGAAGCAAGTCCCAAGGTCAAGGCCAGACCCCTAGACAAATCCTACACTTATGTTTTTCTATCAGTTTTCGAGAATTGTATATGGTCATCGGCTTGACCTCTCAACTCTGTCCACGTTATTACAATCTGGGACTCAAACAATTCAAAGTGGTTAATTGGAAACATTTCATATACAGCATAGAGACCTAAGACTTTCTTACAGCTATATTTGGACCTTAACTGGGTTGTTCAGAATAATTTTACACGTTCTAGAGATTAACGTGAATTTTCGGTATATACAAATGGTGATAAGGTTTACCACCATTGAGGTGGCACATTTACCGAAAAAAACTCTAAAACGTGTAAATTTACTCTGAACACCTCAGTTTAAGTCCAAGTATACATGTGTAGCTGTAACAAATTATCAAGTCTCTGTGATAAACAGCACGATATACTGTGCTTAGCCATACCATTTCTTTCCACCATTTTCTCTAAGATTATTTAAATTATGAAATATATATGCGACGAAACCTTAATTGAAATTTCGTGGAGGAAACTCAGGAAGTCAGCATATCGGGCCTATACTATTTCTACCTATATAGAGTCTACCTATCGAGTGTTTGAGACTGCGGCTGATAATATAGCACGTGTTTACACACTTTCTACTGATCACGATGTCTCCACAAACTGCACGACATCGGAAATTGCCATTTTAACTTAGTTTTATACATTGTTTGTAGCTCTGCGTGTCTCGAACATATCGTGGACGGAGTGTAGACGTATTTAAACGTTTTGTTGTGGAAACATAAATATTTAACAAGCGGTGTCAACACAATAGGAACAGGTCTGTCTGACGTTATCGGCGCTGTTTTAGTATTTACCATCGGGTCGAGACAAATAACGAATTTTCCTTTACAAAACGGTATGAGTTTATGTGTGTAGGCTTAACAATACCTGTACATAGCGGTATTCATCCGCGCACGGCTTCCACTAAGCACCAATTATATAAACATTCAATAAAACAGTTTATCACAAATTGTCGACAGCTCTCGTCATTTCCCCTTGTGGTGACGATATTTGGGTCCTCAAAGGAGGGAATTCACACCACGAAATAGAGCAGAACATGACGTATACTTAGAAAGGCACGAACAGTCGTTAAACACACTCAGCAGATCTAAAATGAACCCCGATAATGACTTGGCAGTTACGTAAAGAATAGGAAATAAAATACACGATTTTTTTCTAACGTCGATACATCTACAGTATTCGTTTCATTAAACTCTTAACGACCGGCGATACAGCAGTATATATATTAGAATACTATTTAGACGTCAATTACTTAAAACACGTATTGTTTCCCTACATCATTCACATCGTACACAGATTGAGATTTTAAGGGTTTTTTTTAACCAAAAGCCCTTAGGCTTATATAGGTACAGGATAGCATACACTGTACAAGTACATTGTATCTTTTTCTTTCTACTGTATGATTTGTTTAGTGTTACATTATGTTTGTTGATGTAAACAATGTTACAAATTACATTATTTTTGTTTATATGTACAGTGTATTTTTATATTAATTTGTTAACATGTAGTGTAAACAAAAAATTGCTTATGTATTCAGTGTTACTTTATTTATATCCATGTGTTCGGCGTTACATTGTTTGATGTGTACAGTATTACATTAAAATTGTTGACGTGTACAGCGTTACACTGTACATTATATTTGTTGATATGTATAGGCCTAGTGTAAAAATAGTTGTATTGGCGTGCGGCACAATGTTACATGTTTTGAAACACTTATGGGAATATATCATTATATGTATGTTCATGTACGTATCCATTTGAACACATGGAGAAACTAATATAAACAATACCACTTATACAGAACAAACATTGACATTGATCATGTGGTTTGGTGAAGACCGTAGTATACAAGTTTCTTTTCGCCGACAACGTCATAGAGTAAGACACATCAGTTCTCCATAAATAGACCAATCAATTACCGGAGAAGAGAATAATATATTTGATATTTGAACAAATAGCAGGAAGCGCCATATCTCAGATTTACCATGCTTCTACCAAATTAATTACAATAGGCCTCAGATATTTTTTCACAATTACGACTAATAGACAGGCAGAACGTGATCCCGCATGTTTCCATGGAAACGCGAAGATAAATTCAACATTTACAGATCGTCCTTGTAAGATTCCCCGGTGCTTTGTCGTTATTTTTTATGGAGACAAATGCATGGTAATGTGTTGTTCTATTTTGAGTCGTGTAGTTTAAAGACGACAGTGTGTGTGTGAATACGTACATGTACGTTGTTTTCTAGACACAGTCACATAGCCACAAAGATGTCGGTAAATCTCGGCTTATAAAAACATTTGTTTTTGTATCTGATAAGCAGAGACAACTGACGTATATTAGCAATCTAACCTTTACATACATTAACAGACTTAAACCCCAGAGGCGAGATCACAAATGATTATGTATGTATTCTTTTGTCTTTCTTACAGATAAGTCATACTTAGTAGCTTAGCATGAAAGAACTTCTAGGTCAATTATCCAACTTCCGGTTGAAATGATATCTTGATCTGGATTATTTTCAGGAAAACAGGACTAAATGCGATCTGGGTTATATGATGTTAATGGTTTATTCTAGACAAGAACCCGCCCAGGTAGACACAACCTTACCAGAACGACACGTTTTAGCGCGGGATTTCTCCACTGCCACACTTCCGGTTGAGAAGACATATCGACTTTAAATCGCGGTCGGGTTGTAAAGCTTAATACGAAAACTCTATTTTCTTTTAGCATTAGTCACCGTATATTGTAGACTTTATAGTTGGGGCTATAGTATTATTTGTTTCTTTCAAGTAGCCATTTGAGAGTGAAATCGTCCAGATCAACATGACTTGACCAAAAGTAAATATTTAGATACAAAATAAGTCATTTAACAGTCATTTAGTGAAAGATGTGGGAAATTGAAGGACGTCCAAATCGTAGTGTGCCTTCCTCATGTAAGATTCACTCAATACATTCATTACAAACATTCTGTATTATAGAGACACAGTTAAATCATCATTCTAGCTTTTCTGTAAAGACCAAAGGCCTTATATAAGGACCCTAACAAAAGACTTTTGGGCCGGGAAGAGACGTGGGGAATCAATTTTGTCACAAACTCGAGTCGTCCTGGTGTGAGGTTTCACAGGTCACCCGTCAGCCGTTGTGTGAGAACGTAGTGTGCTCTTTTGATTTAGCTCGATCTGTCCCTTTGATTGGTAATGATGCCATTTTAATTCAATTTCTGGAGAAGGGATGACTCAGCCCTATCACACTGCCTCCGCTGTTAGTGGTATGGCACGCTCTAAACATCGGCCTAGCGACTACATCAGGACATCAGCACTAAAATGATGTAATGCTGCACAAATATTCATCGAAAATATTAATTGAACAACATGTTTGCTACCTTTGTCATCCGTGGTATATGTCAGATGAATGGCGTCATCGTGAAATGATTTTTAAGCCTCATAAGCGTTACTCGAATATACCTGAAACAGTCAGAAGTCATGGTCCTGTGAACGATTACAGACAGGCCAAAGGCCCCTATCCATTCTATAACACATCATATGTTTGCAGATTTGCAGAGAATATATCCGATCGTGAATTCACAGAAGTCTGAAACAAACTCGACGAATAAGTTCGGATCAACCCCGTCGAGAATAAGTCTAACATAATAACCAAAACACATCATTTAGAAAACTCAAATCAGTACAACAATTTCTGAAAGAGGAGTTCAGACATTGCATTGTTGTCTTACTTGAATCTACCAATACATACTGTATCCAATTGTATTATAATTAGATCAAAATGCTGGTTATTGTGAAATAATTGGCATTGTGATGTCATATAATATCTTGACGCTGAAGATGAAATTAATAAGGACTTATGAGCAAATCAACCCAATAGTCAGGATCAAACAGTGGACAATGAGTTGACGGTAGGATAGTGCAGTCTCGTTCAATCAGATGCTTGAACACTGCGTAATTAATCTCTGTTTGACGTAGCTTGCGCAGTCAACAAGAGTCTGGTTGAACGAGACTAAGGAGTGTGACGCTGTTGGAGGTACGCGTCAGTTAGCCTACCAATCAGGAGCTGTTCCGAAACGTCCACGACACTACGACTTTGTCTTACTATAGAAGAGGCTTCTAACGAAGCTATCATGTCTATGTAGCAGTGGAATAGAAGTTCTTAAGGAGAAATCGTTTGTGTTAAATTTTGGCCCGGGAATGAACTTCGGTTGCTTCATGATTTTTTTATGCCATTGACATTCATATATTGCACGTATTATTCAACCTCAACAGATACTCTGACATAAAGTATAGGTTGTAAGTATAAAGTTACGTAACCTAACGACTGACTACAATAAATAATAGAATAGGGTGAGATCAGAAAGCCATTATTACACACAGAGAAAAATGCTTAAGGATCGAACCAGGCCAAAATGTAAGGAAGTTAAAAGCCTGTATGAATAATGCTTGCATATTTAGAATATGTCGGATTAGTCCTCAATACCATATCGAAAATATCCTTGCGGTAAGATAATTTGTTTGCCAAATGATCACAGATCATGAGCGATATGACTAAACCATAAAGCAAGCCACGTCGGTACAGAAGCTGGCAGGACAGACGCGCGCCACACGAACGCGCTGCGGAGGACATAGGTCAAATGGCCACGGTGTACCGAGAGACCAGATGGTACAGACAGATACCATCAATGTGTTCCCCACACCACACGACGACACATCGAATCAGCGGACCCCCACGTCACAGAAAGGTCGGGCTAACATCACAGCAATGTTTATGTATATAAACCTCCCAACAGAACACACGTGGACACTAGCCTAACATTTGGCCCCATGGTACCATTTCGGAACCACCTGATCTGTGTCTGCTGACCCAATATACCTAGCATTGCTCCAGTTATACGTGCAAATTCGTCTAATAATCTCCACTTCCGCTTAGACTTATCTGTGTGTACTGAAAGCCCTGGAGATAGTCTTTGCCTTTCTTTAAAACTAAGCTCACTAAATGTTTCGATATGTCATTCATAACTCTGATGTTTCTCGACTGAGATTATAACACACGCTATAGTCAACTAGATGTCTAACCAGGTTTTCAAGATGCGAGACCCGGTCACCGAATCGATTTGACCAAACTGACCAAGCGAGCACGGATACCAGGACAGCGTCCATCATCAGAGGGTGACTGATCGTCTGTTGACCTGTTTCATCACCAAGACAACAGGGCACGTGAGAGGAGAATTATGACGATCATATTGCAAACAAAGAGATCAGAGGAGATATTTCACGAAACATTTACCAATCCCTTGGAGGTCGTGGATGGATTTATTTAGCCTGCTATATCCCACTGTATGATCGTGCGAGGTAAAAAGAAAATACCTGCATTTTACCAGAGAAGTTAGACAGGCTACCATCTCCTAAGTTTTTTTATGATGGATTATTTCCTCCTAGTTTAGAACTAAGGATCAGACATCCAAGTGATTAAAATTATTAGATTTTTTTCTAGATAATTAAATATCTATATGATATTCTAGAGACGAGAGAAAGTCTACAGAGACGTATACATGTCTCTGATTTTACATAATGTATGAACTAAATTCCTTTTATAAAACAGAGCTTAGCATGGCTGTGTGTAAAATCGGTAATGGCCAACTATTAGGTTGATAACGTATAATGAGTTTGATAATAATTTTCCAATTAATGTGTAAACACGCCCGCATCTATTGGTACTAACGATATCAGTGTAGCCCTGAATACATCTGTCATCTACATAATTAGGCATCAACCATTCGGGCAATAATTAATGAAGCTAATTTGTAAGCTGATTTGATAAACACAATATTTGGCTAATTATTTTTCTGATCACTGTTATCGTTATGTGATATCAGAGATTCGAGTTGCCGTCACACTATTATCAGAACATTGTCTGATTTACATGTCATGCAATAAGAGAGTGTTGGCTAATTAGCAGCTCGTCGACTGTGGAACCTCGTAAAGTTGGAATATCACCGTTGTTTAGGATGAAGTAGATTAAAGTTGAGATGTAAGGATTAATAATACCGTTGTCATTAATTATTCGCACAGATCCAAGCCATCGGGGATATATTGTCAGTACGTACCCTTACAAACTCCCGACCCCCGGGCTTAGATGGTGTCATTACTTACCCGCACATAGCTGCAGGATCCCGGCCACCCGGGCTATAGTCGGTGACACAATGCCCTGTATGCATACAGCCAGGATTGCGACCAGGGACACAAGCATGGCGAGACCACACCCCACTCCGATTGTCAGGGTAGCGATCTGCCAGGAAAGACTGGGTATGTCTTCAAACGTGGAATAACGTCCGCATTGCTCAACCATCACTAAAGATCCGAACTCGTTCATCCGGGGGTAGTTACATCTCCGGAATACCCCAAAATAAACTGGTGTCTCCCCCATGTAGCCCCGCAACCAAAACGGCATGTAGAACCCCACACTGCCCGCCAGGGCCGCTAATAGGGACGAAAACGCCCAAAAAACTCCCACTCCGGACAGACCAGCCATCCTCGTTACGGACGTAACACTTCACAAAGGAACGTTGAATACGCTTGTCCGTAACGGACGTTACATTTAATGAGAAGTACGAAAGACAGACTTTCAATTGAAGTCAGACACGGAAGTTATTCTTTTTTTATCACAGAAAACAAAAATGTGTTGTAACTCCAAAAACCACGCGAATAACCGCGTTATCAAGGTAATCCCTAACCGGCACAAAATATTTGGGGTTTCTCTTCATTTATCAGGGATAACGAATGTCCTTCCCAACTTATCCTGTTTATCACACATAACGATTACTACACTGTAAACAAACTGACTGAAATACACACACTTGTTTGTATTGAATACAAATATACTCTAAAACCAATATCACAGCTGATCTTTAATCCGTATGCGCAACACAGATCTATATAAGCTAGCTAGTTCTGTATAAAACCTTCTCCCACACGCGTGTCATCTATAGAAAGAATCTGTCAGTGAAAGGCAATAATCTCCGACCTTCCGAAAGAAGAATATCAAGGCAGAGTAAGAAGACAAAGCGTGTTTGTAGTCCAACCACCTCACTAGGGAACACCAGTCTCTGCAACTATAGCTACGCAACCGTCACGGTCGCTGGTCCACGTCGTGGCGAGGGTAAACAGCAGGGCACACGGTTTACGCTCTGTTTACATACAGGGTCTTAGCCATGAATGAGATCTCTTTACAACTACACACACACGCTCACTCCATAGGACTTGTGACTGATCACTCGAGCGGAGAAGGTTCTGAGTGGGTCAGAGGTCATGTCAAAGAGCAGGTCAAAAGGCGGGGTTAGATGAACCGGCTGTCTTGTACTAGTTCAATGTTGCAGATAAATATTACAACACAATTAACATCGTTCCCCACATTTTGGTCAGTACATGTATATTCGAGGTAAACACATATTTCATTCACTCTGACAATTTAAATAAAATCTTGTGACAAAATTTCAGGACAAAGGATTATTTTCCGGACTGTGCGAGTTTGCGAGTTCAAAATATTGTAAGATGGTAAGAGTTGTGTCCCCTGATACTGTCGGACTCAGAATTTTTAAATACTGTACGTAGCACAGAAAATCCTTTACACTGTATCTATTCTCCCCGTTATTTAATCTAGCAGCGTGGTAGATATACTCAATCCTCTCCCTAACTTTTTCATCTCAAAGGTTCACTTTTGAATTAAATATATATATGCTATACAGGGGCGAATCCAGGATTTCCTAAATGGGGGGGGGGGGGGGGGGGGAAATTTTTTTTCA
>NW_018408726.1:2876119-2887428 GCF_002113885.1 Mizuhopecten yessoensis
TTTTTTGTGTACTGGAAAGAAAATTAAAGTTTCGGTTCAAATTCTCTATCAACAGCGTGTTTTAGAAGTCAGGTGGTATTATTATAGGGGCAATCTGGTGATGACAAATGTATGAATCCACAGGGGGCTTCTTCATTATTACCTAATTTGGCGTCCCGCCCGCAAGGGGGATACGAGAGGTCCACCGTTAAAAAATAAATGTAGGGACGCACAATATCTAGTCTTCAGACATTGTACCTACAGTAAAGTACTTCATGTAATAGTTTGTCGTACAAAAGAACAAATAACACCATAACATCGTTGCTGTTTAATTAATGAGTTACTCATGGCATCACTAAGTTCTAAACAAACGGATAAGTTCAAATCCGTGCGACACCCAAGGCTACTAGCTATATAGTCTCGCGTTTTATAATTGTTGACTAATTCACTAGTGTAGACAACGATATATCTGAAATGTCCACGTTGATTAACTCATGTAAGGGCGTGCATATTACCAACAGTGGTACATTTGCTAAGCTATCTGGTTAAAATGGTACAACTTAGGAGGCACATACGCGTCACCTTTAAATTTAATTTAAAATTATCATACTTGTAAGTACAGCATATTATCTCATTCCGGTACGTACAACTTATTACTACGTACACAATAGTATGCTGTGTGAAGATACTTTCTTGTACGTACTGTGTGACTACACAATGGTAAGCTATAAATATTATGTTGTACATACAAGATAGTTAAACAGTTCCAACATTATATATAATACCAAAATAATTGAATGGATATGTTTAGTCGATTATACATAATTTTGTCAGCCGAAAAAAACCTTTATCGTTGTTGTATAATGATATGATTAATATCGCCCGGGCGGTTAGGAAGGTTACAATAAAAAGTATTAGTTTTCAGATTATCTATAACGAGCGGTCAATAATATAATTATGCAACTTATGCTAGTATATTTCCGCCGAGCGTTGCAAGTTGCAACTTGGGGTTTTGCGGAGGTGGTAAAATAAAAAACACACTTAAGGGTCAAGATAGCGTAGCGATGCCAACAAATATTGTTTTAATAAAGAAAATATAGTAAAAATATCAGATAACGGAAACCCACAATATTTGCTAAGATGCCATATGGGATGTGTGGGGCGTAGCCCCGGATTTCTTTTTTTTAACAAGCTCCGTGCATTATTTGATGCATTTTAAAATGTTAATATGTACCCATTCCCGGCCGATCAGACCATTTCGGGCCGGCCCGGAAAAGGTCAGTCCGCCGCTAAAAGGGGAGGCCGGGTGTGCCCCCCCCCCCTAATTCCGCGCCTGCTTTATACTGTATACTGTGTCATAATTCACGTATGTGTATATTTCAATTTATGTTTCAATTTAGATTCTAGTAAATATGTTTCTTAGTATGCAAATGATATTGACAACTTGTGTATGCATTTCTGTTTTTGATTTTAATTTTCCGATCAAATGCTAAGACAGCGATTTTAATTTACACATATACTGTTAACGTTAAAATCTTAATACACTGATAACGTCATATGAACTCATGTATGTGGTACTGCAAAGGTTGTTACGTGGGTATTCCAAAGTCATTAAAATGTTTGATGCCACTGAACGTTAACAATAGCTTGAAGTTACGTCAACAATGCTTTAAAGTAACTTAAATATTCGCAATGGTTTAAACTAAAAATCTCCAAGGGTGTGACAGAGAAACCGAAACTTCACTGGTGTATTCCCAGTTTTGCTAGAGGAAAGAATAATAGAATATTCCCCTACCTTGAGGGTGTGACAGAGGTTTGATATTTCTCTGTTACACCCTCTTGGTAGGGGAGGATTATTTTTATTCCATCCTATTGTTTCAGTCAAAATTCCACCGACAGTAGTCTGTATGTAAATTTTAAAAAAACATGTATTGTGGGGCATGAATATCGCCTTTCACGTTTGATGACGTCACAATCACCGTCGACACATTTTCATAATCTCACAATTGAACACGTGCTAATCGGCACGAGCCTATCTCCCGCTTATCAATGTATTAAGCGAACTCCTCGTTACACCTTTGTTAAACAAGTCAGATGTCGAATTATGTGTTGACAAACTTTGTTCTTTTCTAAATGAGATGTGTTTACCACTGTGTGATGTACATAGATGTAAGTCAACTATAACTGATAATGTATCAAAGAAAAAAAGTATTCAGCATGAGGATAAACCCTGGTTTAATCTTCCATGTAAGCAGATATATAAGATATACAAAGATGCCTTACATACATTTAACAATTTTAAAACTGCTGATAATCATAGAATATTAATTGAGAAAAAAACTGATGATAAGAAGTTTGAGTTAAGACTGAAGAGAGAATATCAGCGACAGGAGGGTGATATGATGGAGTATCTTAGAAAACACAACCCGAAACATTTTTATAAATACTTTTCGAAACGAAAATTTAAAGTTTCTAACAAAATTTCTCTTGACAAATTCTACAATCATTTTAAAGATTTAAGTTGTCAAGGTAATCCAGTTCACGAGATAGGCGAAACAACTTTAGATGAAAATAATATATCATGTGTATTTGAAGAACTCGACTCCCATATCACAGAAAAAGAAGTTATTTCTGCAATACATAAGTTAAGTAGAAATAAAAGTTGTGGTGAGGACAAAATGCTTAATGAACTTTTTATTGATTGCAATGATATACTTGTTCCATATTTAATCAAACTTTTTAATTATATTTTTCAATTAGGGATTTTCCCTGAAGCTTGGTCTACTGGGAGTATTACCCCCGTATATAAGAAAGGCGATATAGAAAATACAAATAATTACAGGGGCATTACTCTAGTCAGTTGCATGGGGAAGTTGTTTACCTCCATTTTGAATGAGCGACTAGTTAATTGGGATGTTAAAAATAATGTAATAACAGATGCTCAATTTGGTTTTAGACCCGGACATTCAACCGTTGATGCAATATTTGTACTTCAGACTTTAATTAATAGATATTTAAGTAAAAAAGGTGGTAGACTTTACTGTTGCTTTGTTGATTACAAGAAAGCTTTTGACTTAATCGACAGATCTCATATGTGGTGCAAATTGATTAAGCAGGGTGTTAGAGGGAAAATGTTACGTATAATTCAATCGTTGTATAGTTCAGTTAAGTCATGTGTAAAGCACAATGGTTTGTATTCAGATTTTTTTTCAAATACAATCGGTCTATTTCAGGGTGAAATTTTGTCACCCATTTTATACTCCATGTTCGTCAATGACTGTGAAATTCATTTTATAAAAGAAGGTTGTCCATCTATTGAAATTAATTTAATTAACATTTTTCTTTTAATGTATGCTGACGATACGGTGCTATTTGCAGAAACGCCAGAAAAGTTACAACATATTCTGGAAGCTCTGAAATCATATAATAACAAGTACAAACTCAATTTGAACACTGATAAGACGAAAATAGTAGTTTTCAGGAATGGTGGCGGGATACGAAACAACGAAAAATGGTTTTACGACACTAAAGAGCTCCAAGTCGTCGACCAGTTTAATTACTTAGGCATGCTCTTTAATTACAATGGTAAATTTTATGTCACTCAAAAGCATGTTGCAGATCAGGGTAATAAGGCATATTATGCGCTTTGTAATAAGTTCAAAAATCATAATTTTAATATCAAAACACAATGTTCTGTATTCGACACTTATATTAATAGCGTCTTAAGTTACAGTGCAGAAGTATGGGGCTTTCATAAAGCTCTTGATGTTGAAAAGATACACTTACATTTCTGTAAAAGGCTACTCGGAGTCAAGAAGAGTACGTGTAATAATTTAGTTTATTGTGAGTTAGGAAGATTACCATTGTCTGTATGTAGAAAACTGAAAGTTTTTAAATATTGGTTAAAATTAAAAACTTCGAATAATTGCATTTTAAAAACATGTTACGAGGAAAGAATTTTATCAAATGATAATTGGATTCTTGATATCCGCACAGAACTCAACAAATTAGGTTTAACTTACCTTTGGGAAAATGTTAGAAATGATAGAAATATCTATACAATCATTGAGCAAAGACTTTTTGACTTTTACCGGCAGGAAATATTAACTAATATCCAAACAACTCCGAAAGGATTCCTTTATCAACATCTAATAGACAATTTTTCTTTGCAATCATATTTAATAAAGCCAATTGATAATTCATATAAAAAGACTTTAGCTCGCTTTAGACTTAGCTCTCATAATTCAAATATTGAACAGGGAAGATATAGAAACCTTCCTAGAGAACAAAGATTCTGTAACTTATGTAACTCTAATGATATTGAAGACGAATTTCATTTTATATTAAAGTGTAACTTTTATAACGACTTAAGGCGCGAGTTTATTAAGCCCTATTATTACAAACGACCAAGTGTTTTCAAATTGATACAGTTATTTACTACTCAAAACATTAAGGAATTAAATAATTTGGAAAATTCCTGTTTTTAAGTTTAAAACGTCGTAATAACACTGTATAATATTTTATCTCATTTTTCCTGTAAATGTTCATTTCAGTATACCATATTTGATAAGATATTTGTATTTTGTGTATATAGTGTAAAAAAAAAAGGTGTTTGTGCCCGTTCATTTCCTTTCATATGTGAAATAAATTATATGGTAAATAATCATAATTAACAACTTCGAAACATCGACGAGTATTTTCTATATCGTAATATCACTGTCACTAACGTCAGGTGTAACATCGTATTTATTACACTATGGCAGTGTATTTCATTTTTTTTTACTGTTCTACTAGAGAGTATTTATTCGTGACATATGTGCGATACAATGTATGTAACTATATTAATCCAGTTATCATTACCTATAACGTACGTCATTGAAAGTTATACTATTGTTATGCTTGCACTGTATCGGAACCTTACGATGTTGGTGTATTTCAGTGTAAAATGCTGTCTCTTATTATATGTCATTTTGAAGTACTGCAAGATTAATGAATATTATCGTATACATGTATCATTGTAAATTTGTAATATACTGTACTATTTGTATGTCTACTCTCCGATGTGTGTTACACAAGGAATAAAACAATCTGAATCTGACAAACTGATCTTTCCCGGCTTAAATGGACACCTGTGAAGGGTGGGAGAACATACGCGCTATTATTGAAATCGTCACCTTAGCGTCCTCGGCAAAGATTCAAGAATGTTATCCATGGGATGATATTCCTCCGTGTATATCACACAGGAGTCATAGATTTATTATTCTCCTCATTAGACAGAGATATCCACACTTCCGGTCAGCGATCTATTCTCCGTCTTGCCCAATGGGAAAGTACATCAAGGAGAATCCCCATTAAGTATATGGCGTCAATTAAAGAAATTGCAGATCACGGAAGATCAAAATAATTAGATTTGCTTGAAACGGCGGAATCAACATAAGAGTTTCATGAAATCTCCTCTTGCATTTCAGAAGTGAGAGAAAAATATCTTTCTCCATTTTGGGAGCAAGACAGAAAAATGTCAACTCTTGGGGTAATATTTCTAAATATCTGAACCTGGCAAAGTCTCCGGCTAGACACTTGAGGAGTTTAACTCATGGATTGAATTTTTCTCTCTCTCATATCCGGTCATGTTAGATAACGCTGGCCATGTAAGACAGCTATGCTTGCTGAATCAATCTTACATGGGCGTGACGTCACAATAGCTCAGTTATGACGTGTCTTCACGAATTTGGAAAACACAGATGGTGCAATGCGGAAAAGACAACGTGATGAAATCAAAACCTTTAACGATATGTTTACCGTACACGTTAGAAAGATGAGTTTTTTTCTTCTGCGCAGACATTGTTTCCAAATATGAGGTATGCTAAATCTCACTTACGAATTCGTTTTCGTCAAAAAAGATCCTGGGAAAAATTGATATTTTCAAAATGGTACCCAGTCCCAACGCATTTTCATGTTTTTTGAGCTAATTCTGATAGTTGTATGTGAGAAAAATACTCTTCCATGCCTATGGGTGAAGAATAGGAAACTAGATACTCAAATTTGGCAAAATTCGAAAAAAAAACTTGGGTGGAATTTCCCTATCCTGCACCCCTGGACATGAATGAGTCTTATAGTCTACCCCCAATGCGGAGAAATATTTAATTAGTTTCATCCTAAGGTTGACTACGTCAACAATATATTGAAGTGACGTCAACAATGCATCAACGTCGCGTTAAAAATGCATTGATTTCTCAACTTAATTAAATATTGAGTACATGACAAAGTTTATTTTAAGAGAACAATATTCATTCATCAAGTTTGTTATTGAGAAAGGGGATATCTCAACCCTCGGGAAAGAATCTAGAGGATGACACATTCCATTAGTATACCATTTCATCACGGTTTCCCAAAGAGATTTCATATAGGCAGAGCTGTGATAGGTTATGTAGCCGTTTATTCGATGATGATGTAAATATAACCATAAACTTTTATTTTACGACTATTAAGAAACAACTAATTTAAATTTCTACTTATCACTTTTGTTGGCCCGGATGTTAGCGTGCTGGGTGTGTAAATGTTGGAGGAAACCGGATTATACTGAGAAAACCAACGTGGTCGTGCGTGTGAACCCCATACCTTTTCACGTCCGATCGGGGAATCGAACTCCAGTCGCCTTGGTGAAAAGCGAGTGCGTTATCCACTGCGCCACCTGACCACCCGATGATATGACTGAGAAATATGTCGCTATCAGTTCCAGTTTAAACGAACTTGAACAAGGTCGTATACAGTAGCAAAAAAGAAACAACTAATTTCATAATTATAATGTTTAATATAATCACGTGGTCAGCGTCGTAACCTGTTCAGAACAACTTCAACGATTAGTGATCCTGATCCAAACGCTGCTACACCTGCTCCAAGTCTGAGTGCACCTAGCCACGACCCCGTGACGTCACGAATCATACCTGTAACACAACAAAGCATGCTTTTAAAATAGAACTTCCGTATTTCCTTCGCAGGCCTGTTAGCCACTATTAAATTGGTGTCTGTAATTATTGCTATGATAGGTTTGAGCTAAAGATAATTAATATAAAAAGCAATAATATTTTACTTTGGAAAATGTACAGGAAAGGTATGGCGGAACAATGTTCCGAGACAATATACCTGCCAGCATGGGATTCACCAGTAGTGCTAGTGAGGCGAAAAAGGCGGCAAATCCCCAGGCGCTGGACAGTTTGTCGACCCCAACCTTGTCTGCGAGTACTGCCACTTGAATTCCCGTGTAACCCCCGGAGAAAAACCCAAGCAACATGGACAGCAAACAGAATCCAATAAATGAGGTCACGTGAGGCACAATGAACCCTATCAGGGCAAACAACATCAGGTTAATCTGATACATTGTTTGACGTTGTATAAATCCGAAGTCGGCTAACCAACCAAAAAAGATTCGACCGATGAGATCAGCTGCGCCCAGAACGGACACCACTACGGCACCCTGTTCGTCACTGATCCCCATTTCATTGACCACTGGGGGTAGAATGTTGAACAGGGAGTGTTGACCCATCACTCCCGTAAATATTGCAAATATAAACACAAGGTAAGTGGGACTCTTTAGTAAACTCCATTCTAATATTCTGTTTTTCTTTGTATTGACGATTTCCTCTGATTCATCAACGGGGGCGTGTCCGTTATGCTCCTGTATATCAGTATGGAACAGTCTTGATCCGGTGAGAGAGGGGAAGGATTCCACACTTGCGAACAAGAAACTTTTTGCAAGATCGTTTGATGTTAGCGCTTTGCTTTGTTGAGCGGAGCCCACTCTGACTGACTCTGTTCTCTGTCGTGTTATACCTCCTACACTGATCTGTTTACCGGTTATACACGGCAGTGACGAAGTGGATAAGTGATGGTCTGTTTCATTTAGTTTTAGATTAAGAAGTTTTACATGAAGCGATTGTTCCTGGTTTAGTGGTGGCTGACTGTACAGAGCTTCCTGTTGTGTATCTCTGTTCCTTTCGTCTGGATTGGTATCGCTTCTTACTCTATTATCACTTTTATCATCAGCTGATTCTGAGTGAAAACCATTTGTTTTTACCAATAATGGTAGTGTAGTATCCCTATCTAAGTGCAGGTTTTCTTCGTCTTTTGCCTTACTATCCACTTTGCGTTTGGCTCTGTTAAGCAACGTCCAATAGGAGGGAGGCCTATAAAGAGAACAAAAAACACAAGTGTTGAACATAAAACCCCCAACGAGGAGTAGACACCCTCCAAGACCGTAATAGTTGATGAGAACCCGGATGACGGGTGGTAGAGCAAACGCTCCAGCTCCAGCACCAGATCCGGAAAGTCCATTAGCAAGCGCGCGTCGCTTCCGGAAGTGAAATCCCTGGAAGGTGATGGATGGAGATAAACACAAGCCAAAACCAACTCCTGAGGACGACAAAATTAAAACATGTGTGTTACACTCGTACACGTGTCGTAAAGCTACCAGGTGTAAGGTATTTATTGAGTATTGGATAATGCTTACGTGATATGAGATCTTTGATTTTATAAGTTATTAACACAAATATGAACTGAATTGTAAAAAAGAAATCTGGAAAGAAACCGAAACAAAAATTGATTTAATTAGTCTGAATAATGTTTGTCACATTTTGTCTCTCTTGTGCTGTTAAAACATTATATTTACATATGCCCTTCCCATTTTCCATTGACTCTATAGAAAGTCACCCTGCAGTTTCTGGACAGTAACTGCAGTTTGAATTATCTGGATATATGACTATGCATTCCTGTGACGTCAATGTTAGCGATACGATAGCCACCATCTTGTTGTTGTTTGGTTCATTTAAGTCGCATTTTGACGGGCTTTACAGACAATAAAAACACCCAGAATAGGAAGGTAAGTTCCTACTTTTGTATGAAAATGTTCTGTACTTATAATTAGAGAATTGAACTGCATTTAACAGTTGTCGCCTGGTTTCATTTCTGAATGGCTATTGTTCTTTGAAAGGTTTTGGTCCGATAATGGCCGTCTGCGGCTGTTCCAAGAATTAGACCAGTGAGCTTTTTTTTGCGGCAGCAGAATTATACATTAAGCTCATCCGGCTAATAAATTAAAGACATGTCGTATGAGGAAATGTAAATATAAAGATTAAATGTCTGTCAGATTGCATTCATATTGGCTGTAACTGCAATCTGACAGACGACCAATCGTTAAATAGAACAATGCTCTACTTGACTTCTCTCCCTTTCATTCAAAATGTTTTCTGCTGTTGAATGTATAATCATGTGCAATGCAAATTACTTGATTTTCTTATATATGTATCTATGGTGGTTTTAACCGCAGAACGAAAAGAGGGAAAAAAACAAAGCTAAATAACGAAATAACACACCAAAAGAAAGGAGAAAAGACGCCATTATATTTGTACGGTTTGACGCTTTTTCGTTAATTCTCTTTGGTGGGTTATCGTGTTTTCGTTATTTCGTTTTGTCGCTTGGCGTCTTTTCGCTGGCGACAAAGCGAAATTACGAAATGTCATATCGGGAACAGTCAGTGCGGCTTCCTCGGCGACTTTATATTAAATACTGCGTATATACCGACCTGACAGTACTCCATAAGTAACGTAGAATGCGGGCACTGATTGGACGAACGATGTACTAACTAGACCAATGGTAGCCACTAACCCGCCGACAAATACCACAAGTCTGTGGGAGTATCGTTCACTGAGGGCGTTCGCCACGGGACCTGTAAAGGAGGAACATAAAATCACTAAAAGACAAAGGTTTTTGTGTGTAAACTCAATTCTGAATGCTATACCTGGCAAATATGTGATATTAGTTACAAAATAATGAGTAAAATTAAAAATATTGATCTTCACATCGTACAAGGAAATAAAACATTTCCAAACGAGATCGTGATGTGACCAGGAAACTTGTCCATAAACTACATGAACTTAAATTTCTCCAAAACTTGCGTTGTAACTTTGTATTGCCTTCTTTCACTATACATTCAGCTTAAACTGTTCTTGGTCGCGTTGTAATTTAGCTTGGAGACTGCATAAGATTATTGCTGGTGTGGCGCACAACAATTTCGACTCTTAAATCATGTTTGTTTGTCAGTCAGCACCCTCCAGCAACTCTGCATTTTCTGAAAGTCGGATTTCTTAACCACAACTCCTCTTTCACTCTGTTCTTGTTCTACAACGTCATAAATCTCCATACAGCTTCCTTGGATTACAAAACCTATCCTTCCCAGAAAAACAAAAAAAACCCAGAAGTTGCCTACATCAGCTTATAGACGACACAGCGCGGATTAGCTGCGAAAACGTAGCTTTCTGACGACGAAAGATTTTTTATATACATTTATATTGCGTCGTCAGAGCTACGAAGAGGTCCTATGCCAACTAATGGAGCAAAATCAAAAGTGCTAATCTGTAAGATTACATATAATTCACGTCTCATATGAGTATAATGTTATCCAAATATTGTATAATTGTTGAAAAAACGAATCCTTACCAATGTAAAAAAACTCTTTTACGAAATTAGCCAAGTCCATCTTGGGGAAAAGAATAGAAACGACCGCCATGATAGATCACGCGTGATGTAATCTCAATTACCCTTTCTATATATGGCCTGCATGGCCAAATATAGTATAACTACTGATGCCGCCATGTTTACTACAATGTCCATATTGGGTCATGACACCCATATTTAGACGTCTGACCTTTATTGGAATAGAGACGAACTTTCCAACATGACGATCAATTCAGATTTCGATTGCGCTTGCTACGTTTACTTGATAATTTAACGACATTTTAGGTAGAACAGAAATAGTTCATACTACAACCCTATTTATAGATGCAGACCAATGTGCTGTTAATTATTTCTAAAATCGCCCGGTGTGAATCACACCGGGCTTGCTCCATTACAAGGCATGGGATCGATTTAATATCCGGCCGCCGCAGAGGAGGCCGGGTGTTAATATTTGTACTAAGCGCGGATATGATCGAAACATTCGCGATAATACAGGGAATATACGACAGCGAGGCATCTACGATCATCAAATTGATGAACAATGTAACGAAAAGAAATTATAGTCACAACAGACTTTAACATCTAAAAGAAATAACTATTTTACAGTCAGAGTGGTGAACATTTGAAATGATTTACCATCGCAGGTGGTGAGCGCACGATCCCTTTATTTTGTTTAAGAATAGACTGGAAAATGCTGGTGAATAAGGAACTATTATATAACTTTAGAGAACCGAATGAAGGCGGACTTGAAGGTTCGGTGAGATACAACGATCGAAACCTATAGAGTTCCTGTACTGGAAACTAACTCTAAGTAACTGATA
>NW_018408726.1:2890750-2891088 GCF_002113885.1 Mizuhopecten yessoensis
TTAAGTAACTTTCCTGTACTGGATACTAACTATAAGTAACTGATACAACAATCGAGACCTATAGAGGTCCTGTACTGGAAACTAACTCTAATTAAGTAACTTTCCTGTATTGGAAACTAAAACTAAGTAACTGATACAACGATCGAGACCTATAGAGTTCCTGTACTGGAAACTAACTCTAAGTAACTGATACAACGATCGAGACCTATAGAGTTCCTGTACCGGAAACTAACTCTAATTAAGTAACTTTCCTGTACTGGAAACTAACTCTAAGTAACTGATACAATGATCGGGACCTATAGAGTTCCTGTACTGGAAACTAACTATAAGTTACTGAT
>NW_018408726.1:2895501-2921434 GCF_002113885.1 Mizuhopecten yessoensis
ACTCTAAGTTCCGGCTAGGAACATGGTGACATCAGTTACTTCCCTTTGGTTCAACCAACTTCTTGGATATCCTCTTATTATTTATCTGTATCTGTCAACTTCCTATTATTGGAAGGACCGTTTGCCCACTGTCTGTGCCCACCCCTCGAGGCGACTAATTTAGGGGTCCCTGTAGAGACTAGTTATACCACCATCTAATCTCCATTTTCATTTAACAACCTATGAAACGTTTCGTAATCATTATTTGTTTACTCTCGTCACTCATTCGACGTTAATTATTCTCTACACCCTGTGTTATTGCCGTACTTACCTAGTGACAGATGGAAGAAGCCGGCTAGACACTGCGGACCGATCAGTACGCTAGCCGGAACATTGAACCGACGGGACAATTCCACTAAAATGACGCCAAATGATTTCACAGTCCCCACAACAAGGGCACACACACCGAAGCAGCCTGGAACGAATTCAAAAGGAATCGTGTATGTATATAACAATTTAGTAAACGAAAGGTTTTCACCAACTGTAGTACAAAGATCACAGTGATGCTCCCTGACTGCAAAACAATGAAAACGAACGGCGTGCTATTATTGCAGTTCAAAGAGCGAACGGTGCACTTTGGCTTCAGAGAAGAGGGTAATGTATTTTTGATATTGATAAACCTTTTGGATGCATTTATTCGCATGTGTCTGATGGCAAAGTGACGGATGTACCATATGTAACATGATGGGTGTCACATGTGGGAACGGGATACATCATGAGGGTTGTCACATTACGGAACGGGATACATCATGATGGTTGTCACATTACGGAACGGGTTACATCATGATGGTTGTCACATGTGGGAATGGGATACATCATGATGGTTGTCACATGTGGGAATGGGATACATCATGATGGTTGTATCATGTGGGAACGGGATACATCATGGTGAACGGGATACATCATGATTAGTGTCACATTACGGAAAGCAATACATCATGATGGGAGTCACATTACGGAACGGGCTACATCATGATGGTTGTCACATTACGGAACGGGATACATCATGATTAGTGTCACATTACGGAACGCAATACATCATGATGGGTGTCACATTACGGAACGGGAAACATCATGATGGGCGTCACATGTGGAAACGGGATACATCATGAGGGTTGTCACATGTGGCAACGGGATACATCATGATGGTTGTCACATTACGGAACGGGAAACATCATGATGGGCGTCACATGTGGAAACGGGATACATCATGAGGGTTGTCACATGTGGAAACGGGATACATCATGGTGGTTGTCACATTACGGAACGGGATACATCATGATGGTTGTCACATGTGGGAACGGGATACATCATGGTGGTTGTCACAATACGGAACGGGATACATCATGATGTGTGTCACATTACGGAACGGGAAACATCATGATGGGCGTCACATGCGGAAACGGGATACATCATGAGGGTTGTCACATGTGGGAACGCGATAATCATGATGCGTGTCACATTACGGAACGGGATACATCATGATGATTGTCTCATTTGGGAACGGGATACATCATGATGGTTGTCACATAACGGAACGGGATACATCATGATGGGTGTCACATTACGGAACGGGAAACATCATGATGGGCGTCACATGTCGGAACGGAATACATCATGATGGTTGTCACATGTGGGAACGGGATACCTCATGGTGGTTGTCACATTACGGAACGGGATACATCATGATGAGTGTCACATTACGGAACGGGATACATCATGAGGGTTGTCACATGTGGGAACGCGATAATCATGATGGGTGTCGCATTACGGAACGGGATACATCATGATGGTTGTCACATTACGGAATGGGTTACATCATGATGGTTGTCACATGTGGGAACGGGATCCATCATGGTGGTTGTCACATTACGGAACGGGATACATCATGAGGGTTGTCCCATGTGGAAACGGGATACATCATGATGGTTGTCACATTACGGAACGGGATACATCATGATGGTTGTATCATGTGGGAACGGGATACATCATGATGGTTGTCTCATGTGGGAACGGGATACATCAGGATGGTTGTCACATTACGGAACGGGAAACATCATGATGGGCGTCACATGTCGGAACGGAATACATCATGATGGTTGTCACATGTGGGAACGGGATACAGCATGGTGGTTGTCACATTACGGAACGGGATACATCATGAGGGTTGTCACATGTGGGAACGCGATAATCATGATGCGTGTCACATTACGGAACGGGATACATCATGATGGTTGTCTCATGTGGGAACGGGATACATCATGATGGTTGTCACATTACGGAACGGGTTACATCATGATGGTTGTCACATGTGGGAACGGGATACATCATGGTGGTTGTCACATTACGGAACGGGATACATCATGATGTGTGTCACATTACGAAACGGGATACATCATGAGGGTTGTCACATGTGTGAACGCGATACATCATGATGAGTCTCACATTACGGAACGGGATACATCATGATGTGTGTCACATTACGAAACGGGATACATCATGAGGGTTATCACATGTGGAAACGCGATACATCATGATGGGTGTCACATTACGGAACGGGATACATCATGAGGTTGTCACTTGTGGTGCAGGACTCGGACATTTGTGGTTTAGATTCCCTTATTTGGGGACTCCTATAGCAATCCTGATTTTTCCCCATGTGAACTGTCTTCTATTCTATCACGTTTCGATGTAACGACAATTTTCATTGGTTAAAAACCAAGAATTATTCAACGATAAACCATGTATAAGTTATGTACATGAATATACCAACTGAAAACCACTGCCATAAGACCATGAATACACTATGAATACAACGATTCTCGTTTAACCAGTCAGCTGTTTTCAAACACAATGACAAATCATATTACTACGCATAGTACCGTTTCTGAGACGAGCTATCTCCCCTTCCCCGAGATAACGTAGTTGCGAGAAATAAGAATAAACATTACGAAAATCGAAAATGGTGCACCATTGTACTATTTTTGATATTCTTTGTAATCTATTTTTTTTTTTTTTTTTTATAACATTGTCACATCAAATACTGATTTCCGACTCGCAATCGGTTCCTCATGGTCACGAACTTTCTAATACCCAAACGTCCGGCTGGGTACTATCCGTGACATCAACTTGCACATTAAACTAAGAGAACTTTGTAATGACACAGGGCACTTCATCAACTAACTTATCATCATTTACATCTGCAGGTTTTTTGGTAAACAATACATTCAGCGGCTGTACATTTCACTTCAAATGAGCTCTATGCCGGCTGTCGACGGGTGCTCGGCTGACGAGTGTCCTGGATGGTTACTATGGTGACCGATGATTTGAAATAGTGCCGACATAAACTTTTTTAATTATATTATATGCAGTGTTTAATGCAAAAAAACACCAACATCATATAAAATCAACTTTCAAAAATGAAAAGAATATAAAGTGTTGATTATTATTAGATTCTAGATATATGTTTACGTTTCAACAAAATCAGCTGATCGGCGGAGTCGAACATTCGAAGTTTGTGCGTAGGCTGGGTTCTGCTGTTCCCTTTTTATGGTTTTCTGTCTGATGCTAATATCAAAAATAGTAAATGTACAAAAAGTATGATAACTTTTTTTTATTGTAGTTCACCGTAACGTAAATATATGAATTGAATGGATTTTTTGTTCATGTACATTGCGTCAATGAATAGCAGCAGCTGATCTACCTATCTTCAGAGTAGCGCTAACGCGTTCCACATGCTATTTAGATCAGCTACTGCTATTCAAACCATTCAATCCCTATGAATTATTATACAGAACATGAAACTAACGGAGTATTACTTACATGATACGACCATCCATGACCACTGTTGGTCAGTCGGAAACACTGAGCTGTCAAATGTCCTGTCGTTCATTCTGTGTACTTCCCCGTCGACAGTCGGTTTGCATTGCGTCTGTGTTGACAACTTTGTCATACTCTATATATTTTGTCATGGCGGGTCGTTGTATTAGCAGTCATTAAAAATGCAACCAACTGTCATATCGTAATTCAGTACCGTCAGATAGTATGTATCAACTATGCAGATAAAATATATTTGATTATTATGAATATTATTCAATTTCATTGTTCATGCGGAACAATCGGTTTGTCAACTGTATAAATCCTGGCGGACATGAAAACGTTCATACAGGCCTTGACAGGCTTTGTCACGGCTCGCCTGAAAACAGCATCAGATTAATAAAATATTTTACCTGTAACTGAGCGAGATCGGGTTATCTCGGTCGAGGGTTAAGATTATGTAACAAAATCCAAACCGAGGCGTAAACCGAGGCGTAAACCGAGGTTGGGATGCTACAGAATCAACTCCCATCTTCGTACATGGTTAGAGGTACCGGAAAGAATCACATCCATTGGTTTATGTAGTCATAGGTCAGAACTACAGCTGTCGTTTACATTACAAATGGAGGAGAGTGCGGACTAGTCATGGTCTTGAGTGATTCCCAGGATGACAAGAGACCAGAAAGAAAACAGTCAGCAACTACGACTGTTCAGACGTGCCGAAGACACGAAGAACGTGCTTCTCAACTTAGGCAACAGTCATTAATCAATGTGTAGAGTACAGTAGAAGGTATATGATTCAAGAGGAAATCAGAGAAAAGAGAAGACGCGAACACATTCAGGGTTTCATAACAAGATGAATTCGGCCAGAAAGACGGTCTATTTAATGAGAAATGTAGAGAATGGGATCGTTTCGTATTTCATTCCTTCTGAGGTCTGTTTGAGATGCCCTTCCGTCTCCAGTCAACTTGTTGGAGTAGGGACTGTTGGAACTTCCGAAGTGTAAACTTGGTGGCAAAAAACGTGAACCAATGGCTACATTCTGTTTGATTGTTAAGTTAGAATGTTCGTGACAACACTTGAAAAGGTCATATACCATTTGCGATAAGGCAAATCCTTCAGGAACTGGTTAGTTCTCTGGAAAAGGAGCGGAGAAGGCAGAGACCAACAACAAAGAAGCCTCAGCCCACAGTTTACACAGGCAGGCTAGAATTAAAAAGTCTACAACAGCACACAGCTTACACAGGCAGGCTAGAATTCAAAGTCTACAACAGCACAAACATCAAACCTCTAAGGCGGGACACCATGGGGGATGATAGTGGTTCTGCAGAAACTAGTTTTCAATCAAAAGTCGAGACAACTCCGAGACCGGATGCAATACCGTGCTCAACATATCAAAACTTCATCATTTTGATAGAGTTGACTGTATTGTAGGGAGAAGGGTGTGAGGAGGCACATCAGTAGGGAAATTCCCAGTGTTTTGAACTGGTTTTGTTTTGTTTTGTTTTGTTTAACCTCCTATTAACAGCTAAGGTCATTTAAGGACGTTTCTCCGTGTGTGTTGTGTATGCTCGCATGTGTGTATGTGTGCCAGAGACAGGGTATATTGGTTTACTTGCCTCCTTATGACAGTGCAGATATGATGCGAACTTTAGAGTGCTATCAAACTGAATTACCATGCCGAAGGCATTCAGCAACGACATTGCGCCCGGTCACATTATACTGGCAACGTGTGAACCAGTTGTTGCCATTACCCTAAATGCTGAACGTTAAGCAGGGATTAACAACTACTACAGCACTAATTGCCTTCCTTGACTGGGCAAACGCTTAACATTAAAGCTTGAAGCGAGGTATTACCAAGCAAGAACCAAAGAAAATAAAAGACAGACGGAAGAAGGAAGAAACGTAAAGATCCCATATGTTGCAATGAGTCAGCAGCTTTATTTTGATCGCTTTTGTGTCCCATGTTAGAGGGCACAAAAGTGAATCCCCAAATATGCAGGGCTTCCTTCATTAGTCGCCTCTTACGATACATGGGTAACAGCAGGTGCATTTTATTTGCAGGGGTGGTTAAAAAGTGCAGGCAACAAGACAAAATCTTCGCTATGCCAAAAGAAGTGAACTGTCGTAGATTGCCACCAGCGCAATAGGTTTGGATACACTTGAAAGGAAAATAACAGTCATACGCAGACTCGGTGAGAAAGAAAAACAAAGGGTGTCGTGTTGGCATTGATAGAGAATTGAGTCCATACAGCGACACACAGTGACTGATCACAATTGTGGGTCCACCAACTGGAGGATGTTGCAGTTATAGGGCTGGCCATCGTGAAATTAGGAAACCGCCTAAAGTTGTCGTAGATATTCCTATCATTTGTACTTGGGAAATACGAATGACAGAAGGAGCGTGGTCCAAACAGAGCAGAAACCATGTTTTGATAATAGATGTTTATTTCTGTAATTAATGTTCTTTTGACCATGATTTAACAAATGAAATCTATTTTTCCTTAGCGTTGGTTGTAAGTCTGATCACCTTATGTATATCGTCTATTCAATTTTTTTTCAAAGATTTCGCTCAAACTTATTTTTTTGGTCAAGTATAAGACCATTTTGGCCAACTACGTCTTTAAGATTGCAAGGTCAAGGTATAGGTCACTATAACTATTAATATGATATTTTTGTTGTTCTAGCGACTTAATTACTACACTGATTTATTTGATTAAGTATGGCAATACTTCAAATGAGGCTGTGTTTTAGAATGTAAGGGTCAATGTCAGCGTATCCATTTATAGGAAAATATTTCGCCATCGCTAAAAAGATTTAATTTCTGAAACGATTCGGATCAAACTTCATGCATTAATACAAGAAAACCTCGAATGACGAAGTGTTTCATTGACTAAGAGGAAGGTCAATATTGCTATAACTATCTGCTATATGTTATTACGTATATAAATCATATGCCTGCATCTTTACAGATCCGATTCAATTTTGACATTTGAATGCAACGTGTAACGTGTTGCTGTCTGTTTGTTAATGGCAAGAATATACAGATACGTTTATGTTAATAAGAAGAGGATACTGTTGCTCGTGCTAGACGAAAACAAGGTGCTATATAAACGTTAACAGCAGGCGAAGGGGATTTGTATCTTTGACGATGCATTTTTATTAAAAACAAAAGATACATGCACATGATTCCTGAAATATGTTAGATACATGCCAGTTCGTGTAATACACACATACATATTAAAAACTTAAAACGTCGTGTTTTTATAATATCTTTTTGATGTGTAAATACTTAAATATATATATTGTATGAATTATTTCGAAATATTTCGACTCCTTTATGCACTTTGAAAAGTAGCGTGTTATCCTATTGTTTAGATGATCGTGACCAGTAGACTTAAGGATCCCTGTAACATTACACTGCCGTTCTGTTTTCTTTTTACAGTAACCTCCCCTTAACTTCCGTTTGGGTATAGCCGTAGCACATTCGAATGTGTACACTTCCGTTATCCAGGTAGCTCAATCGGTTTCAGCGATGGTGTAACAATCTGAAGTCCAGGGTTCAAATCCCGGTCTGGCCCCGCAGAATATTTACACTCGGAACACGTACACTAGGAACACGTGTGTGAACTCCTTAGCAGTGGTGCAAATCCTACCTTTTCTACTAGCATGCCTTTTACCTTGTTATTACTCTGTTTTTATACTTATGTTTGTCGTAAAAATAGCTCCACAGAGCTAATGTTAAATGTTCTGCCATATACGACTCTAAATAAAACTTCTTGTATCTTGTATCTTGTGGGGATCCTTAATTACATCATGTAAGCGTTCATTTAACGGCAGGGAGTCAAACAGGATAAATGTTTTACTTTTTAATTATTCGTTTACTTGTTGGTTGTGTGTTACTTGCGTAAATTCAACAAAATAAAGTCGAGTATGCGTTCACAAATAATCCCGTATCAGTTTCTTCTCCTTAATAACGACGTATTGTGTACCTAATGATATCACAATATCCATGTATAGCTGTAATCTTTCTCACGGATGCATATCAATATACCTTCAACCGCAAAGTGCTGTATAATTGTATAAAGCACGTGTATAAAGATATTGATAACAAAGATGTGTGAACTTACCAAAGACGGTAACATAAGCCCAACCGTGGTCAATCGGAAGATGGCTGTAGTCCGATTGGACATTCTTCTCTGGCTCGTGTTGGTCAGTGGTGGTCTTAGTCGTCTGCCCGGTGTCGCTCATTTTGATAGTTTGAATTATTCTCGTGACCTTTGTGTTCTTGGGACGTAAGAAAGGTCATTCGGGATTCGTTAGATGGTAAGATATCCTCTTATCAAGGTGTTATCGTATATTTACCAGAACGACCTCGACTTGTACTGTTGGATGTCGTTTACAGTATACACAGTTACTCACCTATGTCAACATAGAAAACTGTCCTGATGTAACTCACTGTTAAACCAAAAATGCATTTTATACTAAGTCTATTGGACACGAATATGTGATAAATGTTAAAACACATTATTTCTTTTTCAAAGTGCATAATAAAATATTAAGTATATTTCAGAAAATCACGCAATGAAACTTTTTTAAGTCATGCACATTTAAAATATGTAATAAAGGCACACCGTTCTAAATTTTTAACTATGTGAAATCATGGACATAATTACACAGCATTTACATTTACTACAATGTATCTAAATATTTTAGGAATCGTAAAGTTTACATTTATATTCTTGAGGAACATGTTTATCCAATGTTAAGGGTGCAATCACTAGTGTGTGTTGCGTTCATCTCTCAAGATACAAGGTGGTACGGTGCCGGTGGATGTTTAGTCCCCGAAGTACGTTCATCTCTCAAGATACAAGGTGGTACAGTGCCGGTGGATGTTAAGTCCCCGAAGTACGTTCATCTCTCAAGATACAAGGAGGTATACTTCAGGTGGATGTATAGTCAACGAAGAACGTTATCTCTCAAGATACAAGGTGGTGCAGTGCCGGTGGATGTTAAGTCCCCGAAGTACGTTCATCTCTCAAGATACAAGGTGGTATACTGCCGGTGAATTTATAGTCCCCGAAGTACGTTCATCTCTCAAGATACAAGGAAGTATACTGCCGGTGGATTTATAGTCCCTGAAGTACGTTCATCTCTCAAGATACAAGGTGGTATACTGCTGGTGGATTTATAGTCCCCGAAGTACGTTCATCTCTCAAGATACAAGGAGGTATACTTCCGGTGGATGTATAGTCAACGAAGAACGTTATCTCTCAAGATACAAGGTGGTACAGTGCCGGTGGATGTTTAGTCCCCGAAGTACGTTCATCTCTCAAGATACAAGGTGGTATACTGCCGGTGGATTTATAGTCCCCGAAGTACGTTCATCTCTCAAGATACAAGGTGGTATACTGCCGGTGGATTTATAGTCCCCGAAGTACGTTCCTCTCTCAAGATACAAGGTGGTATACTGCCGGTGGATTTATAGTCCACGAAGAACGTTCATCTCTCAAGATACAAGGTGTTACAGTGCCGGTTGATGTTTAGTCCCCGAAGTACGTTCATCTCTCAAGATACAAGGTGGTATACTACCGGTGGATTTATAGTCCCCGAAGTACGTTAATCTCTCAAGATACAAGGTGGTATACTGCCGGTGGATTTATAGTCCCCGAAGTACGTTCCTCTCTCAAGATACAAGATGGTATACTGCCGGTGGATTTATAGTCCCCGAAGTACGTTCCTCTCTCAAGATACAAGGAAGTATACTGCCGGTGGATGTATAGTCCCCGAAGAACGTTCATCTCTCAAGATACAAGGTGGTACAGTGCCGGTGGATGTTTAGTCCCCGAAGTACATTCATCTCTCAAGATGTATAGTCCCCGAAGTACGGTCATTTCTCAAGATAAAAGGCAGTATACTGCCGGTGGATTTATAGTCCCCGAAGTACGGTCATCTCTTAAGATACAATGTGGTACAGTGCCGGTGGATGTTTAGTCCCCGAAGTACTGTCATCTCTCAAGATAAAAGGTAGTATACTGCCGGTGGATTTATAGTCCCCGAAGTACGTTCATCTCTCAAGATACAAGGTGGTACAGTGCCGGTGGATGTTAAGTCCCCGAAGTCCGTTCATCTCTCAAGATACAAGGTGGTATACTGCAGGTGGATTTATAGTCCCCGAAGTACGTTCATCTCTCAAGATACAAATTGGTACAGTGCCGTTGGATGTTTAGTCCCCGAAGTACGTTCATCTCTCAAGATACAAGGTGGTATACTGCCGGTGGATTTATAGTCCCCGAAGTTTGCCGTAACCTTGAGTTCCCTGCAGGTAGGGCGTAAGAATTGTACCTGCTGCCCACATTGCATGATCGAAAGAGGCGACTAAAATTGGGACCTTATCTTTACTTTTCTTTCTAAACAAATGTCTTCTTCCTAATGTCTCCCTTGATAATGCCTCACTTTTGGACTTTAGTTGAGCGTTCGCCCCTGTGAGGAAACCTTTTGGTTCTGTCCCCTGGACGAGACATACCAGAGTCTGTAAAAATGGTAGTGTCTACTCCTGCTTAACGCTCAGCAATTTAGGAGACGGACGATCGGTTCGCCCGTTGTTAGTATAATGTGGCCAGGTGGGGTGTCCTGTTTGGGTGTCTTCGGTAGTATGTTTCAGTGAAGTAGCACTATATAGTCGGCATCAATTCCGCGCTATCACAAGGAGACAAACACGAACATATTGCAGCCTTCCAAAACACACACGCGTACACTACACGCATGCATCTTGCACACAGGGGAGGCCGTCCTTAAATGACCATAGCTGTTGATAGGCCGTTAAATAATACTAAACCAAACCGTAACCTTGAATGACCACCGCTATCCTTTTTGGGAAGTGTAATGTACACACTTTATAAATGATTTAATTCGAATTTACTCAGCACTGTAGCTTTTGAAATCCATAAATTGATAGGTTATACGCACCTGTCGCTCTGTTTGTACATCATTTAGGCAATTCGGGTTTCCAACAGTTTGGACCTAGCATCACTGATAAGCCCCAGAAGGACAAAACAGCTGTGTGATGCAGTGCAGTTCCTTTTTGACACATTGTATCTATTCCCAAACTGTAAAGGTGCCATCAGCTATGTGTGCGTTACGTTAACCCTTTCTTAAACAAGCCATAGTAAATGTAATTAAACTTTATATATGTAACAGTACTTTAATACGGCTCGCACGAGTAACGTCGTCCTCTGATAATTAACATAGCTGTGTCTGCTTATTATTTCCATTAAGAAGTAGAGACAGCAATGTATAACGGTAGCCATGACAGTCACACATGCTATAATGGACACGGTAAGTTGTACAATAGACTTATAGATGAGTAAGTAATACCGGACATTAGTATTCAAGTTCAATGTCGAGACTGTGTTTGACTGTAAAGATGATGACACATCCTTAGGCTTTTTAAAGAAATAGCAAAAAACCATTCCATAAATAATAACAATGACCTTGACCTTGTCCTAGGCACATTGAAAGACAAATCTATTCGAGATTTTCTTGTACTTAACCAATTACTGAAGTTTTATTAAGATCCTTTCAGAAATGAGATCGTTGGAACGAATTTTGTCAACGGTGACGTCGGCCTTGGAACCTTGAAACACGAACACGTTCGGGGTAGTCAAGAGACCAAAAATACTTCACCAATATTTTAAGGTTGAATCAAGATACTTCCATAAATAAAACAGCTAGAGCGATGACAAAGTGTTTTGTTTATAAATAGTAACAGTGACCGTGTTCTAGAGCTTGCCACCCTGAAACACGTACTCGTTAGATGTAATCGCATATTTGACCAACAAATGAAGTTTTATCAAAATCAGTGCAGGAATATGAGGATGTTAGAGAGATAACAAAATATGAATATACGAACGATCTACGTACGAATCGCTATCCACCCCAATCCTCCTTTCCCCCCTGATCTTGTCGCGATTGGATAATAAATTATACAGTCAATTCACACTATTTAAATCAGATTGATGACACGTGTAGTGCGGTTGAAATATAAAAGCATTATTTCTTTAACCCAGAATTGTAGTGCTGTCATTTAAGGGTGAACTGCATATTTAAACAATAATGATGGAATCCAACTCATTTCTGTTCAAGCATTTTCTATGCTAAAAAAAAACACAAAGAAAATTGCATTTCATCTTTCTAAATGGATTTATTCTGCTCAAAATACATTTTAAACAAACTGTTAAATGAAATGGTAGATGAGAGATCTTTCCGGGAACAGTAATTTTCAAACTGTAGGTGACTACTGTAGTTCCTGTTACTCTAACAGTATAACAGAAACCAACCGAGCGGTTTCTGATTGGAGAAAATTACAATAGTTCTTGCCATGGTTGATTCATAAAAAGGATGTTATTTATAAGGTTTATCTTAGGACTTCACGACAGAAACGTAAATATTACGGCCTTTTCGTATTGCAGAGTTATCTGCTCTTGTGAGCAGGTATTGATTGTTACGTCATTAGTTTTTGTGAGAAAATTACGTCGTTTTTCTCAAAAAATTATGGCATTACTCTCAAAGTATCTAACGTAGGTGTATGGTGAATTAGAGACCGATATACAAGGTGGGAAAACACAGTGAATAAGTACAAAACATCAACATCCACACATCTCCAAACCCAACGTACACAAATCACGTCCCAGATGATAAACCCAAATATTAAAGAATAATAACTGTATTTTGAGGGCCTGTTGCGATGAACTTTTAGAGCTTTTATAACAGGAAACCAAATTGTAAAGCAAATTGGGTTTATCATCTGAGACGTGAGTTTCATTTTATTCTTATGTGTCCTGTGTTTTTAGAATAAAGAGTATCGTATATCAAGCCATATTATCGTACTCGTCCTTCTGTGTTTTAATTAATAGAGCGACTGTCTAGCAATTTTTTTAAACTTATTAGAAATTTAAAGGGGCTGATCGGGGGGAAAACGTCATATTTGCTAAAATGGCATACACATGTTTAAAATACCTTCTTATGAAATATACCGATTCAAAGTTTGCTGAAATTCGCTCCCTAAGAGTAAAAAATATAATTATATTAAAGAAATCCTAAATCGTCACCTGACAGTCTAAAACTCTCAATTGACCCAGATCAGTGATGTAATTTTACCGCACGCGCGTCATCAACAAGGCCAAATGTAAACATCGCGGCGAAAGAAAAAGATTCATGCAAAAGTCATGACAGGCACGAGGTATCAATACCGTTATATATAACAACAACATATAGGTAGGAATACTACACTTGCATCATACATGACCTTTGAAAACAATTATTTACGTTATCTTCACTGCCTCACTTTCGAAACAACCACGTGACATATATAAATAGATCTGCGCTAAATTTACGCCGGGCTTCCTCGAGCTTTCAGTGGTCAAAACTAGACATTGCAAGCAGATCTCGACCATCATATTGCCGTGGTTTCATTTTTGGAAGGCCAGAGAACGCATTTAGACCCATTTATTTTGTAAGTTTTTCCCCGACCAGCCCCTTTAAGTAAGTACTTGATTCAGGCAACTGTTAAAAGAAGTCGTATATTATGAAATATAAGATGTATCAAAGTCTTGCTATAAACGTTTTGTTATTGTATATTGAGATCTATGTCTTTTACTTCACAATGAGTTATAATCTCATTTCATTATATAATATATAGTACTCGTTCTACCTTCATGTTGAGGTTGTATGATTGACTTTTGTTATTTCCTAGAAATTTGGTTAGATCAAGGCTTTATTTGTATTATTTCATAAACAACTAAATTATGCAAATAAATTATTATTCATAAGAGTCCGCTAAGTTACCTTAGGAAAACCTTAAAGTTTTCCCAAACTTATGACAATTTCATAATTTGTAAATATTATATATGGAATTGAATCTATTGCATATGTTCTCGGCCATTGTACAAGATATTTGTAAAGTATTTATCTATATGTATATTTCTGTACGCCTATATGCAATGTGCATTTGGTAATAAATTGAATTGAATTGAATTAGCATAGGCCGTGATCACTTTTAGCTCACATGGATGGAAATGATAGCTTTGATAATTATAGATGTTCAATGATTTTTATGATAGTTATAAGATACTTAAAACATCTAGGAATTTTGATTAATTAACTGATTAATTAGCTGTTAAACACCACACTCTTAGTCACACATTACATTCTTACATTTTGTACAAGGTAATGTAGGCATCTTATTAAATGTTACAATAATAAAGATTATTTAATAAATAGTTATATTAATATTTTTAAGTACTAGAAAATGAAATAACACATTTCATCTTATCATCTTATCAGCAGCACAAGGACTACACAATGGATATGTTTAATACTGAATATATATGATTAATATTTAAATAATTTTAACATTTATCATTACAAATCTGAAATAACTTACATAATGTGTTATTTAATTAAATATGATAAAACACCACCTTAGATAGAAGGGTTAACCACAGGTAACAACACAGGTAAACACACAGGTAAATACTGCCCATACTACTTAGAAACAGACTATAATCCTTCTAACAACCTTATTCCCCCATGTTATTTTAAAAAGTGGGGGAAACGAGAACAAGCCGTTTATCATTACGTTGACTTATTGATGATCTCAAATATTCCTTACATATATCACGTGATATGTATAACATAAAGTTGCGCCATAACCTGAACTGTAATCTGGGTAGATAATTACATCATTGCCAGTAGTATACAGTTAAAGTATGGGGTCGAGGGATATAGCAAGTTTTGGTGTCCCGAGACCAGGTCTATTTCCCGAGGCGAAGCCGAGGGAAATAGGCATGGTCAAGGGACACCAGAAACTTACTATATCCCTTAACCCCATACTTTAACCGTTTTATTATACCGATACACACTGGAGAGATAGTTTTAACTAGAAATTATTTGTAAACCATAAGCTGTATAGCTTCACGTCCCAACTACCTTGATCACAATAGAGCCAAAAATGCTTCCGAGTTCGGTAGCAAGCTCGGCCCACTTCGCGCGTCGCTTCCGAGTTCGGTAGCAAGCTCCGCCCACCTCGCGCGTCGGTTTCGAGTTCGTTAACAAGCTCCGCCCATCTCTCGCCTGATTGGCTCGGCGGAAACACCCGAGTGTAGGTGTGTTTTAGTTCCCAGACTAACACACATGACTTAAACACAGTCAGGCAAAAGTGGGGATATATTCGATTTAACCAATTTCTTTTATATAAAGTAAATAAAGTAGAGGTATAATAAATGGATTTATCATACTCTCTTAGAAAAGGTTACTCAAATCTAAATTTATATTTTGAAGCTTTCATTTTCTCCTCGTAAATCTTGTCGATGTATTCGTTCTGTGTCATTGTGAAGTGATTCTTCCAGTCTCCGACTTCTCCTGCAATTAGAGAATGCACTTGCACATACGGCTGCACCGAAAGACTTTTATAGTAAATACTATTTAAATATATTTTTGTATGATTTTAATACTTTTAGGTATGACTGCACAGTGGACCACATCGCTACTGAAGATTTAAAAAAAAAGTACACTTTTTAGAGTTTGATTGAATTCAATGACAATTTAAGTACTGTTAGTGTATCGCGATACAGGCAAATGAATCGATTCACACAAAAAGTATCACGATACGATACGATATATCGTTGCAGCCCTACTAGTACACACGTGTAATATTTATTGTTGGTTTTTCGAATTGAACATCTGATATTCATTTCCTACCAAAGTTGCTTTTAATTTAAACATGGAACTGTAAAAATTATTGCATTATCATTCTACAATTGATTTCAATACTTAACGGATATCTCCTTATTTCACCATAAACCATACAATAAACTTAAGGTATAATCATATAAACTGAAAGTTGTAGTCATTGCCTTTCAATGATCATAAGTTAACTGAGATTTCCTCAATGTATCTTTCACAAACCGGAGTAAATATAACAGTTTAAATCACGAGAAACCTTGTATTCAGTTACCATTTGATCGGTAGGAGAGCACAAATGAAAACAATATACCTGACTCTAGGTAGGAGAATACAGATAATTATAAAGTATCTGACTTTGGGTTGGCGAGTACAAATGATTACAATATACGGGTATACTTGACTTAGGGTAGGCGAGTACAAATGATTTCAATATAATTGACTTTGAATAGGAGAGTACGAATGATTGCAATAAACCTGACTTTGGGTAGGAAAGTATAAATGATCACAATGTACCTGACGTTGGATAGGAGAGTACAAATGGTTTCAATATAATTGACTTTGGGTAAGAGAGTACAAATGATTTCAATATAATTGACTTTGGGTAGGAGAGTACAAATGGTTTCAATATAATTGACTTTAGTTAGGGGAGTACAAATGATTTCAATATAATTGACTTTGGGCAGGCGAGTACAAATGATTTCAATATAATTGACTTTGGGCAGGCGAGTACAAATGATTTTAATATAATTGATTTTGGTTAGGAGAGTACACATGATTACAATATACCTGACTTTGGGTAGGAGAGTACAAACGTGTCGTCCTCTCGGACCTCCATGTGGCTAAGTCTCTCATAAATGTGCTAAGTTTGAATGCTTAGTGTTCTGTGGTTGAATCTGGATTCTTCTCGAGTGGATTATATGTGAACGGTAGAGGCCGTTAGTGACTTTTTGTCTGAAACTCGATGGGATGAAAGATTTACACATATAACACTGGCAATACATCTTACACTTACACTACATTTTCAAAATCTTCTAGATGAATTGCCTCATTTTATTTTTTCATATTTTGATGTTGATGTATCCCTTACTTTTTATCACTCCTACCAATGATATATATTGATACTTAAAGATGAAATGAAATGAAAAAAAGTCTCTCAAGGTGGTCCTCCACATTCCCGGGGACAATATCGACATGATATTTCCCCTGGTATCTTTTAGTTTTAAGATAGGTCCCTTCCGAAGCGGTCTCCTCACTAAACTCGCACATTATTGGTAGTGTATTCCTCAGACGAAAACGACGCCTGTGTTAATACAAAACATGTAGAGCGTGAGCATATAATCACGTAGGCACGCTAAACATGCACAATCAACAAAGCGTGACATATATTTTGCAAAATAGAAAGTTCATCGACGTGTAACGTTCTATTTATAACAGCTCTTTAGCCTAGGTACAGTGTATGTTTAAGGTTTTTCATCCGGGCTCGTCTCAGTGTATCTTGAGATATAGTAGAATTATTAAGTACTGGCTAAAAATTGTATGTGGAAATGCAAATAATTTAGTACAATCTGTTTACAATGTTTTATATGATCAATGTGAGGTGCACAATGTTAATAATTGGGCAAGCTTAGTAAAAACCGTGCTTTTTACACATGGTTTCGGTTATGTCTGGAATCTACAGGCTGTTGGCAGTATAAATATGTTTATGTGTCTGTTTAAAACAAGAGTGAGTGATGTTTTTGTCCAAAACTGGAATGCTGAGCTAGCTGAGTCGTCTCGAGCTAGGTTTTACGTACAATTGGGTGAAATTTTCGAATATAAAGAGTATCTGGATATCGTAAATGTAAATAAATTTAGAATAGCATTGACAAGGCTAAGAGTATCATCACACCGCCTCAGTGTAGAGGTAGGGCGATGGCATAGACCTATTGTAATACCGTATGAGATGAGAAAATGTATATTTTGTGATGTGTTAGAAGACGAGTATCATTTTATTATTGAATGTAATCAGTTTTCTGAGGTAAGGACACAGTTCATTCCAAGAAGATACTTTACTAGGGAAAGATTTGTGGATTTAATTACATCATCTAATGTTGCAATTGTAAGAAATCTAGCAATTTATGTTTTCAAGGCAAACGAGATCAGAAATAATATTCTTTTTAATAATTAACTCTGGGCGACTGGGTATTTATTCTGTACGTGTTTCTGGCAACTTTATCCTAAATTCTGTATTTTTTTGTTACGTACATACTCAATTCGTTACATATTGTTAATGGCATCGAGAGTTATCTCCCATTGATCACATATACATGCAACACAATTGTTTTTAGGTACAAACTTTTAACATTATACAAACAATATGTACTTTCTCTACGGCTATGAAACACGTGGTAATGGATATCTGGTTGCCTAAATGTGGGTAGTTTGAAAATAAGTCCTCGTACCTGTCGCTGCATGTATGTGTATTATACCAATTACAAAATATATTTCTTTGTCCATGTTCATGTTCCACTCCACCTGTACCACCTATGTGGATTGTTATTATGTAATGCACAAAGGCATTTTTGCCTATTGCTTAATAAAATAATAATATCAAGCATAATCAACACAATGTAGAGAATACATATATACAAATGGGTGACAATAATACACGGTGGAACAGGATGGACATTAGTATTGTAAATTAATTTTCTCATTAATATCGGTAAAGAATTTAGCCAATGATATCAATTCATGTTGTGTTACATAATTGAATAATGTATGGAATTTAAATGTGTTTTGTCTTCCATAGTAACATCTGGACATATGTGTTCGTCTACTATTGAGTATTGGTTGGTGTGTACAGATAAACAGATAACATGATTCGTCGCCAATTGCTCTTAAACAAAATTAATAACATAATCTATTTGCACGTGGTATATTGGACCACCTACGTCTTTCGATTGGTAGCTAAGTATTACATCATAGTTAGCGTCGAGTGTCTTCACCTGAACTGTTTACGTAAAATTCGTCCGTACACTGTAGATCGAATGCTTTGCTTTTCAAGTCACTTCCTCAAGATTCTTGTTGTTTCTTTCTATGTGTTTCCATCGGACTTACGTCAGTGAAGTTTTATTTTGCTGGCTCAGCATTTGTCCTAGAAACGATGGAGGAAGTTTGATAATCGGCTAAACACAGAATAAATAAACGTTTACCTCATGCAGTCAATATAGAGACAATTTTCGAAAAATCTGAAAACAGTTTTTGCATTTTCCGTCTTGAAAGCGGTATATGTCACAATTTCAATATCAATTTCGTGTTTGAAAATACCTTCATAGGTTAATTAAAATGTATACCATAAGCCATCCATTTCTTCCTAAGTTCACACCACGTTTCTCCAGAATATTTGCTAGTTTGTCAAGCGAGAGATATTATGTATTTCCAATCAACACGTAAGATTAATTTCCATTAGACCCAAATATATTGGTCAGAATTCCGAATCGGCCTTAAGGACATGATAGAGGAGTTCATTTTTAATTAGATTACTTCTGTTAACAGTCACCGCATTGACAGGAATACTGTTCGAAATCTGTTCTACTCTCATTGAGAAGGAATGTTGTTTTCTCCGGCCTGATGAAATCGTGGGGCCGTATTAATGAAACCGTTCTCATGCTCAAGCATGGGTTCTATGCTCAAGACGCTAGCTCTCTTGTAACCCACCTAAACCATGTCAACGATCAAAGAGTCAAGTTTAAATTTTAAAAACCGTATTCGGCTTCAAGTCTCTCTAATTTCTGTCCAAAATTTTAACAAACTAAGAATTTTGAAAAAATAAAACGGAAAAAGAAATTAGGCTTGAGCACAAAATCCATGCTGGAGCATGATAATGGTTTTATGAATACGGGCCCTGGAGTTGCCCCTGCTTCTTTGTAGTGCACTATCATCTCCAGATAGTTTGCTGAACATTGCATTGTTTTGAACATCTGGGTCACGTCGCTCCTTATATCGACGATACTGTGATGTTGGTAGTTTTATTTGTTTACGGGTGTGTTTGGGCTGCTGAGCTCTTTAAGTTATATGATTTGTGAGAATAACCTCCAAACCATTATACATGACTCTTACAAGCCTTACATTAAACACTAACTTTAACGTTAAAATAAAGCAGAAAATATGAAAAACAGATTCTTTGATAAACTAAAATGTCTTTATGAAAGAACATAGAAATCATTGCAATAATAATTTCAGGCATTTTCTCACAAACTTCCCATTATGTGGACTCATTTTATGAAAAAGGTTCCAAATCTACTGCGTTTATAAAGTTAACTGGTTATTGTGGAGGAATAGTTGCCAAAATGGTTAGTATTTACATACACTCATTGTCATCTGCCAGAAATGAAATGGTGTAACAATTCTATACAACTTTCTTGGGACTGTTTATTTAAAATAATATGGTATTCATATAAAGCATTATTTGCTTCCGAAAGAGTGTTTCTATAATGTTACATACCAATAGGAGTCAGTCAATGATCCTATAGTTGCTCGTACTTTTTTCTAATCTTCCTGCTGTCTATACCAGGGGATTTGTCCGATTTTAATGGTACAAACGCTGTCTATACCAGGGGATTTACTCGATTTTAATGGTACAAACGCTGTCTATACATGGGGTTTGCCCGATTTTAATGGTATAAACGCTGTCTATACCAGGGGATTTGTCCGATTTTAATGGTACAAACGCTGTCTATACATGGGGATTTGTCCGATTTTAATGGTATAAACGCTGTCTATACCAGGGGGTTTGTCCGATTTTAATGGTATAAACTCTGTCTATACCAGGGGGTTTGTCCGATTTTAATGGTATAAACGTTGTCTATACCAGGGGATTTGTCCGATGGTAATGGTACAAACGCTGTCTATACCAGGGGATTTGTCCTATTTTAATGGTACAAACGCTGTCTATACATGGGGATTTGTCCGATTTTAATGGTATAAAAGCTGTCTATACATGGGGTTTGCCCGAGTTTAATGGTATAAACGCTGTCTATACATGGGGTTTGCCCGAGTTTAATGGTATAAACGCTGTCTATACATGGGGGTTGCCCGATTTTAATGGTATAAACGCTGTCTATACCAGGGGATTTACTCGATTTCAATGGTATTCTTTCTTTTCAAATCATCCACTTTATTTCCTTGTTTTGAATAGTTGGAATGTTGCCAGATAGCTCCTGCACAAAATGCCTCTGAAGAAGTTTGCGAAAATCCTTTTTTTTTTAAATTTTGTCTTCATGTTTGAAATATTGTTGTTCCCTTTCTGGTCTCCGATTTGTTTTTGATATACTGGCATATGACTTTAGTTTTGCACGATGATTCTTTTCGCATTATTGCATTTTCTGGTCCTTCTGTATTTCTTATTGTACTCCGATATAGAATGCAATCATGGTTCCACAAAATGGTTCTTTCTCTCTCTCTCTCTCTCTCTCTCTCTCTCTCTCTCTCTCTCTCTCTCTCTCTCTCTCTCTCTCATTATAATTATTTGAGTGTTTAACATTGACATGTATTTATTTTATTGGTTTATTTATTAATTTATCATATTTAAGAGCTTTATTAAAAGCTATTATCCCATGATGTATTTATGGATATTTTAAATACGATTTAACAAAACAAAAATATTATAATAACACTTGGTGAACCTCGTGGAAATACTGAACAGACAAGTAAATAAATATCAGTATAGATGTGTGTCGGGCTGTTAACAACAATATTCATCTATTAAATTGGGACCCTCGTTTACCTCAGTAAATAATGATTATTATGCCATGAATGTTTGTTTTCTATAACTGTGTTGGTATTACGTTCATTTCTGTATTAGAATTTAATCAACCTCGGCATCCGTTACCATCACGACCGATCTCAAGACATCACTGTAGAGCCCAACAGGTACATATTCAGTAAAATGCGTACTTGTACATAATACTATTACAGTTGTCTCCCTTCGATAGTGTGGTAGACGTGTCGAATTCTCCGCCAGTCGATTCATGACGTCGTGCAGGTTGGCTTCACCACGTGATCTACTAAAACTGTTCCTGGTGACATTTAGAAAATAGCTTGGCGGCTTCATCAAATAATTGATGATGTGTCACAAGTTCGACTCGTAAAGTCTGTTTGTAGGGATAATCACAGATAGTTTGGTCTGCATACAAAGAATCCAATAACTGAATTTCATTTATCTGCCACATTAGTATTGTCCTGCCTGCAAAAACTAACTAGGCATACTTGATTACCAAGGAAACTCTACTACGTTTCTGTATAAAATCCTTCGGAACCTACTCCGTTTACATGGGATTCTTAATCTTGGCACGAATACTTAGATAAAGCGTTTTATCGCTAGTCCTAATAATTAACCAACAAAACCATTATTCAAACTTCCTAACTCCATTCTTAGTATCGTGAAATAAGAGTTAAATTACATTTGGATATCTACGCTATAAAATACAGAAAAAAGACTTGATAGAATGTTGATTTTGAAGGGATTAAAACCATGTTTTGAAAAATCGTTAGCATCGTGTTCTCAGAAATACTGTTATCCTTTTATAATGCTTCATTCTTTAAACTACTTAATCTCATGCCATACTGAGGGAATGCCTTGTTCTTGTTGCAAGCACGAAATGGAATAATGTTGACGAAACAATCACTTACTGAATATGCATATCATTGAGTTATGTATTGGACATCGTTGCCAAGAAATTCTAAGACGACGGATGATAACATGTTTTATATGCGTGCAATTACCCCCATAGTCGTTCTATAGTATGCTTCAAGAAAGCATGAACATAATACCATTGTCCTGTGGCGCAGTGGATAGCGCAATTGCCTTTTACCAAGCCGGCCGGGGTAAGATTCCCCGATCGGACGTGAAAAGGTTCGGAGCACGTGGGTTTTCTCCGGGTACTCCGGTTTTCTCACAGATTAAGATCCCCCACACGCCAACATCCGGGTCAGCAAGTGTGATTATTATAAGTTGTAAAAACTTGTTTCATTATTGTTTTAAAATAAATAAAGTTAGCATTGGAACAAATAACAGACAAAACGACGTTGGGAACGGAACAATGTATTCATGTACGTTACCATAGAGAAGAATGACGCTGAAATATTTGTGATTCTATCCGTTGATTTGATCAACGGATAACAACTAATAAGTTCCATATATGAAATTCTTCTGTGAAACATCGAACCATGCACTGCTTGTACTGTAGTAATATCCGTCAAATATGTGTTTTGATATATTCCACATCAGATTCATTTCGGTTTCAGTTTATTTAAAAACACCTATGTAATATTGTAACATAAATCAATATAAATTGTGTAAGAAAGTGTATGAATATTAATAACATTGAAGCTAAGGACAACAAATCGCAATATTAGGGATTGTGTGGCTAAAATAATGAAAGTAAAGACGTACATCTAATTGCACCTTAAAACTTGGTAAAATAATTATGTAGCATGCCAAGCATGTGTTACACTGCGTCTAGTTTGTCCTTCTAGATCTCATCGGTGATACTAGGAACCTTCTAGATCTCATCGGTGATACTAGGAACCAGAAAGGTGGAGATTGATATTGGCCTGAACTACTGTTGAAACAGAATAAATAGTTTTCTTATGAATTCGGAATTTAGCAAAAGAACAGTTCTATGACAACATGTCCAAACTCCCATAAGTTACTGTGTATCAGTTTCAAGTGATTATATTCGTACTGATAACCCATATACATGTATATATATATATAGAACGACGTATAATAGTTAAGCATTGAACTGTTATTGTAGGGTATTTATGATCTATTTGAATGACACAGCTTTGCAAGAAAACAACATAATGCGCGCTAGCCGATGTGCATTTTGTACGATATTGCAGACCTTGGTCTTGTTTTTGTTGTAATAAAAGTATTTTTTATCTTGCACATAAGTTTACAATGACATTGTCAAGTCTCACAATGCCCAGCGATATTTCAACAGCCGTCATGTTTATTTACATTGTTTATTGTAGTTCCGGTCAGTGTTGTATTAATACGCTAAGAATTGTGTCTCGTGCTGCATGGAAATTAAAGTCCCATCAACGACACAGCTTTCAAAGAGGCTATATAGTGACAATGCCAGGTCTTTATCACTGCTAGGTTATTGGGTGATCGTCCGATACGATACCTGGGTTGCTAAGATCCTTACGTAAGAACCAATGCTTCATAGAGTGGGACACGCGATCGTTGAATATTTATAAATGAATGACACAGTTTGAAGTCAAAGTCATAACGTATGAAACACTTAGGACGTGTCAAGGACATGTTGTCAATGCAGATGTGTGCGTGTCACGACAAGAGATCATGGTTGCTGTCGATGAAGAGAGCGCGCCCAGAAATTTTACGGCATTGCTAGAAAAACTAATTTGCAAGTGATAAATAAAATTCGCCCTAAATGCATCCTATATAAGAACGCTAACACAATTTCTTTAGCAACAACGTACTGTTAGGAGACGGTGTATTTTTCGTTCATTAATTATTGTTATTAATGTTCATTTTAGATTTCAGAATGTGATTAAGTTTCTGGTGATCATTCTTCAATAACTTATTTGACATGATGAGGGTTTTCCAATGAGGGATTGGCGCGCATTCTTTACAGGATATTCTGACGTTTTCCCGGTAAATGGCCGCGCGATTTCGTTTTAACATGAACAGTTTACGTATGCATCCTGGTTTTCAGGCCGTTTTGGAGTAGAGTGACTCAGATTTGCTAAATATGGGCAACAATATATATAGAGATTATTTCAAGCTTTAATACATTTAATACTCCACAATACCACGAATGTATATTCAAGAAGTGGTCATATATATGTATTTTTTTTTAGATTTGATTAAGATAGCTGTTCTGCTGGATGATAATGATATTTGTCTTTTTATTCCAATGTGTATGGAACATTTAATTTTAAAAAGACATTATGAACCAAAATATTGATGAACGTTCTTTTCATTACATTGATTACATAGACATGATACACGGTTTGAAATACGTCTTAAAGCATAAACAAAATGTATGTGCATGAATAACACAATGGGTCGTCGTATATCATTTGTGTAATATCGAAACAATGTCTTGTTTATAATTAACTGATTAAATATAAATTTACTCATCTATAGTAGAAACAACATTATTAAAAACGCAATTCCAAATACTTAAACAGACATGACAGTATAACCTGACAATCGAATGCAAAATCGTCAACAGTATTTATGTCAAAGAAAAAATCTAATGTACGTTTAAGTGTATCTTAAGGGCTATTTACTTTTTCGATTATTAATCTGTAAGATCGCTTGTGTCAGTAAAGATAGCGGTTCACTAATCGATATGAAATATATTTATCAAAAGATTATGTTCAAGAGTCTAGTTTTCAGATACGGTATCACAATTTTATGTTGCTTATCAGTTTAAATATGTTCCGATTTAAAGACAACAAGAACAGGGGTAGCGAGCTGTGCTCTGTTTGTTTTTGCTGCAATCTCTCCTGTGTACCTCCAGCAGTGTCACCTCCTCAAGACGTTTCTGTTATCTGTAAAACAGTGTCAACTTCCTGGTCTGAATGAACTTCACATCTTCCAAACGTTCTCAAATTTATCACTCTATTCTAGATCATTAATCTTTGTCTAATGTCAGTAGTTACTGCAATGATATATAAATCAAAACTTATTAATGTCTACAGTGTTTCACAACAGGCCCCAACAAGCTTACGCAAATTTCCTAAGAGGAACAAATAGAGATAAACTAAATGTTTCTATGTTAAAGACTGAAAAGCAGAAATAAAACGTCATTTAAAAACCAATTTCCCTGCAACTACCAATTTCTTTCCAATTTGAAATCTTGTTTCACTGGCACTTGAAACTATCGTTTTGTTGTGACGTCTACCCAACCTGTAGATTTTCATAGCCTTAGTATTTCATCAATAAGACGAAAAAGCAGAAATAAAACGTCATATCTACGCTGCTTTTCCTGTAACTTCCAAATAGGTTCTTTTCAAAATGGAAAAATTGTAAAACGGGCACTTGAAACTATCGTTTGGTTGTGACGACACTCCGACTAGTAGATGTTCATAACTTTGATGTTTAAGCAAGAAGTTACATTCATTTATGACGTCAGAGTTGCTTTGTTCTCGAAATTAACTAATATAGTATTATATTACTTGCGTACTCCTACAAACATAATTGGCGAAACGTGAATTAATTAGTGAGGTGTAACGGTAAACATAATGTACCTACATTTACATGATGTCTGACCCTTTGTAATGTACCTACATTTACATGATGTCTGACCCTTTGTAA
>NW_018408726.1:2921616-2946795 GCF_002113885.1 Mizuhopecten yessoensis
TACATGATGTCTGACCATTTGTAATGTACCTACATATACATGATGGCTGACCATTTGTAATTTACCTACATTTACATGATGTTTGACCATTTGTAATGTACCTACATGTACANTTTGTAATGTACCTACATTTACGTGATGTCTGACCCTTTGTAATGTACCTACATTTACATGATGTCTGACCATTTGTAATGTACCTACATTTACGTGATGTCTGACCATTTGTAATGTACCTACATTTACATGATGTCTGGCCATTTGTAATGTACTTACATTTACATGATGTCTGACCATTTGTAATGTACCTACATTTACATGATGTCTGACCATTTGTAATGTACCTACATATACATGATGTCTGACCATTTGTAATGTACCTACATATACATGATGTCTGACCATTTGTAATGTACCTACATATACATGATGTCTGACCATTTGTAATGTACCTACATATACATGATGTCTGACCATTTGTAATGTACCTACATATACATGATGTCTGACCATTTGTAATGTACCTACATATACATGATGTCTGACCATTTGTAATGTACCTACATATACATGATGTCTGACCATTTGTAATGTACCTACATATACATGATGTCTGACCATTTGTAATGTACCTACATATACATGATGTCTGACCATTTGTAATGTACCTACATATACATGATGTCTGACCATTTGTAATGTACCTACATATACATGATGTCTGACCATTTGTAATGTACCTACATATACATGATGTCTGACCATTTGTAATGTACCTACATATACATGATGTCTGACCATTTGTAATGTACCTACATATACATGATGTCTGACCATTTGTAATGTACCTACATATACATGATGTCTGACCATTTGTAATGTACCTACATATACATGATGTCTGACCATTTGTAATGTACCTACATATACATGATGTCTGACCATTTGTAATGTACCTACATATACATGATGTCTGACCATTTGTAATGTACCTACATATACATGATGTCTGACCATTTGTAATGTACCTACATATACATGATGTCTGACCATTTGTAATGTACCTACATATACATGATGTCTGACCATTTGTAATGTACCTACATATACATGATGTCTGACCATTTGTAATGTACCTACATATACATGATGTCTGACCATTTGTAATGTACCTACATATACATGATGTCTGACCATTTGTAATGTACCTACATATACATGATGTCTGACCATTTGTAATGTACCTACATATACATGATGTCTGACCATTTGTAATGTACCTACATATACATGATGTCTGACCATTTGTAATGTACCTACATATACATGATGTCTGACCATTTGTAATGTACCTACATATACATGATGTCTGACCATTTGTAATGTACCTACATATACATGATGTCTGACCATTTGTAATGTACCTACATATACATGATGTCTGACCATTTGTAATGTACCTACATATACATGATGTCTGACCATTTGTAATGTACCTACATATACATGATGTCTGACCATTTGTAATGTACCTACATATACATGATGTCTGACCATTTGTAATGTACCTACATATACATGATGTCTGACCATTTGTAATGTACCTACATATACATGATGTCTGACCATTTGTAATGTACCTACATATACATGATGTCTGACCATTTGTAATGTACCTACATATACATGATGTCTGACCATTTGTAATGTACCTACATATACATGATGTCTGACCATTTGTAATGTACCTACATATACATGATGTCTGACCATTTGTAATGTACCTACATATACATGATGTCTGACCATTTGTAATGTACCTACATATACATGATGTCTGACCATTTGTAATGTACCTACATATACATGATGTCTGACCATTTGTAATGTACCTACATATACATGATGTCTGACCATTTGTAATGTACCTACATATACATGATGTCTGACCATTTGTAATGTACCTACATATACATGATGTCTGACCATTTGTAATGTACCTACATATACATGATGTCTGACCATTTGTAATGTACCTACATATACATGATGTCTGACCATTTGTAATGTACCTACATATACATGATGTCTGACCATTTGTAATGTACCTACATATACATGATGTCTGACCATTTGTAATGTACCTACATATACATGATGTCTGACCATTTGTAATGTACCTACATATACATGATGTCTGACCATTTGTAATGTACCTACATATACATGATGTCTGACCATTTGTAATGTACCTACATATACATGATGTCTGACCATTTGTAATGTACCTACATATACATGATGTCTGACCATTTGTAATGTACCTACATATACATGATGTCTGACCATTTGTAATGTACCTACATATACATGATGTCTGACCATTTGTAATGTACCTACATATACATGATGTCTGACCATTTGTAATGTACCTACATATACATGATGTCTGACCATTTGTAATGTACCTACATATACATGATGTCTGACCATTTGTAATGTACCTACATATACATGATGTCTGACCATTTGTAATGTACCTACATATACATGATGTCTGACCATTTGTAATGTACCTACATATACATGATGTCTGACCATTTGTAATGTACCTACATATACATGATGTCTGACCATTTGTAATGTACCTACATATACATGATGTCTGACCATTTGTAATGTACCTACATATACATGATGTCTGACCATTTGTAATGTACCTACATATACATGATGTCTGACCATTTGTAATGTACCTACATATACATGATGTCTGACCATTTGTAATGTACCTACATATACATGATGTCTGACCATTTGTAATGTACCTACATATACATGATGTCTGACCATTTGTAATGTACCTACATATACATGATGTCTGACCATTTGTAATGTACCTACATATACATGATGTCTGACCATTTGTAATGTACCTACATATACATGATGTCTGACCATTTGTAATGTACCTACATATACATGATGTCTGACCATTTGTAATGTACCTACATATACATGATGTCTGACCATTTGTAATGTACCTACATATACATGATGTCTGACCATTTGTAATGTACCTACATATACATGATGTCTGACCATTTGTAATGTACCTACATATACATGATGTCTGACCATTTGTAATGTACCTACATATACATGATGTCTGACCATTTGTAATGTACCTACATATACATGATGTCTGACCATTTGTAATGTACCTACATATACATGATGTCTGACCATTTGTAATGTACCTACATATACATGATGTCTGACCATTTGTAATGTACCTACATATACATGATGTCTGACCATTTGTAATGTACCTACATATACATGATGTCTGACCATTTGTAATGTACCTACATATACATGATGTCTGACCATTTGTAATGTACCTACATATACATGATGTCTGACCCTTTGTAATGTACCTACATATACATGATGTCTGACCATTTGTAATGTACCTACATATGCATGATGTTTGACCCTTTGTAATGTACCTACATATACATGATGTCTGACCCTTTGTTTTGTTGTCTTTCGCTTCCTGTTGCTGTTCTTCTCGTCTCGACTATGTGTTTTTATTTGTTATTCAGTGACGTTGCTGATGTATTATATTAATTAACATGACGGACACTGGTTGTTCGAATGTAGATAAGAAAAAAGGAAATCATTTCTTATTTGACATATGCATATGTGTGAGAATTGTTATAAAATAAACGTTCCTTTGATATCGTACATTTATATGGGGAGTAATAAAGAGGGAAACATTTTGAAATGTGTTGCTTGTTGTTCTCACATAGTTTTCTGTGAATATTTATTTAGTTTTTAAGTTGTAATGTAGTGCTTCTATTCACATAACATACCATGTTAAGTCTTTTACTGAGGTCAGTGTGTGAGAATGAACATAAATATTTTGCCGATAAGCACATCCAACTCATTACTGTCGTAATTTTGCTTCAAACACCTCCCTCTCCCCTCTTTTTTTGAGTTAACTTATTTAGCCTGTGACTCTCCCGCAAACTATAACGTGCTAACTTATAGGCCCCAATAACTTTAGTTCAGTAAACAATTGGATATAATTTATACAATATGTATTTCAGGAGTGTACTTTCCTTTCGTGTTTGATAGCTGATCAGTATTAACTGAAGCGTAAAGAGGCGACAAAAATGTCTAGTATTGATGTTTAAATACATATTTTAGACACTTAGCGATAAAAAAAGTGGTGTGCACGAACACAACAGGATATTGATAGCAGAGTAATTCTTCTGTCAAATAAAAAACAGTAAAGGAGCTTCACAACTCAACTATCTGGTCACGTGTCTCTATTACACCGACCTTCCCAAGAACATGTAGAAGCTGTCCGGCGGAGAGGCGCTACAAGGTTCGTGGCAGAGCATTCGATCACCACGTTTTTATTTTTATGCAGTAACTGTATGATCCAGAGTGTAACGTGAGTATTTCTATTTCTATTCACAACTTAACATTGGTATATACATATTGTTGTTCACCATTTATTCAAGAAACTAGAATTAAATACAATTAAACGTTAACTGAGGCCATAAATACAAACTTACTCCTCAAATTTGCTGACTTATTTAAAGTATTTACCTAATGTAAGCCTAGTCAAATTGGCCATAGTTTTTGTAGGCTTTTTTGTCTTTTTATATTTATAGTGAGATTTTTATAAAACAACATCCGTTGTATATATGCATATGTTTGTAAGTGTTATGACGAACGTACTTCATGTATTTAAAATGATTTTTTTTTCTTTATTTTTACATTTTCTTTGAAATTAATTTGTCGAGCTGGTATCGCGAGTATAATCATTCCGTATCAAAAACTCTTTATCGCATCCTTACAAAGGGTAAATATTAGGGTTTTTTTTTTTTTTTTTTCCCCCTGACAAGTTTTAAAAGAAAATATCAAGATTTATAGCAGGAATTGGACACAATATACCTCTACAAACTGGATTGAAATTTTAATTAACGGGAGTTCAACATTTCAACCTTGAATTATTCAGATACTGCACGCCTTGATCAAAAGTTTCGTAGTTTTATTGCACGCGTTGGTTCTCAACATAGTCGTTATATTATTTGCAGACAATTCTTGTCAATTATTGCAAACGTAAAACCTATATTTGTAATCGAGACAACAACATTATGTTACTGTAAGATACATGTATGATATAGGTGATATCAATAGCTTGACAAATGGTTCCGGTTCATTGTTAGTGTTTGATATCTGAGACGATGAGAAGTAGAACTTCTTTATTTTACCGAGTCGAAAGATGCCTTGATATGTTACTGAACTGGCTATTTTTGTACTCCGTCAATACCTGCTACATTGAATTAAGTATTACACTGAGGAACAGGTATATGATATTGACCTCGGAAATGACAACGAGAATATTTTATCTTGTATTTGTAAAACCGCACATTTACTTAAACAGTTAATCGTGAATAAACAGACTGTACTAACATTCTACATCATGAGACTTGGAAGACGTCATCTGTTTCATCCTCGAAATTTCAGGAGTTACACTTATGACGTACGTGAGCGTAATCCCTGAAACTTCGAGAATGCACTTGTTCATTATTCGAACATTTTAGCATGAGCCTTGGAAGAAGTCAACAGTTTCATTCTCGAAGTAGCAGGAGTTATAGAGGTTGGTATTTATTTCACTCGAGTTAGTTCATTTTCAAAAGTTACAAAAGATACGAGCTTTAGCGAGTGTCTTTCTGTAACTTTTGAAAATTAACCAACGAGTGTGAAATAAATACCATACTCAACAACCACAAGTCGTGTGATCTGTTTCGGAGTATATCCTGATTTGAATAGCATACACACATTTTGTTGAAAAGGCTGGCGTAGTGATATGACCCATATGTAAAAAAGTCATTAATATGCAAAAATGACTTTTTTTTTACAAATTTAATAATTTTTAAAATGAATGTTTCAGCAACAACTTCGTGAAAAAATAAATAGATGAAAGACTTTAAATATTGAGAGTATGCAATATTGCATTAATTAATATAAATTAACCACGGACTATATGCGCGTAAGCATATCGGACGAAGTCTGCCTCCCGCCAAGTGATGAAGACGAACTAATCCCTGTCAATGTCCAAAACCATAGGCCTGGGACGTTTCTTCGTGAGGTCCTATGGTTGACGTTTATAGTGAGAGTTCCGCCATAGACAGGCCCTCCAAATATTGATGACTGGACATGGGGAGAACGAAATATTTTCCGACACTGTTACAGATCTTGTTTGGGTTTCACAGAGACATATATTGGTATATTACGTCTCTGGGTTTCACGACCTAGGCCTGGACACGTGACGATATGGCGTCGAAACGATATCGAGCGTCTGTAGCAATTTTGCCTGAAACTAGCGATCAAATCTTTAAGCATCATCTTCTTTTGGTATTGCCTTAAAAAAACTTTTCCCATCGCATAACCTCACAAAAGTCACCAACATTTGCCGGATGTTGACAGCAGACGACGTAAACAAAACAGCACGCGGCAAAATGCGCGTGAAAAAAATCGTCCGGTCAAAGTTCATCTTCTCGACCAATCAAAACTACGGAAGGTCATATACCACGTGTGGTATATCACTCAGATTTATTCAACAGTCTGCATGTTTATACAATGATCTGAGAGTGGAATAACCTCAGCATATTGTGGTAGAAACAGTTATAGCGTTAGAGAGCGTAATCCCTGAAACTTCGCGAATGCACTTGATCATGATTGATGCGCATGCTTGCCCTGCATGACAAAAGTTCAGGATTAGGTGGTTCAGTCAGGATTAGGTGATTCAGTATTTAGAAATTTGGTCCTTTTTATCTTGTATACTGATCTGTCACAAGGAACCAGTCAGATTACAATTTTTTTGTTAGTTTTAAAACGTCCAGTATCATTTGTGCATGCAAACTAGTTTGTTAGAAAGTTTAATAAATAATGTTTCCTGTGTTTTAACACTGTGATATATGTTGTCCTTGTGTTGAGGCCGTGTAAATTGTTTGTCCTTGGGTGTTGAAGCCCGGGTTTACAAATCGTTTATGGCGGCTATTTGGTTCTTGTGTGGTATTTCAGTATATTATATGGTATAATGTCTTGTCGTGTTGAGGCCGTGTTATATTCTGTTATACTGTATGGTGGCTATGATTCATTCGGTCCATGTGTTCTGACAATGCGGTTTATTTGTTTTCGCTAGCGTTAACGCCATATTATGATGTCTTGTCGTGTTGAGACCGTGTTATATACAGTTATGCTATATGGCGGCTATGATATATTCGGTCCATGTGTTCTGATAATGTGGTTTATTTGTTTTCGCTAGCGTTAACGCCATATTATGATGTCTTGTGTTGAGGCCGTGTTATATTCTGTTATACTGTATGGTGGCTATGATTCATTCGGTCCATGTGTTCTGACACTGCGGTTTATTTGTTTTCGCTAGCGTTAACGCCATATTATGATGTCTTGTCGTGTTGAGGCCGTGTTATATTCTGTTATGCTATATGGCGACCATGATATATTAAATCCTTTTGTGTTGACAGTGCAGAATAATTTTTAGTCGCTAGCGTTGACGCCGTGGTATATGCCGTCATTTTGTGTTGATGTCATGGAATATGATGTCATTTTTAAGTTGAGGGCGTGGGATATGATGTTCTTTTTTTTATTTTATGCCTTGGTTTATGAAGCCTTTATGTGTTGATTTAATAAATGTTAATGGTGACAGCTGACAAACAATATTCGGATTTTTCCTTAAGTACAGTATTTTATTTTTCAAAATTGCATTGTCATATTATCAAGCGATTTTCATATTTGGTAGCAACATACCGTCAGATTACTCATACTGCATACTGAATTATGAGACACATAGATTAGAGAAAGTTTTTTAATTAATCAAATCCTATCTAACTCAAAATGAACCCCACACCGAACTTAAAACAAGAGGCCCAATGGGCCTGCATCGCTCACCTGGTATACATCTCACACTTGTAACCTTAAAAGTTATCTTAACTAAAGCTACAGTATTTATGACTATAAATCATTCAAAAGAATCAGTTAAAAGATTTAAAAACATCTCACCCATGTGTCCTTGAAAGACGAACAAGGTCATTATGTTGAAGAAATCTTATACCCCTTTATCTCAGGATGCAACTTGATAAACATCACCACCCTATCCTTTTGTTTATTGAAATCAGGTCATTTGAATGTTTAAAAATGTTTAAGAGTAAATGTGACCTCCAAAGTGGGTCAAGGTCATTCAAATGAAACGGCTTGATAGCCCTTCATCTAAGCATGCTACTGGCTAAATATCAACATTATGGGCATCATGGTTATTCAGAATAAGTTGTTTAAAAGTGGTTTTTTTTAAACAATTGACCCATGTGACCTTGAATTTAAGTGAAGGTCATTAATTTCAACAAAAGTGGTGGCCCTTCACCCCAGCATGCTACTGACCAAATATGATCACCATGGGCATCTGAGTTATTCAACAGAAGTTGTTTAAAGTTTTTAACATATTTGACTCCTGTGACCTTGAATATGGGTAAAGGTCATTCATTTGAACAAAATTGAGAGTCCTTCATCCCAGCATGCTACTGGCCAAATATCATCATCCTGGGCCTTTTGGTTATTCAGAAGAGTTGTTTAAAAAAATTTTTTTTTTACATATTTGACCCCTGTGCCCTTGAAAATTGGTAAAGTTTTTTTTATTTGAACGATAGCCCTTTATCCCAGTTTGCTTCTGGCCAAATGTCAGCACCCTAGGCATTTTTGTTATTAAGAAAAAAATGTTTAAAGTAAAATATTGACGCCGGACGGACGACTGACGCCGCACCATGACATAAGCTCACTTGGCCCTTCGGGACAGGTGAGCTAATAAAAGATACTTCGGAATTCTATACATCTGTCTTAATTTCTATGGTATAAATATTTCAGTCAGTTTTGGGCAGACCCATGTTAAAGAACCACTGGCTTCAACCCCACCAGGACAACTTGTCATATTGCTTATTTCTAAATAGTTATGCAGATATGGATTGTACAATTATGTTCATATCAATATTTTTGTAATACTTTTGGTTTGATCTACTTCGAAAGTAAACACGTATACAAACACAGATATTAAACGAAAACAATATTGAAGGTGAGTTTATAATTCTCTAGATAGGCTGAATGTATTGTAATTTATAAAGAGTGATTGATAGTTTTAATGAAACGGAGTATCAATATAAATTAATAAAACTCGTTATATTTTTTCCCCATCATAAATCATAAGCAATACAACATAACGGACATCTATGACCGAGTATTAAACAAAGCGTAGCTGAATCGATATCACAACTATTCCGTCTTTGCGTATTGCAGAGTTATCTTCTCTTGAGAGCAGGTGTTGATTGTTACGTCATTGGTTTGTGTGAGAAAATTGCGTCGTTTTCTCAAAAATTGATGACGTTACTCTCACAAACAAGTGACGTAACAATCAATACCTGCTTCCAAGAGAAGATAACTCTGCAATACGCAAAGACGGAATTGTGCATACACTTACAGCGTAGCCGAATCAACATCGTACACGTTTTACACTTTTGTGTGCATACGCTTCACTGGTCATTTGTCTGATGAAGGTGAAAGTGTGTACAACCGTTCCAGTCATCGAAACGTCACTTAGAAACTCTTATTGGTTGTGCAAAAAGAACTTTTCAAAAACCATACTTACCAACCTGAAAAAAAATGATTAGAGATAACATAATGGATGGTGATGGAAACAAAAATGTGTAAAACAACACATCATAATATGACAGAAATGCATATTGTATACAGATCCTGATTATCACTATGCTATTTTGTAGGTAACGACTCCATACCAACAGAAAACAATGGTACGTATTATGTTACAAATAAAGCTATTCTTTTGGAAATAATTTAACATACTCTGTTATATATTAAACCGGAGGAGACTTTACAGACCGTTGTCAAGTATACTCAACAAGATTGTTTAGACTGTTATCTAGTATAAAGTTAACGATTTAATCGAATGCATAGCATAATTCATATGATTCGGCTTTGAATCGTTGTTCAAATAATCAGCCATGAAATATGAATTAAAAATAAAATTAAAAAAAAAATGTAATTAATTAATTGTAACTATTGTAGTAACTTTGGATAATTTATGTAGATTTTTCAAAAAAATCATTAAAGTTATGTACTGAAACTTTTCCTGAAAGTGATGATATCTACGGCACAATTTAAGAACCGATTAAATAAACTGGTTTAAAAAAATAGAGAATGAATTAATGGAATTAAATTATGGGTCATTCAAATCGTTCAGTTTCAATGTGTATCTTCTTTATTCGTTGTCGTGACGTACCATTACACATATTTCTATTTCTCAGAAGGGTGTGACCTTGTTCCTTCTGATGGCTTTGGCCTTCTGTCACGTCACAGACGGCGCATGTCCCCTGCAGGCGGCCGGCCTTGGATGTTTCTGTCAGAACGGCGTTGTCGACTGCAGTAATAAACACCTCAGCACAATCCCAGCATTCATCGCCACAGGATGGAATCAATTCTCGATTCTCAGACTGTCTCACAATAATATCACGATGATTCCCAGCAATGCCTTCACCAACATCAACGTTACCACTATAGAGCTCGACTACAACAACATCAATAATATTGCTAAAGACGCTTTCTCAGGTGTTTCAAGTTATCTAACGTCACTGAACCTGGAGGGAAACAACCTCGCTGAAGCATCCGATGCCTTCATAAACTTGCCGCATATCACAAGCCTCAACATCCTCCATAACCCCGTCCGAAGCGTCCCTGATCCGGTCCTGTATGCCATGGGAGCAACGCTCCTGGACTTCAGCTTCGGAGATGATGGATTGAACGTATGGCCAACAACACTGAACCATTTACAGACGCTGGGAAGTCTTAGATTTGAAGGTTTAGCTATGAATAATATTCCGTTCGATGCATTCCATGGATTTGAACTGACGCTGAAAAAGCTTACCATTCGGAGGACCGGTGTATTTAGTGTCCCTCTCGCTGTGAAAGAACTTCTGTACCTGGAGGAATTCTATTTTGAGGACAATATTCAAGTTGCCGATTCGGGCCTGATTGAAAGTGCTTTCCGAACCAGTCAGGGCAATGGTGCGTCTCCAATCAAGACACTTAGTCTGAAAAATAACAGTCTAACCACCTTTCCAACCGCGCTCAGGCAATTTCCCAACTTGGAAAACTTCTTCATGGACAAAAACCGACTGTGGTATATCAACGACGCCATGGTATCGTATGTGCGAGGCTTCATGTACAATGTCAGCCTCAGGAGCTGCAGTCTTGACCGTATTCCACAAGCCATTCTCCGCATCAGGAACCTCAGATACCTCGACTTGTCAGACAACAACATCAACAGTATATATAGCAACGATTTCACCTTCAGCGACGGAAACCAAACTCACGAGCACTTGGAGGTTCTGAATCTAGCCAAAAACCCTCTGGCGTACATAGCAAGCACTGCCTTCACGAATCTCGTCAAACTCCGAGAGCTCAACATTACATCGACTGAGCTCCAGGCGATTCCACAAGCAGTAGGCAGGGTTCCAAGCCTCCGGAAGGTTTATGTTCATGACACGCCGGTTGAATGCACGTGTGACTTAAAATGGATACCCAGCTCTAATGCGAGGAACGTGACCTTTGAAGGTGAATGTGACACCATAACACAGTCTATCGAAAAGTACATCAGCGACCGAGTCCCAACCTGTCCAAATTAAACACCTGCCATTCATCGGAGACTTGTGTAGTTTGCTAAACTACATTGAGGAACGCCGGAAATCAAATGAGTTTACAAAAGAAACGTATTAAAACTTCACCGTTTAGGTTTTCATTTTGAATTCTAACTGTATATTTAGTCGCTTTTGTTTTATTTTTGTATCGTCTCGATTCCTGTTTTTTTCCTTCAATTTGTGGTTCCAATTTGTCTTTCTGTGTCAATGCTAAGGGATAAACATTTTCTACTTTATATATCCTTTCTAAATTCTGTTTGTATTATATTTTGAATAAGTGATGGCCATTTCATTTCGACCAAATAAAGGCAGTAGCGTGACGTCACTGCTGATAAAACCTCCATTGAGTGTATAACACGGCGTTTAAGGATCCTCGTTCCACTACAAATATCTAAACTATCCACTGAAAACCGACTTTGCCAGCATGACTATAGCTTTGATAAATCATTTGTGAATAGAAAGCTATACATTGTGGCACTTTAATGAAAATAATAAAGATGAAATAAACATAAAAATAATCAAGAACAGTGTTGTAGATTTACCCAATACAACCCAATACTACCCAAAACAAGTGTCGATTTACCCAATACGACCCAATACAAGAGTCGATTTGCCCAATACTATCGATTATAAAGTTAAATGTACAAAATACAAGTATAGATGTTGTGCGGACCCAGGTATTTTTTGGCAAAGTCATCGTTATTTGGAATTACTTAATTCAATCTATTTCATTTCAAAATATTTCATTGATAATACAAACAAAGATAAATAGAATTATTACATTATTGTGAATGTAAGTATTTTAGCAGGACTAGACCGGAATTCGAACCCTGGACCTCAGATTGTTATACTATCGCTCTAACTGAGTGAACTACCTGGTCAACAGAAGTATCATGGCCCAACTGTGCAACAGTTATATCCACAACGAAAGTAAGGGGAGGTTACTGTGTATAGGAAGGGGAGGTTACTGTGTATAGGGAAAACCAGTGCAGTGAGACAGGGATCCCTTACAAAATGTTAACATGCATGAAAGTATAAATTTTTGTCACTTCATCAAACAAAACATGAAAATAATCCAATTTTCTTTCAAATTCGAAGCAACATCATGAAAATTTCAAATATTAGATCTAGACATTTTTCCAGCTTATTAATAGCTAGACATTTTTAATAGATTTCTTATGTATTATTGACATACAATGTAACTTATCTTAGATTCCTATGTAGTAATAGCTTAACTCATTCCCCCCTGAAATTTCATAATAAACTATTCCAACCTTTGAATTGGAAGAGTTCTAATGTGTCTTCAGGGGTGAAGGAGTTGTTAACCTGTTTTAGGTTTCCTATGTATTAATGAGATATTGTTTGTCTTTTTTACATAAATGCATTGTTTATCTTCTGTACGTGTTACACTGTACTTATGTTAGGTATTTTGGGTATTCATTTCTTGACACTGTGTACATATCTTCATTTTTTTTGCTTAAGTTGTAGGGAAATCACTGGTGATTCATATGAAATATGAAATTTTATGGAAACTGTTTTTATTATCACATATAAATACAGATTACCATTGACTATCAGTTATTAAATGCTTATTCACTATGTACTGTATGATTCAGAAGAAAAAAGTGAAAAAATCGTATAACAAATTCCTGGGTGCACAAAAACCTCCATGGACACTTCTTCCTTCCCCGGGCACTTAATTGGGTGACCCTTGATGTAAATCCCTTTTCCTGTCTCTTGTATTAAAATGTTCAATCAACAAATATGCCTTGCTTATCTTTGAATATGTATTCAACAGAGCTCATATTCACCACTGAGTTTGAATGCTGAGACATTGTAAAAAGACATGTTCACAAAAGAAATGTTTGTGTTACTCTTTAACATTTAGGTCACAACTATACATTCTTTTCTATTTCAGATACATGGAGTCTAGTCCCCTGTATGGTCTCAATAGTGATTGTTACTCTATTACTCTACCAGGATGCATGTCATGAAATTTGTATAATTTATAATTTATTCAAATGCGGATTGATTTCACAGTTTACATGTTTACTTTTCTAGGTAACACCCCTCCCCATCATCACCACCACCCCCTCCCATCCCATCTTTCCTTCTCCACCCTATCTTTTTCCCTTTCCCAAATAACATATACACTATTTTTACCATATGTATTGAGGAGAGGACTCTATTAAGTTGTAATAACTCGTTGTCTGATCCATTTGTATATTTGTACAATAAAATATGTTTAAACTAAACTCAATAGTGTAAATTAGGATATTTTTACAATGGTTAATATTTGCAATTTTTTTTTCAAAAATAGCTTTAATTTTATTCAACTGAGCTAAAAAAAAAATGCAAATAAGACTATGTATTACTGTAAAAATATCCCAATTTAAATTTTTGAGTGAGGTAAAATATGACTACCATAAAAATATTCCCGATTTCGGTTTTTAAACGAGTTGCACTTCCTAGATCGTGGTCAATGTCATTCAATTCTTTAATCATCTGAGATGTGTCATGCTCGACAGCGTATTTTGCCTATTTAAGCTAACATCTGTGGTGATAAAATGGTGAACTGTCCTCTTTTTTTATAAAAAAAAAAATGTTTCTCATATTGACTCATATACAAGTCATGAATATGATCGTTTGAAGTAAATGTAATGAAATAGTGACAGAATTAACCAATCATTATGAAAAATTATCTTTTCTCTCTTTTGACTGCCCTGCATAACTGTTTGAGCCTTAAGGACCCTACATACCTAACATCAGTATCACATCGAAAAAAATTGAGGTTATATTAAAGTGAACTTTTCAACACAATACATCTCCAGCACACACACAGGCATACACACATAAGGAGTGCATAGAGCTTGTAATTAGCGCCTGAAAAGGAGGCTCCAGCAAATTCCTCAAATTGTATTGATTAACGTACAATTTCATGTACATTGTATATGTTAATTGTATAAATTATATATCTATGGCTACATTCCCGTATCCCGGTTGAAACGGTACGTGTGGTGCAGAAATTTTCCACGATAACGAACTCTCGAAAATTCTATAAGCAGAGTTAAAAATGCACAGTTTCGGAGAATAAACAAGAGGCCTAGTGGGCCTGAATTACTCACCTGGTATTAATCTCACACTTGTAATCTTAAACGTGGACTAAAATTCAGCAACATGTAAAAAGTGTTTGATTCAAAAGAATTTATTAAAAGATTTCAACATATTTGACCCCTGTGACCTTGAAAATGGGTGAATATCATCCATTTGAACAAACTTGGTAACACTTCATCCCAATGTGTAACTAGCCAAATATCATCAGCCTGGACCTTTTTTGTTATTCAGAAGAAGTTGTTTGAAGGTTTTACAAATATTTGACCCCTGTGACCTTGAAAACAATTTGAGGTCATGCATTTGAACAAACTTGGTAGCCCTTCATCCCAGCATGTTACTGGCCAAATATCATTATCCTAGGCCTCATGGTTATTCAGAAGAAGTTGTTCAAAGGTTTTACACTTATTTGACACCTGTGACCTTGAATATGAGTCAAAGTCATTTATTAAAACAAACTTGGTAGCCCTTCATCCCAGCATGATACTGGCCAAAAATCATCACCCTAGGCCTTCTGGTTATTCAAAAGAAGTTGTTAAAAGAATTTATTATATTTGACCCCTGTGACCTTGAAAATGGACAAATGTCTTTCATTTGAACAAACTTGGTAGCCCTTCATCATAGCATGTTACTGGCCATATATCATCAGCCTGGGCCTCTTGGTTATTGAGAAGAAGTTGTCTAAGTAAAAAGTTGACGCATGATGGATGGCAGACAGACGGACGAAGGATACCGCACCACGGCATAAGCTCACTTGGGTCTTCAGGCCAGGTGAGCTAAAAATAATGTATCAAGAATATTATGCCCTTCTTTATGATGCGTCCACTGAATTACATAAAGTATCTTAAAAACTAAATGTGGCATGACATTGTTTAAGAAAGAAAGAACGCAAACTAGCAATAGTCAGCATTTTAGTTTCAGTCAGGTACGTCTGGACCCCTCATTCTGCATGTGCCAAATTTTCCTGAGGTCAGCCTCGGTCCAGATTTGTGCCTGTCGTTTCTTTACAGGTTCGACCGTTTCAACCGGATACGAGATATGTACATATGTAATGTAAAGCGCTTTAGAGTGGCTTTAACTTGCTAGATAGGGCGCTATATCAAATGTGGTATATTTTATTTATTTATATTTTCATTCAACATCGATCTTTTGCTTGATTCTCTTACCAAATATTTGCATTCTATAAATAATTCTAAACTAAAGTCAAATTAATGAATTTCAACACTTGCACTAAATCTCTAACCTTTGGATTTCAGCATATATAGTCAAGCCTGAAACAAGTTTAAAATGTGAAGGTACAAACAAATCTGGCATCCATTTGGACCACTAGGGAACAGCCATACCATATATCTATATCACAATGCAATTTTTTCAGTTGCATTAATGATTTACAACACATGAACCAACAACTTTAACAAAAGCTGATGCAGAAAAAGCAAGTTAAATCATTCACATCATTTGAGCCAATTTGAATCACAGGTTCTAGCTTCGTCTGTCAATCCATCCATAATATAATATTATGTTTGTAACGGCAGACGATACTAGTACCTGTGTTTGAATCAAACATTTAGCAAGGTTACAGTTAAAACCAATGACTGTTGACCACTAGGTCAACATTTAGCTTACTTGTGTTGCTATCAAATGTGTATTTCAACTTTAACTGACAGTAATTAACACCACAACATCAGATACCAGATAAGCATAGATAACACATTCTCCCACCCTTCACATGTGTGTCTCCCGTTTTAGCCGGGAAAGATCAACTTGTCACCCCCTAGGGGGAGATAGCCTCGTGCCGATTAGCACGTGTTCAATTGTGACGTCATTAAAATGGGTCATCGGTAATTGTGACGTCGTCAAAAGTGAATGACTATATACATACCCCACATGTGTTTTTGTTTACAAACATGGCAGACTACTGTCGGTGGAGCTGACTGAAATAATGGGATGGGAGAAAAATAATCATCCCCTACCTTGAGGGTGTGACAGAGAAATCTCCAACCCTCAGGGTGATATTTTTTGGTTGTCTAACCCGAGGCTCTCTGCCTCGGGTTAGACAACCAAAAAACATCACCCCTCGGGTTGGAGATTTTCCTTGGGTAAGACAACCAAAAAACATCACCCCTCGGGTTGCAGATTTCTCTGTCACACCCTCAAGGTAGGGGAAGATTCTATTAATCATTCCTCAGCAACAGTACTACCAATCCTATTTACAACCATAACCAAGCTACATAGCACTGTACAAACTACAAAACGCCCTACCCTTATCCATCCTCAAAACTCCAGGGGCTGCCCTCACTTAGTCTTTGCAGCCCTGGAGTACGTCCATTCAAAATCAAATGCACGCAGTTAGGTATTTGATTCGTTTCAAGTGGGAAAAAAATATTTCGCTGGTACCTGTCTTTTGACGACTACAGAAGAGTGACACTCCACTTAAAAGCTGGTCAAGTTTACTATCATGATGCTGAACGATTGTTTTGATACATCAAAGTATCAAACCAGTCTACTTGTATCATCTAGGAGGTTGCACATACAGAGTCTTTGACTTTGTCATGACATATTCCAGTGGTGCAGAGAATGTAAGCGAGCGTAACCCCTTGAAATTCCAGGATGACCCTTGTATCCATAATAACACAATAACAAGACACATTTCATTGTATTTGTATGAACTATGTTCATTAACCAATATTTAATTTGACAGCCAAAACTGCTGTACACATAATTGTTTGACTGTTAGAAATATAACAGACAAATAATAAAAAACTCATCTGCCATATTTGATTGATGTGACCAATCATAAACAATCAATTGGCTTATCAAGACACTTATAGTGTGTCAGTCTCTATCGGTCATTGTCCATTCTTGAAAACACTTGGTCACAACATCGTATCACAAACTGTCTCCTGTCCAGTTATTGTCCTTGGGAGTGCTTGACCACTGACGTATGTGTTTCTGGTATGACCTTCACAGTTACACTGTACACCATAATTTATTCAGAATAAAACACCATTACAGTGTAACACAAGATATTAAATTTTCATCTCTTGACCAAATGACTAGTGCTCCATAGTAAAGCGCCAACTGAAATAAGGCGATTGTCCAGTCTGTATTTCTGCCAGTTCATAATCTTGAATGCTATATAATATGTAGGAAGTCAACTGTTTAGTCTTTATTTTTTGAAATTTTGACCAGATCAATGCTTCAATACCACATCAAGTAAGTTACAGACAATTCTCTGGTCTTTGTTTCTTCAAAATTTGATAAAAACAGCACTTGTGTTCCATAATAAGTTCAGATCAATGTTCACCTCTTGAAAGTTTTTGGGGAAACCAACACTTTAACAGGGTTACATAGCTGGATGACAGACTCCTTGTTGCCATGGTCACCAGAAAGTGATGGAACATCCATCACAACACTGATCTCAACATGAGTGGAATCTGTAACATAAAAAAATCTACAAATCAGCTTTGATCCTTCATTCAATCATAGACTTGATATTTTTATTTTTATTTATTAAATCCAGGAAATTAGCCTTTAAACTCAAAACTAAAATCAAACTACTTCACTTCGTTTTTGTTTTAGGTTTTTATTTTGTGAGTGCGATTTAAAGAAATTTGTTATTTTTTTTTTTATATCAGACAGTATTACAATTAGAATCAGCAAACCTCAATCCCACTCAGTTATTTCAGATTTACAAACATACATCAGTGGTTTTACTTCATACAGTATCCATTCTCATAGCTTAGCAAGAAAAAGCAAAAAACTGAAGTTCAGAAGAGTATAACAAATGGTATAAAAGCTAATACCCATTGAATATGAACACAATCCCTTAAAACTTTGTACAAAAACAAATTATGAAATGATCATTTTTAGCGGACAGATGAACTATGTTCCCTGTTGAAACATTAAGTGAACACTTTTTTAAGAACATAAATATAATACATCACTGACTAATTCGGAAAAAAGCTAAGAGCCAATGTGATTAATACCTGACCAAGGGGAGTGGGAGAGGAGGACCTGGGACTGTAGGCGATGTCGGAGCTGACCTAGTCTCTGGAAAGCGTCCGGACTGAGCGTGATCAGTTGTGTTTGTTGGTCCGCATACTTTACCTGAACAGAAAATAATGGTCACAGCCGCACATTTGTGCTAGTTTAGAAATACTGAACAGAATTTTTCAAAAGGATATATATTAGGGATGGGTATTTCAAGCAATTTTCACATTGCAATATATTACAATTTTTTAGCAAATATATATTGCAACGTAGCATACTATAATGTTCTCCTTGAAATTTAGTATATTTATAATGATTGTTTTATACATTTGGATAAAATTGATTCAATCTTAACCCTTTCACCCCTAGTTAACTTTGATAGCCTCTTCCATATATTTATTTGGATGAGTCCATTATGGTCTATAGTGGTGAAAGGGTTAATGTTATTTCTGTACAATCAAGCAATTACCTGAAAACATATTGCAATACATTACCGTTTTAAAATCATATTTGATATATGTATTGCTAGACAACTATTGCAATAGTCCAGTATTGGTATTGTTATTATTGCCCAAACCTAATACATATGGAACCCTACTATGACATTTTTTTCTTAGAATTTTCGGCTAGGAAACTAGGAATCATTCATTCATGAAAATTCTAAAAAAAGTTAGTTCATATCAGCTATGAATGCCATGAGGCGATTGCTGATGTCATCGTTATTGTGAGTTATCAATTGTGACACTGGATACCACTGACCTCCCTGTACAGATGGATGATCTATTCACTGAATAAGCATTTACAACACATACATCCATTTGAACTGTATGTTGAACTTTGATAAAAGTAATTGAAGTTTCTAGAGATGAAAAAGTTCTATTAAACTAGAGAAGCTCACAAAGATATACCACTTCTAAGGTTTCAGGAGCAGAACTCCAGGAAACAAATTCCTTTCTTCATTCACATGTGCATATGATGTAGTTTCTATGGCAATGTTACAAAATATTCCAACAAACAATTACAAACTGTTAAGGAGAATATTTCAAAGACCATAACATTTCAAAGAACATAACTGAAGGAAAAATGGTCAGATGGCAAATTCCTTTCTTCATATGCAGATCTACATATGAAGTACTTTCACTGTATCAAGTAACAATAAATATCACACACAGGGCTTAGGGGCAGTTGTGCTTACAAGTATTATGGACAGACAGACGGACGGAAAGACAGACGGACAGCTTGATTCCTTCCAAACACCCCACCCAAATTTTGTTTGCAGGGGGTATAAAATTAGTGAATACAATTACTAACAGCTTTCAGCTGGCATTAATATTGACTATAACCTTTAAATGAAAGTAGTTCTTAATGAGCTGACAACATTTTCACACTTTTTACCTGTAACTTGACATGACAGGGTGACTGTATGTTCTCCAAGGTGGCTTCTACAGCCACTGCTGAAGTAAGGCCTGCAGCAAATTTTATAGGATTGTCTGATGTCCCCGTCGGTTCGTGGAGCACAACACTGGCTTTCCGGATCTTATTGACCACAGGAAAGGCACACGCTTTGACAGACTTCAGCGAGAATTGAAGATGTTTGCGGAATTCTGTATCACTACACGAGTCAAGATTGTCCAGGACAGAGAATAAATAGGTACTGAAAGGATCGGGGGTGATCTGGTGTGAAGTCATGTACCTGTAACATGTATACAGTTTTAACCATGTTCCCTTACATCTGACTGTAAATCCAGTGTTAATACAAACAAGAGTCATACTTCATCATATTTATAACATATTGTCGTTTTTTTCCAGAAATTGTTAAGATGTCTTTTCTAAAACCAGCTACTTGGGTAGTACTATCACTGTTTGAATTCCTTTTATTATTTCCAAAATTTAAAAAATTCAAGTACCTTATCAATAAAATCCCAACTGACAGAATCGAAAGCTTTCTCAAAATCAATAAAAAGTAGCATATCAGGTATTTCATTCTCTTCAGCATATTGCATGATGTCATATATTATTTCAGTGTTTTCTCCTATATATCTTCCTGAAATAAAACCTGACTTGAACTAGATATTTTACCTGTGTAGAGAATTGAACTAGATATTTACCTGTGTAGAGAATTGAACTAGATATTTTACCTGTGTAGAGAATTGAACTAGATATTTTAACTGTGTAGGGTATTGAACTAGATATTTTACCTGTGTAGAGTGCTGAATTAGATATTTTACCTGTGTAGAGAATTGAACTAGGTATTTTATCTGTGTAGGATATTAAACTAGGTATTTTACCTGTGTAGGATATTAAACTAGGTATTTTACCTGTGTAGGATATTAAACTACGTTTTTTACCTGTGAAAGATTCATGTGTAACATGTGTTGGGATATGAATTCGTCATTTTCCATTGTAGACTAATTAATTAAAAGATTTACTTGTGTAGAGTCCTGAGCTGCCGGTTGAATCGGTCCCTGACGTTGGTAAGTTCCTGGTAGTCGCCGAGACGTGACAGCGTCTGTAGTGTGCGAGCCTTGACTTCTGTTTGCCTGACAAGTGACAGTTCTGTAATACCCAGTCCTAGATATACATGTTGTAGCTGCTTGGTCATACTCAGGATCTGTTCATGTCACACAGAAATTTTTTACCAAATATTTATGATTAATAAGAAAAGGAGGGCCTCATTATCAAAGACTGTCCAACTTTCATTTACAAATCACAGAGACAGGTGTATTTTTTTTTAAACTACTACATAATAGGAGTATCCACATGAAGTTTGTTTCTCCATTTTTCAACTATAAATCCTGCAATAATTTCAGAATATCAGGTTCAAGAAAACATGTAAAACCTGTAAACTAGATCATCAATTTCACTGAAAGAAAGGACAACTACAGCAAATATCCATCCAGGGATAATATTTTCTATCGCGGCAATTTAGTTTGTCACTCCATGTGTAATTTTAAAAAGTATTGTCGACTAATGTGGCCTAGTCATCTCTGTATCATATAGACATACAAATTACTCCTACATTATCACATAATGTACTGTGTTATCCAGTGAATATACCCCATGTCATTTTTTTGCATATTAACCCATGTAATATGACCTATCTGCCCTGTGATTGGTTTAAAAATAAGTTTCCATTGTTTCAATTGTGACGTCAAGCCTAGACAAGTACATGAGGTTACAGCCCTACGCACTGGAGTCAAAATGGCGGCTTTTCACATTTCAAGGTTGCATGAAAACTGTCGTTTTACACGAATAAAACAACATATCTTGATTATATGAAATTTGAAACAAGTATTGCATGTTATATATAGGATCTTTCTTGAGTTTCTATTTCATATGAGATTTATGAAACTTGTCACAAATTTTTCAATTTAGCGAGCCTTTTGTTGTTACCGTAGTTACCACCTTTGTGATATTGACCACACTAGTAAACTGCATGGTCGTGTTTACATGGTAACCACTTTTATAAAATAGACCACACTTACTTAATATACATTACCATTGGGGAATAGCATGTCATGTTTACAAACAGATAGCTAAGCAAATGTCACATACATACACAGGGCTAGAAATAAGCTTTTAAAAAAACGCTAGTAAGTCAGGCTAATAGTTTCCGATTTTTCTAGTGCATGCACAATTTCTACTAGCCCAATATGATTAAACATGGAAAGCAATATCAAATTTTGACTAGTCAAGTGGTCTAGCAATTTGTACAACCACTAGTCCAGCTGCAAATTTCAGTAGTCTCAGACTTACTCGCTACCCTTATTGTCTGGCTTCGATACATCGTAGCATAAAATACTGTCACTACACCACAATAAGTCATTGTTACCTTGTCAGTGGTAGATATGATGGTGTCGTTGGCCACACTGCTGTTGCCTGGCAGAGTCTGCTGCTGTTTCATCAGCTATAAATCAACAAATATCAAGCAAATGATAGTTCATCATCAAGATACATTCAAATGGAAAGATGTTACATACACATTTCAATCCTTATACATGTAATTGTATTCAAACTTTGTACAAAGAGAGTTATTTTATCTTCCTGCATGGTTTCTTTTCGTTCTCAATACATTTTAACGATCTGAAAATCCTGTAGTTATTCCCCCCCCCCCCCTTCACCAGCAAATTATTATTACCCTCTAAACTGGTGGGTTATTGTGCCTATCTACACCACTTGATCAATATTCCCCTTTTCTCTGGTGAAAAATTATTCCACCCTATATCGGGCAGTTACAGATTATAAACTCATTCACCCCTGAACTTTTGTAATTAACTATTCCAACCATTGAATTGGAAGAGTTCAAATTTGTCCTCAGGGGTTAATGAGTTAACCTTTCCTTCAATTTTAGGTTACATACACAACCTAACACAAATTTTGTTCCTAAAATGAAATGTAATAATGCTGAATTAATGAGCTTTCTATCAAATTACTCCATTTAATTTTTGCCTTTTTCGCCCTCCACAATAAGGGAGAACTTGGTCATAACAGCGAATATTTTTACACAATTTACCCTATGTAGCAATCACATCTGAAGGGTGGAATTTACACAGGGGGAATATAGATTGAGCACGTGGAGGGTGCCCATTTCACTGAGCAAATGTTTTCCTGTACACAGAACTTTTCAATCTTTAACTTGTGTCACATTTTCTCTGAGACTTCAAAAAATAAAGAACTCATAAAAAACGATTTCTTATATGTTTTGAAAGCTTATTCATCGGATGATTACTTTGCCAAAAGTGTTTTGAGTACATGATTTTGGAGTATCTAATGTCAATTTGTCAGTAGTCCAAGTCGGAATGGTCACCTTGATGAGGAAGAGTTGACACTTGAGGAAGAGGCACATACACTCGGACGAGGCAGACGTATTGTCATCCAGCTTGGTGATGTGTTGAAGATCTCTGAAAAATAAATATGAGCTATCAGACAACTAGTTAAATATCCAGCATCCGATAACTCTCAAAGTTTCATTTAACATTCCATTTTGCAACTACCAGGTAAGATTGAATGTGTGAACCAATATTTATATGGTGACAACACAACTAAATCCTTAAAGAAACAAATCAAATGATTTTTAGATCTAATTATTTAAACATGATAACCTACTGGTAAATTATTCTTGATGTTGGGAGAAGGCTATACCCATACCCAATATAACTTAATTCTATACCTGGAAAATCATATCTGCACAGCCTAATGATGCTCGCATTGATGGTTCAACATTTCAAAGAGGTGACAAATTTAGATAAAGGGAGATAATCAGGATATATCAATATACTCACCTAACCAACATTTCCAGCAGCCCATGAGCAGCTGTGTGGTCCATCGTCCCGATGTTTTCCAGTTGTCGTAGTGACTGCTGAACAAACTGACCACTGTCAGACTTGACCCGTTCAGTTTGCACTGTTTCGCCATAAATCTTACCGGGTACCTGTCACAGAGATGTTACTTTACTTATGCAATTTCTTTTATAAAATTATTTTTTACTATAAAACATACATTTTACCCAGCACCTATCACAGTGATGTTTTTGAACAGTTATTACTTACAAAATTGAAAAAAAAAACATGCTTCTTTGACTAATCAGTAACTTTCAGATACAATGTAAAACTCACAAATATTTTTGGAATGCTTTCTTTCAGATATTGCAAGTCAGCCCTGTAATTATCCAACCTGTAAGACAGCTAGCATGCCTGACACACTCTCCTAGGGGTAGTGTCTTTGAGGTAATATAAGTCATACCTGAAACTTTTTCACCTGGAAGACAGGTAACATGTGTAGAATGCTCTCTTTGAGGTTGAGTAACCCACACCTGTATATTATCTTACCTGTAGGACAGGTAACATGTCGGGAACACTCTCTTTGAGGTAGTGAGAGTGACACCACACCTGTATATTATCTTACCTGTAGGACTGGTAACATGTCAGGAACACTCTCCTTGAGGTTGTGTAACCCCCACCTGTATATTATCTTACATGTAGGACAGGTAACATGTCGGGAACACTCTCCTTGAGATAGTGATAGTGACGCCACACCTGGATATTATCTTACCTGTAGGACAGGTAACATGTCGGGAACACTCTCTTTGAGGTAGTGATAGTGACACCACACCTGTATATTATCTTACCTGTAGGACAGGTAACATGTCAGGAACACTCTCCTTGAGGTTGAGTAACCCACACCTGTATATTATCTTACCTGTAGGACAGGTAACATGTCAGGAACACTCTCCTTGAGGTTGAGTAACCCACACCTGTATATTATCTTATCTGTAAGT
>NW_018408726.1:2946944-3075719 GCF_002113885.1 Mizuhopecten yessoensis
TACCTGTATAACACCTGTATGACATTATAACCTGTAGAACACCTGTATGACATTAGTACCTGTATAACACCTGTATGACATTAGTACCTGTATAACACCTGTATGACATTATAACCTGTAGAACACCTGTATGACATTAGTACCTGTATAACACCTGTATGACATTAATACCTGTATAACACCTGTATGACATTATAACCTGTAGAACACCTGTATGACATTAGTACCTGTATAACACCTGTATGGCATTAGTACCTGTAGAACACCTGTATGACATTATAACCTGTAGAACACCTGTATGACATTAGTACCTGTATAACACCTGTATGACATTAGTACCTGTATAACACCTGTATGACATTAGTACCTGTATAACACCTGTATGACATTATTACCTGTAGAACATCTGTATGACATTATTACCTGTATTATACCTGTATGACATTATTACCTGTATAACACATGTATGACATTATAACATGTATTATACCTGTATGACATTATTACCTGTATAACACCTGTATGACATTATTACCTGTATAATACTTGTATGACATTATTACCTGTAGAACACCTGTATGACNTATGACATTTTTACCTGTATAACACCTGTATGACATTATTACCTGTAGAACACCTGTATTACATTATTACCTGTATAACACCTGTATGACATTATAACCTATATAACACCTGTATGACATTATTACCTATATAACACCTGTATGATATTATTACCTATATAACACCTGTATGACATTATCACCTGTATAACACCTGTATGACATTATTACCTATATAATACCTGTATGACATTATTACCTGTATAACACCTGTATGACATTATTACCTATATAACACATGTATGACATTATTACCTGTATTATACCTGTATGACATTATTACCTATATAACACCTGTATGACATTATAACATGTATAACACCTGTATGACATTATAACATGTCAAACACCTGTATGACATTATTACCTGTTTAACACCTGTATGACATTATTACCTGTATAACACCTGTATGACATTATTACGTGTTTAACACCTGTATGACATTATTACCTGTAGAACACCTGTATGACATTATTACCTATATAACACCTGCATGACATTATGACATGTCAAACACCTGTATGACATTATTACCTGTTTAACACCTGTATGACATTATTACCTGTATATCACCTGTATGACATTATTACCTATATAACACCTGTATGACATTATTATCTGTTTAACACCTGTATGACATTATTACCTATATAACACCTGTATGACAGTATTACCTATATAACACCTGTATGACATTATAACATTTAAAACACTTGTATGATATTATTACCTATATAACACCTGTATGACATTATTACCTGTTTAACACCTGTATGACATTATTACCTGTTTAACACCTGTATGACATTATTACCTGTATAACACCTGTATGACATTATTACCTGTATAACACCTGTATGACATTATTACCTGTATAACACCTGTATGACATTATTACCTGTTTAACACCTGTATGATATTATTACCTGTATAACACCTGTATGACATTATTACCTGTAGAACTCCAAGTATAATCTCTAACTGATCCTCCCTGAGAGTAAGGAGATGGCTGAGTTTGCGGAGACTGTTGATGGCATTGAGACGTACACTCTTGATCTCATCATTGAACATATCGATGATGCTGTCCTGGGAAAGAGCAGCAAAGCTTGGTGACTGAACAGCCAGCTCACAAAGGGAATCCAAGGAGGCATTCCTCACCTCTGTCAAAGTCACAAATACATATTTATTGGTGTAGGGCAAGAGGTAAGATCCTGAGAGCGTGTTAAAAGGCATTTAGCCATTGTAGAAACATGATAGAATTTATGAAATTTTCTTACACTGCCAACAATATATAACAAAACAAATATTAGCTGGGGGTCCCACACGAGTCGCCTTGCAATAACATTAAATGTGAAACAGCAGGCCTATTCAATGCAAGGGATTTCACGGCATGAACTGTTTTGATATAGATGCAAAAATACCTAAAAACTCATCCTCTAGACCATGGACAAAGGCCCCACAGGCTCCAATGTTCATCAAGGAGACAGCGTCAGGGTCCACATGCTCCTTTGGAGCGTCATCTGCAAACTTTTGCCCCGTTGCCCACTGGCCAGAGGAAAAATGCTCCTTTGCCCTCTCGTGAGCACTCTCCTTTTTCTATTGATACAAAGTGAAAATTTTTAACTCACTCAAATATTTGTTTTTTAATACAGTAGAAACGTGTTTGTCTGCCTACACAATGATAAAACCAATATGAAAATGAGATTCCCATTTTCTGAGATTTTTCACAGGTGACCACATACCTTTTCATGTCTGAATGGGGAATCGAACCCATGTTTAAAGGTGGGTGCGTTATCCTTTGCACCCACCAAAAAAAACTTAATTTTGCTCCATTTATGTTAAAAATCTAAATCAACATATCAAAATTAAACATTTGACCTAGGTCACATTTACTGGGTAAATACCTGTCGATTCTTTAAATGTATACCCTTATGTTTTGTTATATTACACCAGCTAATATCACTATTTACCCTCATGTTAGACATCAACTTCTTGTCCAGGGTCTGTTCAAGGAACTTTGGACTCACTTGATGTAGAGAACCCTGAAACCACATTCAAACCACATGTTTACTTTTATCTGATCAATTAATTTACCCGTGAAATATTAGCCTTCATCTCCCTAATATACCATCATCCATGTTCACACCAGCAAAATTAACTGAATCAATGTTAGGTTGTAACGTCTCATAAGGATCTTGATCCTTGCACAGGTAATGTAAGTGAATAAGAATAGGATCCAGAAACCAATTTATTAAAATAAAAATTGATGAAAAGATGAACAGGGGGATTTTAATATACCCACCAGTAATGTAGCAGCCTCGACCCTCACAATCATCGAGATATCATTGATCATGTTGCAGATCTTGGTGAAGCCATCGTCTACCAATCGTAGTTTCTCGTCTGAGTCAGGCACAGCAATCAGACTACGAATCGAAAAAAGTGAAACAAATGTGTAACTAAAACTTGTTGAGGGAGTAAGAGTGTTACATCACAGGTATTAGCCTCGTCTGTCAATTCACCTATACATTGTACCTATTCTGTAAATACACCTTTAAGATTATATAATAGGTGTATTGATAGACGAGGCTAGCTAGTACCTGTGGTTGCATAAACACTCATGATCTCATATGTAGTAGGTACTACACTTGCTGACCTTTAATACTTAATGCTGGGTTTTGTTTACAGTAGATATCATTTGATGTTCTTCATGCATGGTTCAAATTGGTAGAAATAAAATGGGCAAAACAATCATCTACATACTGATCAATCTTTGAAACCTCCGGAGAGATCTCCCTCTGATCACCTCTTCAGAGAAGTTTTTTTTTATAATGATGTTTTACCGGTCTTATAGAAGATTTTATGTTACAATATATTATCTTAATTGTGTTAGGGAAACATTATTCTTTGTTTCCCTTAGAAATCAAAATTCACTCAGGCTGTAGGCTTTGCCCCAGTTAAACATGAAATATCTAGGAGAAACAAAGAATTGTGTAGCTAGCTGCCACAAGAGCAATACACACATGTATTTTATCATACCAAAATCAAAAAGTAACACAGCCCTACTATTATTGCCTGTTTCACTCACTCAGAACTCAGATGTGCTGCCTTTGACTCATTTTTCAAGAGAACATATTTTCTGCATAAGGGAAATATGACCAGGGAAACTTAAGTGCAATACAGAAATATGATGTTCTATTGTCCCTTCCCACAAATAATATAATCCAGTTGGACATGCACATACATTTATATATATGAGGTATCTTATATATAATGATACAGTCACCCACCTTACATCAATAAAATGCACTCACTGACCTGTCAGGGTATAGATGGCTGAGAACCCAGACTAGTTTGATGGCAGCAAGTCTGACCCCTCGGTAATCATCGGTGAGCGCAGAACATGCCTGCTGGTAGATCCCCTCCCCTAGGGGCAGGCCCCGTTGATGAAACTGAAGCTGTGAAAACACAGAGCACACAGGGTATTTGTATGACTCAGTTGACACTCATTGCCCAATCAGTATGAGTGAAATACAAATACTCTGTTTGTAGTATTGAAGCTATGTTCCTCAAGGACAAAGCAAGAGGAAAACATCATTGAACACAGGGTGAAAACATGTTTCCTTACCACAACAAAAGTCAATAAAATAAAATTTGCATTACTATGAAACAGAAAAAAAATAAACTAAATTATAAACTCTTTACATATCAATAACTAAGACCTGGTCATGAGAGGGAAATATGATTGAGTGAGGGAAATATGATTGTGTGAGGGAAATATGATTGCGTGAGGCAAATATGATTGTGCAAGGGAAATATGAATGTGTGAGGGAAATATGATTGTGTGAGGTAAATATGAAGATGTGAGGCAAATATGATTGTGTAAGGGAAATATGAATGTGTGAGGGGAAACATTAGTGTGTGAGGGAAATATGATTGTGTGAGGGAAATATGAGTGTGTGAGGGAAATATGAATGTGTGAGGGAAATATGAGTGTGTGAGAAACATGAATGTGTGAGGGAAATATGAATGTGTGAGGGGAAATATGAATGTGTGAGGGGAAATATGAGAGTGTGAGAGAAATATGAATGTGTGAGGAAAATATGAAAGTGTGAGGGAAATATGATTGAGTTGGAAAAATATGATTGAATGGGAAAAATATGAATGAGTGAGGGAAATATGACTGTGTAAAGGAAATATGGATGTGTGAAGGAAATATGATTGTGTGAGGGAAATATGAATGTGTGAAGGAAACACGATTATGTCATGAAAATATGATTGTGTTAGGGAATTAAGATATTTTCTTTTGATGCCATTATACATATACAAGCTGTAATATGAGTGAAGAATAAAAAATACTTCATGTCCCCTCAGCAAATTAAGTTCCTATTCTTCTACTATACCTTACAAGCATATATGTAGTTTTGAGTTACAATCGCAAATAAGACATGAATTTATCACATTTTACAATGACACTGTGATAAATATAATGGGATGAAACATTGACAGTTTAGGTAAGTTCACTTGTTGAAGGTTAAGTTTCCAAAGGAGATAATCACCATTGCTTGGAATGCCCTTGACCTCACTCTGGGATCATGATCCTGTGTGAAACCCATAAGTAACTTCTGTATCGTCAAACTCCGTCTACCTGATTGGCTGCTGTCCTCAACTGTCTGGTCAGGTGATCCCAAATCTCCAATCAAATCCAAACAACTACATCGGGCTATGTGGCCAGTGTTTCTAAGATACTGGAAAAATTTACAGAAATATCCGTTACAAATCTTTTAGAAAATTCACATAGACTTAAGTCTTGTGTTTTTTCAATACACTTTCTGTTATATCACCCTTAAGAATTTAAGAGTACACAATATTTAGAAAAAATGGGCCGAGTTATCAGTAGTTATAATAGTTGTTAAACAATACATATTAAAAAACGAATAACATTCTATTAAGGTGTCAACCTCTGAAACCGACAATGAGGAAGATCTCTCTCATTCCATATTTCCAATAAGGGAGAATGTGCCTAAATCGCAAATGAAACTGATCTGGTCAATTTATCTTTCCCTTTATATGTATCAAAATACCTCCAAAAAGCATTCATTTGACTCAGACACACCTGTTATGATCATTACACACACCCTGCAGTAACTAGGAGATCATTTGACTCAGACACTCCTGTTATGATCATTACACACACCCTGCAGTAACTAGGAGATCATGTGACTCAGACACACCTGTTATGATCATTACACACACCCTACAGTAACTAGGAGATCATTTGATTCAGACACACCTGTTATAATCATTACCCACACCCTGCAGTAACTAGGAGATCATTTGACTCAGACACACCTGTTATGATCATTACACACACCCTGCAGTAACTAGGAGATCATTTGATTCAGACACACCTGTTATGATCATTACACACACCCTGCAGTAACTAGGAGATCATTTGATTCAGACACACCTGTTATGATCATTACACACACCCTGCAGTAACTAGGAGATCATTTGATTCAGACACACCTATTATGATCATTACACACACCCTGCAGTAACTAGAAGATCATCTGATCACAGAATGTAGATTTTGACTTTGGACTTGAGTGAGGCAGTTTCACGGAAGATTCCAAAATTTTGGTCAAAATGAGGGAGACTCCCTCCTTATGGGGGAGGGTTGACAGCTATGTATTATTTTTGTTGATATATGATGCGCTGACCTGTTTACTGGTTGAGATAAGTTGATGATGCAGAGAAGTGTTGTAGGGGGAACACATCCCAATCTTCCTCAGAACCTCCACAAGCTGGCTTATCGCCTTGTTCGACTCTGGTTATCAAACAAAAGTAATAAATATTGGATTCAGAGAAAAAAAACATGAGTGAAAGTCTTCAGGGTTAAAGTCTCAATGCCCTTGTGAAGTGTCTAGCACATATATAGCCTTTAATTTTCATAATAAACTATTCCAACCTTTGAATTGGAAGAGTTCAAATGTGTCTTCAGGGGTACCTGTGGTAAATGAGTTAATCATTAACATGTGGTTGAGGATCAAAACCTGGCTAGTTGTGAATAAAGTAAAAATTGATAAAAACAAAATAGGCTGCGATACCAGATAATGGTTTGGAATTGTTACACATAAAATTAAGGTGAAAATAGTTTTAATCTATCATGAAAAATTATAATTTATAGAAAGATTATAAAGGTAAGGACTAACTCACTGTACCAGACTTATATCTCATGATGGTAAAATCAGGTTAATTTGATCGAAAGTTAATTAGAAAATTTGTATAATATATATAATACATATTGATAGTGTTGATAAACAGTTAGTTAGACAACAGACCATTAACAGTGGTCAAAGAGAGTTACTTAGGACAAAGAATATTAACATGTGTGCAGCATTGTTAGAGAGTTAACCAGTACACAGGTGACCATTTATAGACCCAGACTAAGATAAATATTTTCGCCTATGATAAAAGGCAGATATCACTGCATGATGAATTGATAAAATTTCAAATATGTAGTAGTGTTTTCAATAAGATTCATTAGTTTGGATAATAACACTATTACAATGTTAAAGTTTTATTTTATACAAAAACATTGTACACATTAAAAATGTCAAACAATTCCAGACTGACTGGTCCCTTTGTCAAGCTATGATTGAGAGTGTCAGTCATAGCTTGACAAAGGGACCAGTTGGTCCTGAAAGGTTTTGACACGTTTAATACATACATTGTTTGTGTATTAAGTAAAACTTTGATATTGTGATAGTGTTATTATCTCCATTATTTACATCACACATAGATGAATTACTTTCTGTTTTGAGAAGTCTGATGATGTCATCAGTAAGTGCCTCTGCATTGAAGCCCGGAAGTTGTACAAGACGAGCCAGGAGGGATGAAATTTTCCACCTCAGTACAGCTTCCTTTTCACGGGGGTAGTGGTCAAGTAGCTCACGGACCACCCCAGATACATCCTCTCCACGAAGTGGGAAGTTTCCCTCAAATGCCAACAGTCTCTGAAGTGTGTCATAGGTGCTTGTGGCGCCCTCTAGGTCAAGACTGATTTCCGGGGGAGGTGGTCGTTGGATAAGCTTCAGTCGCTTGATAGGTTTGGGCTCCTCCTAAAGTTTCAACAAGAAATTTAAACTTTCAATGTAAAAATGTAATACAGTTACTACATTTTTATTAAATTATGCATGTTTGAAAATAAGGATAAAAAATTCAAACATGACCGTCCACAAAATTTTACAGCAACTTAAAACGTCAATTATTATGAAATCATTCATAAAAGACCATTTTATTCCTCAAGACTAAATATATTTATAATCTTCCATGACTCTGCTGTCTGTTTGTTATTATAACAAGAGGTCATTATTTTTTTTTCAATACCTCAGCTTGGAATCGAACACAGGACCTATGGTTTACTAGTCTTACAGTTCACGGAATGAATTAAAGAGAAATTCTCCATTGTAGAGACGGTAGGAAGCAGCTAGTACTTAAGCAGGGTGACATTATCAATGACATAAAGGTTATAGTAATTTTTGTAGGATCTTTCCAGTCAAGTCCTGAACATCACTTTTAGATATAAAGTGGGTTCCACAAGTTCTACAAGATAGTTATGGCTGCAGAACTCAAATAGCTGTATCCCAAAATCGCTGGTGAATTAATTCTAATGGATATTAAGCACTTTTATTAATTTTATAGTTATGTAACAATGTGAAAATATTGATGTTTTAATAAAGGCTGTGATAAAATGTTTTTAAATTAAATTAATTGTTGCGCTGCGTATATCGTGCTGTTCGCGTATGCATGTGCTGTGTACGATCACTGTGCCGTTTACCTGTGTTGTTGTTGTACATGTGAGTATGTTGTCACATGTCACTTGTCTTACCTTGTTACGTCCATATAAGGTAATTGTTCTAAATATAGGTGTTACCTCGTTTTCGTTAGTGGTCAGTCCAGTTGTCTTTGTTACATGTTTTGGCGCAGTTTTTAGTATTCATTCATAGACAGAGCTAAAGGGTGGATGTAATTTATATCCAGAAGTTTGAGTCTTGAAGTCTTTCTCCAGATCTGGTACGTACACATATAGATGTGACAAAGTCTTCTTCTGTAATTGGTTCATGTTAAATTATTATATTAATGAGATTTTGGATAAAGTAGCATTAATTATATTGCGAAATTGTATACGTCCTTTTTATAAAATTAGCAGAATCTTGATCTTACGTACATGTATATTCAATACATAGATAGCTCTTTTTAAAGTAATATATATGTTTTTATCAACATGATGTAAATTGTGATTTACATGTCTCTTTTACAGAGATGATAGTTTTCGAACGGATACAGATCTTCATTCGTGTAAACCCCCGACCCATAGTTGGGGTAGGTATTTTAATATTGTATGTTATAATGTAAACAAGTGCTTATTGTATTCAATATAATGATGTATGAGTAATTTGTGTAAGTAATTTCAACTATTGATTATGATGAAGTCAGTCATTGTAAAGTTATTCCTATTTTTGAATAACCTATCGCACCGAATGTACATGTAAGGAATTATATATATGTGAGCGCTGTGTTTCAATATGTAATCAATTGTATTGTGTGTTTGTAGGTGTTTTTTTTTATTATCGTTCCACATATTGTGGGAATAAACCGGTAAACAAGAAATCTGCGTCGACCTTGACTTTTCATTCAACTTTGTTTGCGTTGTTTTTAAGAGAGCGTGACAAACGGCAGCTGTGAAAAGCTGACTCCGCACTCACACAGTTGTTTATTTTTCACCAATGTAGAAAGTTATCAATAAGTTTAGTTGACATTTTTAAATATCAATTATTATATTACAGTAGCGTTTAAATTTAAAATAATAGGGCGAAACAACCAGTTACCTATTTGGAGTGAGGTTTGATAATTCAGCGGAATCCCATGCATATATTTTAAATAGTTCATGCTGGCGATATTGAAATATAATTATGGATTGTTTTATATGCAAATTTATTTGTTACTTGTGTTAAACTGCAAGTAAGACAGTTAAAAAGTCTAACATGAAAACAATACTCATGTCAAAAACATCCGTCAAAACTGGTGATGCAGCTCAACAATGACTTACAACACCGGTTCAAAATGTTTCACCTTTATGATTTGTTTATAAAATATGACATAATTACCTAGATTAACAACACAATACTAATTTCGTATCAGTGATAATGAGTTTATACATTGTTTTACCTGAATAACCTGGCTGAACTCGGCCACAGCTCGTTTCTTCAAAAGGGCAGCCATTTTGAAGAAAACTAAAATAGAACTCCAAGCTGTTTGTATATTTCCGGAAAAAGGACAAATTGTCTTCGGTACAGCTATGGTCTGCCTTTGAACCGAATTTGTTTTTGTTTCCATGATGAATATCCTCGAAAAATCTGATTGGACCTTTTTTTTGCTAAAAAACATAAAATAATTGTGAAATGCACTAATGTAACGGTTCCTGACTTGGAGTATGTATATTTTATAGTTAAAGTGTCACGGTGTTTATGTGTTNTTTGAAAGAGGGGGCGTAGAATCAAATCTGTCGCCGAGCGGAGCGATGCGAAAAAAAAAATTGGACCTTTTTTTTGCTAAAAAACATAAAATAATTGTGAAATGCACTAATGTAACGGTTCCGGACTTGGAGTATGTATATTTTATACTTAAAGTGTCAGGGTGTTTATGTGTTTATTCAATACGATATTAGCAGATTACGATATTTTTTTTATTTTTTTGAAAAGGGGGGGGGGGGGCGTACGCCCATTACGCCCTCACCTGGACCCGCCCCTGGAGGGTACAGATCGGGAGTGTGGACAGTTACACCAGTAGATGCGTCAATGGTAGTCGTAGACCAATGGTATGACGTCGACAACGGGGAGTTAACGGTGAGTTAGAAAAAGTATAAAGACAAAGAGAAAGAAAACAAATCGAACGCATTCATGGTGATACCTGACTTAAATAAAACATCCATGTTGGCTTGCTGTGGATTTACAAGATAGTTTCCGTGCCATTAAAAGCTAAAGTAATCTCTGAACCTCGCAAGGTTGTCTCGCAACATTACCATGCAGATCTGAAAATAATTGAAAGAAAGGTTTCTGAAAGGAAGATTTCTGAAATTTAGAACAAATGTTGAAATACAAGACTTGAGAATTGCGTTCTAATGCTCTCTATATATGTTTGACCTTTTGGTGTTATCTTCATTCAGGGGAATAATTTTAGATGTGTTATGGGCTTAGATCGACTTTCGGTAAAAATGACACCCCAATGATCATTCTCGTATATCGTATCCGGTTAAAACGGCCTCACTGCAGTAACGGCCCTAGTAAAAACGGCCCTAGTGAAAATAGCCACGCCCTATATATAGTATAGAACTGCAAGTACTACAAGTGCATAATACAAATACATAACTTGATATTAGTTAATAAAGTTGCATGTGCTTTCAAGAAATAAAGATATGTACATGTACAGATGAAAATATTATAATTATGTTTGATAGTTAACCATCCTCATAGTCTCAAATACCTTTGCAATGGCAGTGTTTTCTACCTCAGTTTTTTTTAATTTATTTTTTATTAAATAGCATTCAAAAAAAAGTTATAAAAATAACCAATAATAATTTAGCTATGGGATTAGGGTCTTAGTTGTTTTAACAGAGTACCTCGGAGTGACTCAATTGACTACAATTAGCGGGATTGGTCAGAGTATGTAATAAATTGGACGGATGTATAGCAAATCTTCACATATCATTTGAATTTGAATGAAACTTTCAACCATAAGACCAGCAGCGACGAAATGTTTAGTATGCGGCAGTGTTATCTATGGTGGCTTATGTATGACATTTCGTCTTTTCGCTTTGTCGCCCGTGAAATAACGCCAAGCGCAATAACGAAATAATTGTTCATATATATATATATATATATATATAAANATATTATAATTATTATGTTCATATATATACCTTCTATTCCGTTGAACTATGTTCATATATATACGTCCCGTTATACTTAGCAATTTATTTTTAATTATACATCAATGTTTATAAATATACAATGTACGTCCCACTTGTACTTAGCAATTTATTTAAATATATATCAATGTTCATATCACGTCCCGTTATACTTAGCAATTTATTTAAAATGTAAATAATAACTACACGTACATGTCATACACGTACTTACATTATTCTTAACTTTATCTGTTACAGGTTGCTAACTTCATTTAAAATCCAATCAAATTGTATAACACGATTTAATATGTAGTAATTTATGGTTGATGAATTATTTGACACAGTTGAAACTATGTTCTTATATCAGGATTTCCGTACAGATGAAGATTTACATTATAGTCGGGAGGAATGATTCTGAATTTTGTACTCTTAATTGTTGGTATTTCGGACAGAAGAGGAAGTGTTCGGTAGTTTCAGCAGACTGATTACATATACACATTTACACAGTACTCCCCGTTTGTTTTTACCGCCTCAAAAAATATAGTAATGTTTTGACATTTTTTACCACCGCCAATTACAGTATTGATCTAAACCTGTGCTTTGTAGATATTCCAGGTTGAAGGTCATCTCTGTTGAAGTTACTTTGCCGAGAGGTCTTCCGATTAAATCTAATAACTGTAATGAATAAAAATATTCTGTCGAGATAGAATATCATATTGCATTTAAAACAAAACACTCACGTTGTTTTAAACATTTTAATTCAACAAAAACAAAATCACATGTTTACAACCATAGCAAATTAAAAATAGCTTTATAACAACAGAAACAAATTTTATTGCAATTAAAATGAATCTTTATAACATTTATAATTGTTACTAACACATTTCCATTCAAACGTAGGCCCATTCCATGATGCGCGACGGAAGCTTTTTTTTAGTTCATCATGCATTATAAACTGTTTTACCAACTGGTGGAACAGCCATTTTATGCAGGAACAAGGTCGATTTTTTAGATGACTTGGCTGTTATTTGTTTATAAAGGCTTTTTTGGTTTGTATCTCGACACTACAACGGAGATGCCAAAAAGCTATTTGAATGCAAACTGAGAAAAGGTCAAACCTCATAGAAACATTTAAATATGTGTGTGTATCGTACGTGTTCAATGCATAGAATAGCCATCTCACATGTTCTTTTGAACTTAAAATTCACGTAGTTTCATTGATAATTCTATATTTTCCAGCAGGTAAAAATCTCTCAAATTAGCCCATGTTTGCATATATATAGTTGAGAAATAAAGGACGTTTTCATTTATGGAACCTGTTTAGTTTCAGAAATTTCAATTTCAATCGACCTTTGATCTTTGACCTATGAATTATTGCTCGTCCGGTTCACCTTCCTCTTCCTCCTCATACTGAGCGTCGTCCTCGTCTTCGTCGATGGTAGCATCCTGGTACTGTTGGTACTCCGATACCAAGTCGTTCATGTTGGACTCAGCCTCTGTGAACTCCAGTTCGTCCATGCCTTCGCCCGTGAACCAGTGGAGGAAGGCCTTGCGCCTGAACATCAGCGTGAACTGCTCAGACACTCGCTTGAAGATCTCCTGGATCGCAGTGGTGTTGCCAACAAACGTAGCGGCCATTTTGAGATCCTTTGGCGGGACATCGCAAACGGCGGTCTTTACGTTACAAGGAATCCATTCCACAAATCGACCCGAATTCTTATTTTGGATATTGAGCATTTGTTGCTCAACCTCCTTCATTGACATACGGCCTCTGAAAAAGGCGGCGACTGTCAGATAGCGTCCGTGGCGTGGATCACACGCCGCCATCATGTTCCTGGCGTCAAAGATCTGAGTTGTCAACTCGGGCACGGATAGGGTGCGATATTGCAAACTGCCACGTGATGTCAGAGGGGCGAAACCAGGCACGAAGAAGTGTAGGCGGGGGAACGGCACCATGTTGACCGCAAGTTTACGGAGGTCAGCGTTCAGTTGACCAGGGAATCTGAGACACGTGGTCACACCAGACATTGTAGTGGAGACGAGATGGTTCAAGTCACCGTATGTCGGTGTAGATAGTTTTAGCGTGCGGAAGCAGATATCGTAAAGAGCCTCGTTGTCGATGCAGAAGGTTTCATCTGTGTTCTCCACCAACTGGTGCGTAGACAGGACAGCATTGTAGGGTTCTACCACAACTTCCGACACCTACGAAATACAGAAGTATTAGCACACATCATGATATGGCTGTCTAAATGCACATGACAATAAGCAAAGAAGTCGGCGCTGGGCGCAAGTTTGAGAGCAAACTTAGGAACCACCGCTAGTTTTACACCTTTAATTGCCTACCAGATTCAGAGATAGCGAAGTTAGCAAAGGAGAGACATTTTGAAATACCACTATATTAGGTATTTTACAATAACTTTGAAACATGTTCTATCAATCTACATATGAAATACTCTTGTTAGTTTGGATGCGGCCAGAAACCGGAATACCGGGAGAAAACCTACATGGTCGGGCATTTCCGACCAAGGAATCGAACCCTGGCTGTCTTGGTGAAAGACGGGTGTGCTCTCTACTGCGACACCTGACCAACCATTTTGAACACATTTGTTCCGTGTGTAAAATTATTTGAATTTCGCACGTAATCATTCATTAATTTCTATTAACGAACTAACGGTCGGTCATAGAGGAGTTTGCTTGGTTAAACATTTCATAATTGTTTTGCAATCCTGAAAATTAGTCAATTTTGAAATGCAATCCGGACAAAAGTTAGCTTACGAGGCTCTGCATTAACACATTAATACTTCATCAAAGTCCAACACTACACTGTACTAATACCCATAATTGGGAACCGTCGACACTTTCAGTAAACTCTTATCTCGTTACGGAAAGAACCAACGGTTGCCGATTGGGTGGGATTGATAACAATTCAAATAATGGTATATTTGCATGTCCTGTGTAGGATGGGCTTTGCGTGCTGGTCTTTTGTGCAGAAAAAAATGTGTATCAAGAGAGGACATTTATAATTAAAGTATCATGGGTCTATTGACACTGATTGTATATGCTAACAAGATACAAGATATTTTATTACCAACCTAAGGAACAAAAGAGCGGAAAACATATACGACAACGATAACCTTGCCTTCGGTTTAGAAATTAGAATGTCACTTTTCAATCACAGGGATCAGAGAACTTGTTATAGTTGGTATGTTTGAATCTATCCTGATGTCGAAAATATTGTCATATTCGACGTTTTAGGGATGTAGCGGGTTTATGGAGCTAAGATCAACTATTGGTAAGACCCATCCACATACAGTATACATTAATTAGGGGTGGCATTTTTATCGAGAGGTCCTCTAGATCCCATAAACCCGATACAGTCCTTAAATCGTCGAACATTACTCTCTTCACATCAGGATAGATCCAAACGTCCCAAAAGTGTAACAAATTATCCAGTCCCTGTGTATTTAATGACATTTCAGGTCATGTGCTAAAGTGTACCCGTGATTGGCGCCTAATCAGGCGATGACACATCAGGGATATATTGTTAATCTAATCAACCAATTACCTACCGCTGGGGAATGAGGGCAGATAGCCTATATTACGAATGTAGCTGATGTGTGTTTTTTACCACGATAATATCACGTTCTAACATTTTCGAACAGATTCACGTGCTATCTTTTAAGGAATGTTACTGATGATTCATTACCATCATAGTACACCGGAGATAGTGATACTTAAATGGCGCGTATCAGTTCGTCCTAAATCGGTAACCGTCGGCACTTTCCGTTTACGAATTCGTCCGGAAAGTGCTTACGGTTCCCGAAAGAGTTTGGCCTCTGTCCGTATGTATGGAATGAACACGGGCATTTGACAAGGGTATACGTATTCATTCTTCGTACCATAATGACATGAATAGCAAGAAAGATACTGATGGAATTTTGTGAGTTAAGTTGTGAGCGGGACGCTCATTTGAAACCTGTTCCGCGCTTGATTCGTGTTCGCGGATTTATGAAAATTTACATTGGTTCAAATTTAGAGGAAAACTACACGCCTGGATATGTTTTAGTATTTTGTTTTTACATTTATTTAGTTTATCGATGTTCAATGGGGAGGAACTGAGGTTGGATTTTGATATGGTTACTGATTTAGGGGGACAGACTAACCTTTGGGGATGGCATGACAGAATAGGTACTCATAATCCGGTCGGGGTATTCTTCCCGGACTTTTGAAATGATAAGAGTTCCCATTCCGGATCCGGTACCACCACCCAGGGAATGAGTCAACTGGAACCCCTGGAGACAGTCACAGTTTTCGGACTCCCTCCGGATCACGTCAATAACTTCTTCCACAAGCTCTGCCCCTTCTGTGTAATGACCTTTGGCCCAAATGTTTCCTGCGCCACTCTGTCCAAACACAAAGTTGTCGGGTCGGAAAATTTTCCCGTAAGGGCCTGATCTTATCGAGTCCATGGTACCCGGCTCCAAGTCCACCAAAACTGCCCGGGGGACGTAGTGGGCCCCTTGTGCCTCATTGAAGTACACATTTATCCGTTCTAACTGAAGGTCCAAATCTCCTTTGTACATGCCGTTAGGATCTATTCCATGTTCATCTGAAATCACCTCCCAAAATTTGGAGCCAATTTGATTCCCACATTGTCCCGCTTGAATATGAATTATTTCTCGCATGATGATTTTAACTTTAAAGTGCTAGTGAAGACAAATACGTACTGTATGTTCTAAAACGTGCCTTTCTTTAGTGACGAAGCATCAGTTATCGCCTTATATATAGGGCGAGACTCGCCAGATACCTACCGGCGAGAGATAACGTGTGTGTATGTGTGTATACGTACACTAGTGTCCATTGGACATTGTACCATCTAGGTATGTGACTCAGAAATTAGAATTAAACTCAACCGATGCTGATAGTCTCATTCAGCAACGTCATAAATGTCATGGTTGTACACTATGGTCTGTTCCCATGGGTGGGCTCTTACTTATTTTAAAGAAATAATGAAAATAGGCCTAATAAATAAAAACGCAAACAAGAAGAAAAAGTTAACGATATGTTGAAGGATTGAAAAAATAGTTGAAGCACGTTCGATAACGTCCAGATACATTGATATGATAGAGATAATATTTGTTTGTTCAATGCCTCCGCTAGGGATCGAACATGGGACCTCTGGTTTATTAGTCCGACGCTCTAGCGAATGAGTAGCCCGAGTTTCCTCTGGCCCTAACACCAGACTCGGACATTTTGACAGATAGATGTCTGGTGTAGAGAGCGAAAGTGAGCGTAACCCCTGGATATCGAGGATGGTCCTAGAAAAGACCTTGGTAGAGCGACAGGGGACCAGGAGCCACCCCCTTCCCCAAACCCCAACCCGACGCAAAATTGAATAAATGAAATTTTATATCTATCTGATCTCAGAATCATTTTCCTGCGGTAAAACGCACGATATTGAGACATTCTACAATAAAATCAGTTTAATTTGATGGATTCACCTAATACGCGCCTACTAATACAGAGGAATTGATATGAGATGATTTCAGATTCTATCCCTACTCTACTAATTCTGAAAATCAAAAATGACGAAAACCAACTTTTATACAAATTAACGCTTAATTTAAATATCGAAAATTAAACATTCACATTATCATAACGCAAGCTAACCATGCTTCCAACAGACGTGGCGTCGTACACTAAAAAAAAGGTAAAAGTTTACGGGAGTCGGGTATTCTATAATAAGGCGTTATTACAGTGTAAACATTGGAGAATAAGTAAACGTGTATTTTTGTGTATTACCAGTACGGATGTAGGTGATGTGAGTAATAAATTACACCTGGTGTGTTAGGTGACGTGGCTACAGGTGAGTAAACGCTTATTTCTGTCGATTACTTAGCCATACACATGCTCAAGTTACGTCACATGCTCAAGTTACGTGCGTCGTATGATATAGAGATTGCATACTTTAAGAGATGGGGAAACTATATCGAATCTTAATAATGAATAAGACGTAGAAGTTTTCTTCAGTAACCTTATTTGCATATTGACTCGCATGTAGAACAGCATATTCCGAGTAAAAATCTATTTGATTATAAAGAAATAAATTAAACTAGCAATAGTCTGCATTTTTGTTTTGTTAGGGCACGTCTAGACCCCTCAAACTACACGTGCTGAATATCCCTGAGGTCAGCCCCGGTCTTTCAGGTTGAACCCTTTCAACTGGTTACATCAAAGTCCGGAATACATGACAATGTCGGCACAGAAATTAGTTATAAACCGCTTGTTCCGTTTCGAGTTCGACAGAACAAAGATGGCGACTTGCATGCGTCTGTTGTTGTTGTAGAAATGGATTTTGCAGATTATTGCATCATATATAATGAGTAAAGCCAAACGCAAAGTGACAGTGGATGCAGGAAAGCCTGTTCCAGATGATGGCGAGAGGCGAAAGCCGAGTGTCTTCGAAAGATTAGGGCCTGGCGGAGCAAGAAAACCGGCGTACAGCGAGGAATCGGATGTAAGGGGCTCGTATTTTTTTGCCAAAAAAGAATAACAGTTGTGTGTATTTAGAGGGGGCTCTGTCCTTCATTGGTTTGTCTTTGTTTTGTTATTTACGTCTTAAACACTTTTTGAGATGTATTTTGTCAGGAGGCGGGTCTCCTGTTCTCACTCCAGGCCTCTGCCTGTGGCCTTTCCGTTTATGCGGAACAACCGGTTTGACCGTTTTTATATGAAACAATTTCGGGTATAAATCCTGGCGGACCTTCAAATGTTTATACAGGCCTTGCAAGGCCTTTTCAATTCTTTCCTGAAAGCAGCATCATATAACTAGACGCGACCTTATATTTAACAAGTTGGGCAATACGGCGCATATGGGTAATCATCCTACATTTCGTTAACAGTTTGCAGTAACAATTTTATTACTGAGATACTTATATTTAACAAGTAGGGAATAAGGTGAAATGAGAGCACATACACTAATGATACAGTTCTTTTAAACACCTGGAGCAAAAAAGGGCGTCATTCTTTCAACTAAATCCAATATATAACACAATGAAGCACATTTGTTCACAAAAAGTTATCAATTCTGATGTCTAACATTTTGTAAAAATTACAAACCATATCACTGACTTTGCTCTCCATTGACTTCAGTGTGTAGTCAATGGGATCATCCAGTGCAAATGTGACAGGTGAGCATGATGATTTTCTGTGTGATATTTATAGCTGCTCTACAACACTATAAGCAATGGAGGTGATACTATTTGTCATTTTCACAAAGATTTGGACAACTGAATTAACATATTTTTGTGCACAATTGTACCTCATTGTATTTTCTATTGAATCATGTTGAAAGAATGAAGCCCTTTTTTGCTCCAGGTGTTTAAAAGAACTCTGTTTTTATTTCACTTTATTCCATATCTCGGTAATAAAATACTGCAAATGGGTAGTTCTGTTACCCAAATGCAGGATTATCACCCATATGCGCCGTTGTGCCCAACCTGTTTAATAAAGAAACAACTGTGGTCCGAAAAATTGTCTTTTGTTTTTTCAAATATGTAACATAAACATATCAAGTGAGTCTCATTATGGAAAATAACGATTGTATTTGGCTGATACATATTCATAAAAATGAATAATTTTAAGATAATCATCGTGATTTCTACCTGTCTGACCAACGTTTTGTTCAGGGATTTCCCTCTACTAGCGCATACCACACCAATTCTTCGTAAACAAAATGACTGGCCATGTGAAGTAAGCGAAAGAAAATTGTTGTACCACGTCGGTTACGAAGCAAAAAGTTGCCAAATGGTCAAAAGATAGTGCAAGGAGTATGTTACAGAATAATAATTGCAGGTGGGAAGTATTCAAAGGAGAAAAAAACTGCCCTAGCAGTTAGTACAGTGCATGCATGTATTCTTCCGGTTAGCCGGTTAAAAGCTGAAATGGAATTGACAGTAATGCTGTTTATGTTATGAATAAATATCTAAATATATTAACCTCGCTAGTATCTTTGTCTGAGTTTGAACACAGATGAACTTATTTTGTTATGTTATTGGGCATGCATTGGAGAGAGTTTACGTTGTGTTTCTATATACAGTAGTTTATGCGAAAGGAAGGGATAAGTGACTGGTAAGTTAAGATTTTGCTATGAGGCCCTCCAAGGGATGACTGTTGTGATGGCCACGGCGTATGCTGTTCTCTCCTCTGTCGGTACTCATGATCAGGGTCAAATGAGATACATGCGCTATTAGATTTACATAATTTATAATATTCCCGGGTTCAGTAAAACCGTATGATTTGTTTATATTGCTGAATTAAATTAAAGATTTTTTTTGTATAAATTTACATGCAAGATTTTAATTAGTACTAATATTAATACCCGGCCAAGGAGGCCATGACAGTCGTCAGAAAGCTACGTTATTGCAGCTAGATTTAAATATGTCAAAATGACGGTTCAGAATGAATAATTGAGGTAGGAAGGAGAACCTACTTATAGTAAATAGGAATGCATAACAAAATTATTTTTCAAATCGTAATGTTTCAACAGTTCATGTTTTCACATGATGTTGACTAAGAATGTATGATCATGCAACAACTTTTTCTATATAAAAAATGATTTTCGACTTCAGATATACAAATGTAATCGGAATACACATTGAAAATGGAGTAAATAATTGTTTACGTTGTAAAAATGACGAAAAAATCAAGAAAAAGAGTGACCAAAGACATTGAGTTGTACAATGTAATAACCGATCTCTTTGAAACTTCGTATACATTATAATCATGATATGAAGTTGTGTCTCCCTTAAAAGAATTTTGATTCGACAATTTTTCAAAAAGTTATTGCCCTTTGTTCATTTCAGTATTTTTATTTTTTGTCCGGAATCATCTCCTCCTACATTTTTATTAACAGATTTCTTTGAAACTTAGTAGGCTAAGTAATCATAATATGTTGTTGTGTTTCCCCGAAAAGAATTGATTCAACAATTTTTGCAAAAGTTATTGCCGTTTGTTTATTTCAGTATTTGATTTTTGTCCGGCAATCTCCTCCTACATTTTTCAACAGATCTCTTTGAAACTTGGTATACATTATAATCATGATATGAAGTTGTGTCTCCCATAACAGAATTTTGATTCGATAATTTTTGCAAAAGTTCCTGCCCTTTGTTCATTTCAGTATTTGATTTTTTTGTCCAAGAGATTTTCTCCTACATTTTTTATATAGCATGTCAGCTAACCACTCTTAGAATGATGCAGATCTTATTTCAATGTAAGAAAGTATATAACACTATGTGGCATTCGACGTGCGCATGTTGTTCCTCCTGCAGTACTCTTGTTTATACTTGTCATTGCATATAAACACTTTTGAAAACATTAGAAAAGGGATATTTGTCTCGTGAATATTCCTTTTTACAGAAAGTTTGGTCCCATGGTTGAGGGAAGGTGTTTAGCCCCGTACCATCTGTACCGTTCACATTCCGGTAATAAATAAATTCTGAATATTGACAAGTGTGCAATTAACTTCTTTTTCTGATAATGAATAATTACTGATTCAATTAGTTTCAACACAGGCTTAGAAATCATATTACTTGGTTTCATAGTGCGTAAAAGGTTGCAGTTTTTCTCTGGGGACCCCTTTGGAAACGTTTCATCGCGGTCAGACCACCTGTGTTTCCTGTCTAGTTTCAAAACTGTTTGGTGACATTATTTTTAACAGGGCTTTCCCGAACAATTCAAGTGGTCAAACTGGACATTTTGAACGGACTATGGGGATAGTGAGGTAACATAAGTGGAAGTGCATACAACACATACATTCATTACAAAAATATGGCTCTTCACATGATATCCCTTTAAACGAAAAGGGCCATTGTGAAATGCACTTCTGTTTATTTATAATTACAGTCAACAGAGTGTACCATCTTCCCTATTTTGTACATATAAAATACTCGGTACACAAAATAACTTGCCCCTTCTCAATCTCAACCAGCATTGCCTGTGCACTGAATGATAGAAATCATGTACCACTTGGACCACATTTCCTCAAAATGTCTTTATAAATATTAATAAAATTTAATATAGCGGGACTGGACATTTGTCAAATAAACCTGTCCCTTAAAACCCAAGAGTTGAAATTCATTTTGGGGAGTAAAAACATACACTCAAGGGCCCATTTAAAGCCCTGAAATATTACTTTGATTACTGTGATTGAAACAAAAAGTTAAAACTTTCAGGCTTATCAGTCTTTTTTTTATCGATCTATTGACAGAGAAGAGAGAGGTTCTACCAAAACACCCAGGAGAAATGTCGGTACTGGCTACAGAATGAGGAATGTCCTTTTGGACCAAAGTGTAAATTCGCCCACGGGTCATTCAAGAAAGGGAAATCATCTAAGTACGTAATTGCATTTCTTTTGTTAACATTATAGTGCACAATAATCAGCTATTTCAGAATTTGTTCTCATCAAATGAAGACTAATTAATTCAACAAGATACAATGAGAAATTATAACTAAAAAAAAAGAAGGAGCAATTTTTGTATCATGTACCACTTCATTATCATTTTTAACCATCTGTCTTCTATGTACACAAATCCTTCATTCAAGTTAAAATATGGATAGTTTTTTTTTTCATAAAGTACATTTTCTTAGAGTTTGTGATGCAATACCCATTTCACAACATCCAAAAGTCAGATGTCATGAATTTAAACTTGTGAATCAAATAACATGGCAAAATCAGCCAAAATACATTTCATTCTTATAATGTCTTTCTAAAGGAGAGATGATGATAGTTCTGATGAGCCAAGGTCAAGGACCAAAGGTCGTAGGGAAAGAACGAGTGATCACAGCGACGACGAGTCGGTGGAGAGGAAAAAACGCAGTAAGTCGAGAAAGGAAAAAGAGGCACGAATAAAGTCAACCATCGTCGTTAAAACATCTCGTGGAGGGGAAAGTGACTTTGAAAGTGACAGTTCAAGCTCATGGGGTCAAGAAGGTGAAGCCTTAACTGGTGGGTACTCAGTAGTGTCATGGTAACGGGTGCAGAGTTCTCCCTTGGCTGCCGAGCTGTAATTGGATACAAAGCTTTAAAGCTTTAATATTCCTTGGCTTCATCCTGAAATTTGTCATTTTCTATGGTTTGGGTTTTTTCATTTTTTGTTCTATGGACAACTTAGTAGCTAGTATGTGATAGGCATAAAATATGGAATACTCGTTATATGCCATGTGATTTGGAAAGATTATATGTTGTAGAAAGGGTCAAGTAGCACAACCAGAAAGGTGTTAATACATGATGTTTCGATGTCTAGTACGGTACATAGCCTCTGGCAATATAGAATCATTGTTGATTTGGCTGTGCTAAAAGTCTTTTTATCTATGTATGTAAGGATGAATCAAATTGACCAATTGTTTCCACTATGCCTTGTGTAACTCCTGGTCATATATAGGAAAAAGATTACCGAGGTATGTGGTTAATGGTAAAAGAAATACCTTAACCGAATAACGGGAGAGGTTTTAACCATTTTCTGTAGGTGTGACTTCTTTTATACATCACTGACATTGTTAGCCTCATGGAATGAATACGCCAAGTAAACTTTCTGACCATTGACAAGGAAACATAAATATCAGCAAAGCATCGATGCAAACCTTTGTTTACTCTGTAGAGTAAAAAATATCTTTATATAATTCTTCATAATTAAACAATTCCTATAAAAATCATGCTGTTAATTATATGTTATGAAAAGAAATATATGATTTTGTCTTGGTGACAGAGCTGAACTTGTGGTCTGGATTTTGGTTAAAAAATAACCCAGTAGCCTGTGTCTGTACACATAGACAAAATATACGTCATGTATCAGCTTGGGATAGCTGAATAATACTTTGGAGAATCTTGTGTCTCGTAGAAAAGTCAATGATCCTCGGGAGAGCCCTGTGTCCAACAGACCATGTCCAGTAATATAGCATGCATATATATATATAGTTTTTGATGGAACCCCAGTGCAGATATGTAAATTCATATTAAAAATGATGAAAGTTATCAACTGGATTGTGAGATTTTAGGCAGGGTTTGGAAATACTTTTATTCACCTGTAGCTCAACTAGGGTAAACCTCAACATCAAACATTTGTAAGTTTGAACTACAATTTATGGTATACTTGTTTATGTAGGCCTGAACAGTTGTAGAATGGGAACAAGTTAAACTGATTTTATTTCTCAGAAAGACCACACATGTTTATATAGACTTTTTCTTTGCCATTGTTGTTTATAAACTTGTGGTTCACTTTAGAAAATGATTGGAAAGACACCTGGTCGAAGGGAAATAGAAACTTCCAAAATCATATACCGCAAGTTCTGAAAACCTATAAATACTGTTGTCAGCAGTGTTGTCCTGATCAATAGTGAACAAATAGAGGGGTCAGTGTTAAATTTCTTTCTGCCTCATTCCCACCCGATTGATTAGGTCTGCTTATGGTGATAACATGATGTGATGTGATCTCAGTGTAATGTAATCATTGCAGGGATCTGATGTAGTCCTGAAACTTAAAAGCCGATGAAATGAGCTTTATCCCTGGAAAATAGCACTAATATATAAGAATCAAAATGCATCTTTTGAACATTTATGAATGTTTGCAGCACAGTTCCTTTCAAACCTATTCCATAATGTGGGATTTTTTTTTAAAATTCAGTGTTAGGCACTAACTTTTTCTACTTGGTAGTCCACATGACTCGTTGAATAGATTATTTATTTGTCCTTCGTCAATGTAACTAGTCCAAGATAAGGAAGTATCACGATCCACAGCATGAAATATCACAAGTAATCGACTGTAGGGGATTAAAATAACTGCTGCCATGAAAATAGAGTGACAATTATCATGCAATATATCTTATTTTAAGCAGTTTTCCAAATTTTAAAAAGAAATATTCTTATTTTGTAATCATATATTTCAAAAGTTAAAAAACTAGTCCTTTCTGAAATCTACTAGTCCAGGACTAGCAGACTAGTGTTAGTGTTGACCCCTTAACAAGGTTATGATTCCTAGGGTTGCAATTTCTGTCAGGTGCAATATTTAATTTAAGATGCCATTTCTGAAATTCTGTCAGTTTCAATTTATAGTATCATGATTGGTCTCAAGTAACTCTTACAGAATGATGGAAATACCTGAACAGATTCTGATTGGAAAACGTTCATATAATGTAATAGTATTAGTACTTGATGATTTGGATTTATATAACATCTTGTCTCTAGATTTATTTAAGGGCAATAAAAATATATATATTGTTATTTTAATACTGTAATACACAAATTTATAACTTCTTTGAAACACTCTCAAGTTTACAATATAAATACCCCCTAGACATGAACTAAAATTTAAATTATTAATGTCCCAGTAGACCTAAACTTAAGTTAACATTATAATAAACCTGTATGCCTGAACTAAAGTTTACGTTATAAATGCCCCAGTAGGCCAGAACTAAAGTTTACATTATAAATGCACCCAGCCGGCCCCTAGACTTTAAATTAAGTTTACATTTTAAATGCCCCTGTAGACCAGAACTAAACTTGAAAGTTTATATAATAAATGCACCCCTAGACCTGAACTAACTGAACTAAGGTTTATATAACAAATTACCCCCTAGACCTGAACTAAAGTTTATATTATAAATGCCCCCCCCACACACACACACCTAGACCTGGACTAAAGTTTACATTATAAATGCCCCCTACACCTGAACTAAAGTTAACATTATAAATGCCCTTGTAGGCTTGGACTACAAGAAAGAGCTGGAGTTAGTGAGGCAGAGACAGAAGCTGAGACAGGAACTTAGCCAGCTGGAGGATACAGACGATGTTCGTGAGAACTTGCACATTGAGAGAGAGGTAGGCCACAATGAAAAATATTAGTTGTCTGCTTGACTTCACGATCTTGGGGTATAAACATCACCGATGAAGCAGTGCTTACACATACTAGCTGGCTACAGAACAATTCTTACAGGCACTTTAAAGACACCTTTGAAGGAGTAAAGATAAGAATTATAAAGTTATCATTTTAACAAACTCTGGGACATAACATCACTTTTTCCCTTTTTATCAAGCCGTACCACTTTGGGCAAAGAATTGAGGATGAAAAAGGCAAGAAGTGCACAAATGTCAAAACATGAAATCCTCCCCACCCCCACCCCTACAATGTATATTGTTTGGTGGTGTGTCATTGAACATGATGAACAAAATAACATAGGCTAAAAATATGCATATAGTTAGTAGATTCTGTAAATATATGTATGGACCAATTTAGCACTGCTTTAGACCAGAGGGTGAACGTTTTATTAAATAATTAAGAATGCTATGGTATATTGTTACATTGGTAAACTATACAAATCAAGCCCTTATTTGATGTTGTCATCTTTATGCATAAGTGCAGCTGGTATATTTGTCCTGGCCTGTACATGTATGATATTTAAACACCCCACCTAGTGAGGGGTATATATTATAGTCATCACTTTGGTTGTGCATCCATCTTCGTATGCGTCCTTTCATATGTAGCTATAATGTACAAGATATCTTCTGAACACCCCAACACAATTGGTTCATATTTGTAGCATAGTATGGTAATATTGTGTTCATCACTGGGTTAACATAAATAACATAAATATTGATATATTGCTTCAAGGTGACCCAAATTTGTCTCAAATAGAAAATATTGAAATTTTTAATCAAGTCCAGAGGTACATTATGGCATCAGGCAGATTCTAGGTGTTGATGTGGAATCTCACCACTCTCTCAAATTTCTAAATCTCTATCTTCTATCTCTCTTAATAATTTAACTTTTTATTTCTCATTTCTTTCTTTCTTACTAATTTGATTAAAATGTGTGTTATATATGTTAAACAATTATGGTCAGTCAGAGAATATAAATGTTTGTTAAATGTTACCCGAAGGAGATGGCCTAATATAAGATTTTATATCTTGTCGCCAGATCCTTTCAATTTATGTGATTGTATTGAATTGTAAATGAATTTAAGTGATAAATATTGTTTAAACCAACACTGGGTTATATTTAATTTGATGGTCATTGGTCAGTGTGAACGGGTTATAAGGTCACGGTCAAAGATTACACTTGACTACTTTTTAAGTCAAAATACTTTTGTGGAGGATATCTCACAAACCCCTCGATCCATTTAGTTCATAGTTTCACCACACTATCTGATAAGATTTTGATGGTCATTGGTCAAGACTTAAGTGTCAAAGGTCAAGGATCACACTTGACCACTTATGTAGTAAAAAGGTTACATGTGTATACAAGATATCTCAAGAATCCCTGAAGAGATTTAGTTTATATTTACACTATAAAATAGTAGAATGGTGTTCTACCCCTCATTTCATTTTGGTGGTCATCAGTCAAGGTTAAAGGTTACAGGAATAGTGGGATGGGGAGGGTGGTGTATATCTGTCACTCACAGAGCCATCACTTACTTTGTTTTTTTCTCGTCGTCACAAAGTAGGAGAAGCGAGATTAAGGTGTTTTTCTGGCGACATCGTCAACATTTAGTTTTTGCCTTTAACTTAGTTTCACTTAAAGTATAAGTACTAGACCAACCAAACTTGGACCACAGATCTTAACCCATGCATCAAATGCTGGATGTGGCCTACCTTTCATGGTCCATTGACTTTGTCAGAATCTCCATCAACATTAAGGTTTTGCGTTTATGTTACATACATATTAATCTGAATGCTTGTACATGTATTAGAGTTGTGTTTGCTGTATTACAGATCAGCAGCAGCGACAGTGACGGAAATAACAGCCTAGACAGAGGACGGTTTCACAAGAAAATGTCAAAGTCACCCAGGTAATGATACACTAATGAAAACAAGCTATACGTCTACGAGTTAGATGGAAGTAGTATTTACTTAAAGATTTTTTATATGCCTGATAATCATTTAAAAACAAAAAACAAGCAAAACTGTATTCATAACTCACAAAAACCAGCAAATAGTACTAGTGTTAACCTTGTCCCTCTCATCTTGTCCCATTACAACTCTTTGTCATTACTCTCCTGGTTAATTTCTCAACAATTTTTTATCAAAGTTTATACAAATGTCAAGTATGAGAATAGTTAGTTAGTTCATAATTAGGGTCCCAAGGTCAATGCTTATTAACGGTACAATATTTATTTTTGATGTGAAAACATTTGATATGGGTCAAAGCACACATATAGGACATAAACATTTATAATGAACCCGTGAGTGAAACGAGTTGTGAAAATATTTACCTGGAGTGGACAGGTGATCACCTCGATCGGGCAATGTACAGTTAGCCGGATCTATTGTACATGTGTCAACGAACCCCTGTGCTTCACCGAAGTCAACGGAAAACAATAGATCGACCTTCGATTGTTGGTCATATATTTCAGTGTAGACAAAACATGTGCGGTAGTTAATTGCTATCTAAAATACACTGTAGGACTGTGTATCAAATGGAAATTATTAGGCCTACTGTACCGACATTTTCTACCTCAAATTCTGAGAAGAAATCTAGCATGCATTTCATAAATAATCATGGTTACCATGATACGTCATGTGAGAAAATCATGCCGATTTCATTGAAAATATTGCTTGAGAAGGAAGCGGTAAGTTTTTAATCATTTTAACAATAGTTTCTCTACTGCATTACAACTTTATTCCCCCCCGTGTCTCCGGATCCGTTGAAAAAGTGTCAAAAATCGGGGCATACCGTCCTGACAGCATGGTGCCGGAAATCGATCCAAAGTTAACGATATTGTCGTAAAATACTGACGACGAATGATTTATTAACAACCATTTTCGACGTGATTTATCTATCAAACATGACAGAATATTTGATTATTGTTAAAAAGTGAATATTTCGATTTTGATTGTTAATGTTTCTATACAAGTTGATTTCACGGCACTTGTAAAGCATATCTGATTGTCACGTGACCGTAATGACATAATGCGCATAATAGCGCGGCAACATATGTAGTATTAGTTTACGTACATGGGAAAAATGTTACGGAATGTTTCGTCTCAAAAAGGGTAAATCATGACTATTATATCACTTCTTTCATCCTTTTGGCTGTGCCAATACTGTATTGTTAGCTACTAGGATGCAGTATAACGATAGTTCTAAGGAATACGTTCGAAGTGAAAGTGAAAGTAGAATTTACATACTGATCATAACGACCGCAAAATGAAATTTTGTCGAACTTTTCCAACACGCCGATATAAATAACCAATCAACAATTTATTTCAATAATTACAATATCAATTTATATTAATATCTTCAAACTTTTCCACATCTACCTAGTATGTCTGAGGGTAATTTGGCATCTCACTTCCTGTTCAGACAACCTAAAATGGTCGAAATCAGCTTGATCGTTTATTATAATATCGGTTATTTTAATAATTTTCTCTGGCAAATAGAATAACATAATAAGCGGGTTCCACTGTAATAAATTTGTCACTTCAATTACATTTAATGACTTTCTGTGTTTTCCTCAACATAAGAATTGAGTAGCAAAATTTTAAATTGATGATCTGAGTTTCATTGTACAAAGGATTTGCTTCATGAAAGCATGAATACAATTGTCATATACAGAGTTAATAGTCAGCAGTGGGAAAATTTTAATTTGAATGTTTTTGTATCAGACTAAAAGTCTGAAAAAATGCTTCAGCTGTATATTGTGAAAATAAAGATCAAGCTTAAAAAGTTTCCTCGTAATAATGAAATGTTTTTTTGTTTTTTTTTAACTTTACAGCAAGAAGAAAGACAAGAAAAAACACAAGACTTCTAAATCACCAGCACATAAAGGGAAAGCACTGTCACCAAGTCCTAAGGACAAGGCCAAGAGGTTATCTATCTAATTGTACTGTACATGTACAAACTGTCATAAATCAAACTTCGGCAAAGTCCAGATTTATTTCCTTATATAATATTGATTATATATTATAAATAATACCTTTTATGCGTCAAATTTCCTGCTGTTTTGAACTGCAATCAAGGTTCGATCATTGAAAATTGTTGAAAATTACAACGATTAATTTGAAGTAAAACAACACCGCGTACCTGTACCAGAACATTGAATAGTTGTTCCTGGATCTAAACATACAAACTAACATATGTATAAAATCATAAAAAAAATAAAATTCTAATTAAAATAAATCCAATATTTATATTTTTCAAATTTAATATCTTGCCTTGTGTTTCGTCACTTAACAATTACAGTCAGTCTTGCTCATACAAATATTTGAGACTCAAAAAACATTTTTTTTATTTGAAACCCCATCAAGACCTGTCTGTTCATAGATGTACAATTGAGACTCCTTCAAAACTGCATGTATATTTTCCTGCAGTCATTGTTACAAGAGCATTGTATAGAATTGTCTAAAAACATAAACCGGAAAAAATCTGATAACCAATTAACTGATAATTATATGGTATTTAAAATCGTAGACCAATATCCTGAAAGAGGATTATTTAAGCATTTATTACTTTTTTTTCACTAACTTATAATTGAAGATATAAACAAATGCTTAACAGTTTTCTTTTTTACTTGTGCAGGTATGAAGAACCTGAAAAAGATATTCCAAGAAAAAAACACAAGAAAAAGAAAATGTCAATCGAAAAAAGATATGCTGATTATTCTGATGAGGAACCCCCCGAAGTGGACACTGGAAAAGCTAAAAAAGTGAAATCAGCTAAGGGTTCAAAGGCCAAACATACAGAGCAGAGGCCCAAACTTAGCTTCCAGTCGGACGAGGACTTTGATGAGGAGTTTGTCATCAAAAAGAATAGACAAAAGTCTTGGTCAAAGTCAGTATCAAGGTCACCTTCAAGATCACCCTCAAGGTCACCCACACCAGTAGCTGGCTATGACCGTGGTCGGTCAAAGAGAACACCATCAGATTTTGATCGATATGAAACAAATAGAACTCCTTCACCAGAGATGAAAAAGCCAAAGAAATCTGGTCGAGACCAAGCAGACTATGAAGTCTGGGAAAGAGACAGAGAAAGGGACACTAGTCGGGAAAAACCCCGCCACAAACTTGTACAAGAACGTGATGAACTGTCTTCACCCGAACCTCGGAAAGAGAAAAGGGTTCGGTCTCCATCTATAGACAAAAGAGATCAAGAGGAAAAACACAGCAAGAAGAAAAACAGAAAGGAACAGAAACATAGTAAACATAAACAGGAGGCTGAGAGTCGTAGTGGTTATTATTCTGATGGTTCCCCCTTCAGTCAAGAGAGGGCAGCACCCTCTCCTGAGCGTGCCCGTAAAGGCAAGAAACACAAGGGAGATCAGTCCAAGGACCGAGGGAGTGTAGGGCGTGAAAAAGACAGTAGGCGTGAAATGTATGAGGATCCAGATAAAACGGAGTCTCCTAGGGATTATAGAGAACAGCGTGGTAAAGGATATAAAGACCGTGTGCAAATAGTCAGCCCAGCACCTTCCGCACGAGACAGGGAAAGACAAGGGAGGTCACTCTCTATCGAACCACCATTAAAGGAGACAAGAAGAGAATACTCTCCAGAGTCACAAAGGTCCGGTTCTCAGTACCAAAGGAGTCGCAGGAACATGTCTCCGCCTCCGGTAGATAGGCGCCGTGACGAGGAACGTTATGAAAAGGAAAAGGACATAGATCGCTCAAGAGAAGGACGGGGCAGAGAGAAGGATGATCCCCGCCGTGATCCTAGGGCAATGTCCCCGGACGACCGCAGATACGGGAGGGGTCCACCACCAGGAAGACCAGAATTTGATCCTCGTCAGCAAGGCAGAATGAGGTTTGAGATATTAATCAATATTTAAAGTAAATGCTTAATGCCTTCTATTGCATATAAAATGCAAATGTTAAATATATAATTTACTTTTGTAGTAAAACCCTGACTTCTGTAAATCTTGTAGACTAGCATTCCCAGAATATACACAATACCGGTTAGGACTATTCTAACAAGCAAGATGGTGTACCATTCTAATTATAAGGTTTTGATACATTAGCAAAATTTGTTCAGATTTCAGTTATTTCCAGATCATCATAATATCATGCAGACAGAAGCAAACATATAGACACATTGTTTTAATAAAAATAATTGTTTGGAAATATGTGATTTTTCTTAGAACAGAAGTAGCATTGAGCTTGCTATAACAATTGTTTCTATTTCAGTTATTTATTTCAAAGAGCTACAACAAATTTACTTAATTTGTGGTGTATGATGCATAGTATTAATCAATCCTATTAATCTCTTTTAACCAGATATGATGAGAGAAGGGAGCGTTACGATGAGGAAAGGTACCCTCCCCCACCCCCAATTCCCCCTCCTGGGGATGACAGAGGCCACTTTGGACCAGTCAGGGCACCCTTTGAGTCCCCTAGGGGTCGTCCAGAAAGCTATGACAGAGATCGTGAACGAGATCGGTATGGCCGAGAATATGGACAACCGCCAGACGCAAGATTTGGACCTGGTATGATTAGAAACATTCTAGATGATTACAAAATTCTTCTTTTCTAGTTGTGCAGTCATTGTTGATGTTGAACAGAACAGTTCAAGCATATTTAAACAATAGTATAGTTTTAGTTCAGCTATGTAAGAAACTTTTTAATTAAAAAATACTACTGAAAATGTTGTAATTGACTAAATGCCAAACAGCATTAAGTGAATCAACAGAAATATAGATGGAGACTTGATCAGTGAGTGGTTGGCTGCGTGTGTTGTAAAATTCAAGAAGATTTTGTTTTGCCGTCGTAATGATCAGTATAGAAATTCTACTTTATTATGAGCATATTCCTTAGAACTTTGGATCAATAATGGCACCATGCTGTCAGGGCCGTTTGTCCTGATTTTGACACTTTTTCAACAGAGACACGTGGAAATCAACTTCTAATGCAGTAGAGAAATTATTGCTGAAGTGATTTAAAACACATGTCTTTCTTCTGAAGTAATACTTTCATTGAAATTGGCATGATTTTCCCGCATGAAGTGTCAAGGAAACTGAATATTTGTAAAAGGCATTACGGGGGGACCATATAGGTTTTGTCTCCGTCCGTCCGTCCATCCGTCCATCCGTCCGTCCGTTACCTTTGGTTAAGGTTTTGGTCAAAGTTTTGTAATGGGTTACCATGCACTTCATAATGATGTTAGGAATTTGATTAATTGCATAAAGATTTGATAGGGGTCTAGCATTAATACTGTGGATTGAAAATGGATATATCTTTTCAATTTTTGACATGTTTTCCACTTAACTATCTTGGCCAAAATCTGCAGGTTAAAGTTTGGGTTAAAGTTTTGTAATGGCTCACCGTTTACTTAATGATAGTGTTAGGATGCTGATTTTATGTACAGAGAATCTTTAGGCATCTAGAATAAATGTTATTTAATGACAGTGGAAAAATAAGTTTATTTATTTTGAATTTTTGACATGTTTTCAACTTAACTATCTTGGCCAAAATCGATATCTGAAGGTTAAAGTTTGGGGGGCTGGTAGGGGACATGCATTGATTCATCAATACCCACAGAATGCTTGTTTAGATAGCAATTAACTGTACCACCTGTTTTGTTAAGACTAAAATGCATATGTATGACCAGCAAGCTAAGCAATGGTCCATCTATTGTTTTCCGCTGACTGGGGTGAAGTGAGGTGTGAACAATTTACCTGGAGTGGACATGTGATCACCTCGGGCGATGTACAGTTAGCTGGACCTTTTGTTTAACTGTCCAGGTGTTTCACACGGACAACCTACCTGAGTTTTTACCTTATAAAATCCATTCACGGCAGAAAAAATATCAGAATAAGCGGGGTCCCACCTTTGACCATATCATAATAAACTTCTTTTTTATTCATGGGAAAAATATCATAATAACCGAAATCATAAAAAGTGGGTTCCACTGTAGTTTGTTTTATTTTTATGTAATTTTATTTTATTTAGCAAACTATAAGTTAACTGTTGTTTGACAGTAAGTATAAGTAGAATCAATCACTTAGATTTTTTATTTTAAAGATCTGCTAATGCACGTTGAAGAATGCATGTCCTGTAAACAAAGAGGATCAGAGAAAACAGACATCTATATTAAATATCCTTGGCATCAAAGTGATAATGTTTTAATAATGTATCTTTTCCTCCAGGACCAAGGGGCCAGTATGAAAGGGGACATCCTGATTATCGCGACCCAAGAGATCCCAGAGATCCGCGGGAACCACGAGACCCTCGCGACACTTCAGGACATCGTGACCCCCGTGATCTTCGCGAACCTAGGGATCCACTTGACCCCCGAGATATGCGAGGTGACATGCGACATCCGAGGGTGGATCCTCGCGATCCCCGTGATCCAAGAGAAATGAGAGGTGACCCTAGAGATATGAGGGACCCAAGAGACGGTAGCTGGGAGAGGTCACGAGGTCGAGGAACATGGACCTCGCCCCACGGTCCCCCTGGACCTGGGGGGAGGGGAGCAAGAGGAGGCCCCCCACCTCCTCCACAAAACTATGGTAAGATTAAAAATATGATAAATGTATAAAACCTCTTATTGTGATATACATAAAATATTAAAATGCTATAGAATCTGTATACCTGTAGTATGTATCACTGAAAATCCTGTAAGACAATTTCATAACTAGAACAGCACAATTATGATATAAAACTTAAATTATAAATGCCCCTGTAGGCCTGAGATATCACTCGCCATATTTGAAGCAATGAGTAGAATGAATTCAGAAACAGCAAAATCATGAAAATATCGCAGGTGTATTGTAGCCTCCCAGAAAATATTGTGTATCATACAGTATTTAAAAATATCGCAATATATCGTCGTATGATAGACATGATACTGATTGTTTTCTTTTCATTTTTCAGGTGGTGGTAGAGGAAGAGGCAGTTTCGGTCCAAATGATCGTTACGGAAATGGCAGAGGTGCATATTAAAGGAATGCAATGAAACTCTTTAGTTCACACATCATTAAATCATAGAAATAGAAATTTCCAAATTTATATTTAAGTTAATATTATATATATGATTAATATATATTTCTAGCCTATCAGCCCAGACTAATAAAACTTTCTCGGTATGTTGCTTATTGTTAACGCTAGGGCTAGACTAACCCAGCCAAGTATCAACTTTATGCTGTACCCAACTTCGTGTTGTCAAATGCTCCATGTGTTGAGGTGATCCTGGTCCAAATGAACAGAAATTGTCATTATGTCTGTGATTGTCATTTCCTGTTCTGATAACTAATCCAGTCTCACAGTTTTCACTAATTTGAGTGTATACTTATCACACTTTTGCTAACACTTGTCATAGGAGGTCGATACGACCCTAGCCAGGAGCGTCAGAGCCGACGAGGTGAATGGGAAAACCAGCGACGTGAAGACTTTTTCCCCGGGGGTGAGCGTCGGGACTGGGGCGAAAGGCGAGGGGAGGAGAGGCGTGGTGACTTATCTCGCGAGGATGACAGACGAGGGGAGGAGAGACCGGATGACAGAGGATTTAGGTAAGGATGAATTCTAACTGCATTTGAGTTCTAAAAAAACAACATTTTCAGGATAACCAAGGTCCTTTTCATTAATGCAATTCAGTTACTTCAATGTAACGTTTTCAGACCAAGCAGACAAAGCCTCTCGGGGTTACTTCATAAAAACAAACCTTAAAATGTCTTTTCCATGGTTCCCAGAAAACAGCATGAAATTACTTGGGTGTTTGAACTGCTGAACTGGGAAACAAGAAACAGGATTTTTTTAATTATTGAGTTAGCAGTTGTCACTTACTTTAGGTCCTTGATATAAATTTCTGGATATGTCCATATAAGCAATTTATCTTTAGTTAATACCTATATTTCCCTTTATGATAAATAGAAAAACATCTTACTTTAGAATATTTCTCAGTAAAACAGAATAATTGAAATCATAACTGATCATTAATATGATGCAAAATGTATACCAAAATCTGTGATAAACCTGATTTAGCTTATGTATGCATTTGTCTTTGAAATACAGGTAGATGATTTGAAATTAGATGTAGAAAATTATTAAATATCATTAATGATTAATTTTGTTTCCTTTGAGCAGGATGGACAGAAGGGACGATCGTAGAGACAAAGATGGCATTCGAGACAGACCAGATGACAGAGATAGCTCACGTGGGGGTCGCTATGGTGATGATCGTAGGGGACGTGATGAAAGTACGGAAAAGCGTGAATTTGAGCGACGTGACCGTGACACTATAACAGACTCACGACAGCGTGACAGAAAGGATCAGTCTCAGGAAAGAGACAGGCAGGAGAGGGGAGATGGAGAGATAGTGGATAAACCTGGGAGACAAGAAGAAAGTGAGAAAGAACGTGACAGAGTAGACAATAGAAAATCTGATAGAGAGAAGGACAAAGAGAAACCTGGTGAAAGTTTAAATGTGAGTTCAGATGATAAGGCTAGGGAAACAGCTGAAGGAAAGGACAGAACCACTGAAAAACAAACGTCTGTGGATAGGACTGAGAAACTGGACAGTGGTCCTGAGGAAAAGAGAAAGAACAAAAAGAAGAAGAACAAGGAGAAAGACAAACCAAAGAGTCCTTCAAAGTCAAAGAAAGATGGAAAGAGCAGTGGAAAGAAAGAGGACACAAAGGGTGGGGATAAACAAGGGCAGGAAGGAGACAAAGACAAATTTATTGAGGAAAAGGAAGAAAATGTTGACACAAGGAAATCTGAGCAGGACGTTTCAGTAGGAAAAACTACAGAAAAGACTGATGAAGGAAAAGATATTGTGGACTCCAAAGATATCCCAGAATCTAAAGATCTAAAAGATTCTAAAGACTCTCGAAAGCGTGGTCTTGAAGATGAAGAGAAGTCTGTATCCCCAGCACCCTCCAGCAAACGAGTACGTGACACATCTCCAGCCAACTCACAGCGCAGTCGCGGCAGTGCTGGAGACCAAGATAGAGAAAGGTCACGAGGCCGTAAGCGTGACGATAGGGAATCTAGGCGTCATGACAGGTCGAGACCACATAGCAAGGAATCAGACAGAGATGGACGCCGTGATAGGTCACCAGGCTCAACTACAAGTCGAAGAGATCGACGTCGGGAAAGAAGTGTGAGTATAAACATGTCATTAGGTGCTGAGGATTATAAAATGGTTTTGTCATGCAGTGGCTGGGAATTTCCTAATATTACTTCCATATTGATTTAATGATATTTTTGTAGTAGTTTGTTGTGATGAAGGCTCTACAGTTTGTCAGAGGAATTACCTTGACCCACTTTCATGTTCACAGGTCACATATGTCTTTTGTAAATTCAAAAGGCTTATACAGAACTTTGGAAGCCTAGAACTATGATATTTGGGTGGTCAGGGTTCTCCCCAGGCCATTTAGCTGTTATGGCTCCGTATCAGCTTCAATTTGAAATCCTTCCTGCCGTATCAGCTTAATTGACCCGTATCACCTTGTTATTTGTACTGAAGGTGGTCTATTTACACAAGAAATTGACACTGATTAAATCACAAGGCTGACCCACGTCCAGTAATGACCCCACTGGTATGTTGCTGTAATGGAGTATTCATTAGATCAAATGAATGACTGTGACCAATTCTCAAGACAATGTGTTTCAACTACTGTGTTTAAAATCAAATTAACTCATTTACCCCTGACATTTCATAATGAACTATTCCAACCTTTGAATTGGAAGAGTTCAGATGTGTCTTCAGGGGTGAATGAGTTAAGTGCACCAGTCGAGTTAATGCAAAATACTCTTTTGACCTTGTATTTTCTTGTATCCCTTTTAGTACTTCTGCTATAATTAAAACCGTTTGTCCCACTATAATTATTAAATCTATCAAATGATCCTCTGTAATAATAAAACTGTCACTTCCACATGAAAATTGTCCTGTGTATATATATAGGCACAGAGTTTGTTCATGTTTTGTTGCAATCGCTGATTGTCTGAAACTATGGGAAGTTCTTTGATGAACCTCCAAACTTGATTGTGGACTATTTTCAGGATATTATTTTGTATAGGTATAGTTTGCCAGAATTGGTAAATGTTTTGCAAGAAAAAAATCTACAAGTTTGAAATTTCACATATGATACTATGATTTATAACATTTTCATCAGGTTGTGTAAGAAATACTTGTTTTTTGCAAAGTTTGCAAGAATTTGCTAGGATTAACGATTTTGAATATATTTTCCATACCGTAATGTAAGTTCAAACAAAAAATATTTAGTGTTTCCGGTAACCCTACCTACCCTAATTTTTGTTGTGCCTACCTTACTTTTTAAGGCAATTTTCTAAGGAAGCACTAATACTGTTAAAATCAAAGTCACTCTCATATATAAACCATATAAAATTGGGTGTCAAAATGAAATTTGTTACCTACCTACCTACCCTAATTTTTTCCAACATGTTACAGGAAACACATATTTTTTGTCTGGCCTAAATTAAAAATAAATTACCCTCAATGTTGGAGTGATACTTTATATACTTACAGCAGGAAGCCAGAGATTACGATAGCAAAAGTTATAGAAAAAGGTCAAGGTCACCAGATCGTCGATCAGGTGACTTCAAGGACAATGAAGAAGAAAGGAAGAAGAGAAAAATTACTGAGCTGGATAAAGAAGCAGGTTTGTTATTTGGGATGAGAGGAGGATGTATTGAGTAAAATCAACCAGAGATGATCGAAACTAATTGATATGAGAAACAAGACATTAAATAGGATATACTTTTGTTTGATAACTTCTAGGATTGTATGTTTTGAGTAGGATAATGGGGTGCAAAGTATCTAAATTTCAACATTTGGCAAAATAACAAAATATATATGATTCACCAGTGTTGGACATAAACCAATATTTTTTTCTTTTAAATTTCGTCAAACTAGTTTGTGTGCTCAATGTTGGGGGGAAAATGGTTTGTAGATTTGAAATTCATAACAATGTGTAGTGAGCTAGATATTTAAAGATGAATAGATATTGTATGATATCCTTTGGCTACAAAATATTATTTCCAAGATTCCAAAAATGCAGAAGCTAAAAGTGACGACACAGGAGGAGCTGACGTAGCAGGTGACAAACTAATGGTTAAACCAGAACTCAAGCCACCCGCTAATGGTAAGGCCAAACAAAAAATAGATATGTTTCAGGTACCCCGACCTACACTAGTTTTTACCTTCGACGCTAACATTTTTATCTTTCTCAAATGCACTCCACTCAATCCAGTGCTGGTTTATTTTGTCCACCAGATGCCAAACAATTGATGGACAAACAAACAAGGAAACTATATATACATATACCCTCTCTTCATAGTTACTTTATAGACAGGTATCAAAACCAAATTTAAATCCCATATTTATTATTTAAAAGACCTAAGATTTTTTGTTATTTCTTAAATTAGTGTCCATCAAAAGGGGAAAAAATGATAGAAATAAATCCCAACTGACCTACCCTGTTTTTTTTAAGTCATGTTACCTGAAACATACATATTTTTGTAGGGCCTAAATGAAAACTAATGTTTGAATTAAAACTCAAACTAACAGCTTTAATATTGTAAATGACGAATTGACGATTAAACCAGAACGCAAATCAGCGTTAAGGTAAATGAAAAACTAATGTTTAAATCTAAACTGAAACCAAGAACTAATGATAAATGGCAAATGGATGGTTAAACCCACACCTCAAGGCAGAATCTTTATATGTTAAATGAAAAACTAATGTTTAAATCTAAACTGAAACCAAGAACTAATGATAAATGGCAAATGGATGGTTAAACCCACACCTCAAGGCAGAATCTTTATATGTTAAATGAAAAACTAATGTTTAAATCTAAACTGAAACCAAGAGCTAATGATAAATGGCAAATGGATGGTTAAACCCACACCTCAAGGCAGAATCTTTATATGTTAAATGAAAAGCTAATTGTTAAACCTAAACTCCTACTAAAAGCTTGTGATAGGTGATTGATTCAGGGGGGTGACATTGGTCAAATAGAACACTAATTCTGTCCACCTGCAACTGAAAATCCAAATGACAAACAATTAACGAAGACCAGTGGTTACCTTCTACCAGTAAACTATGTCATTTAATTATCAAACTAGAGCACAAGTCAGCTTTTGATTGCAAATGGCAAATCAATTGTCAAACCAAACCTGAACCAATCGACATGTGTTGGTAAATGACAACCTTAACCCTTTCATCCCTATGTAACTTTAGTAGACTCTACCATGCATTGATATAGATGAGTCCATTATGGTCTACAAGAGTGAAAGAGTTAATCACCTACTAGTGGTACATCGGTACTGTGTTGTTTTAAAGTCCACTACGAACATTTGAGATCAATTCCTAGTCAAATTTCAAATTTTATTTCTGAAGCCTTGCAGTTAAAGGTATATAGAACTTTGAAATAATATTGTGTTTCTTTCATCTATAAATTTGGTATACAAATATAGCATTATTCAAGCATTCAATAATGAATTCTTTTAGCTTCTCAAAGAAATAACAGATATAGCATTTCATGAATTTCATCAGGCTTTTTAAAATTTGCTCATATTTGAAATCAACAAAAAGGATTTAAGATAGTGAGTTTATCTCATTGCATACAATATCCTGAATTTGAAAAAAAATACATTTAAAGGAATTCTGGAAAAAAAATGAGATTTGCATGCAATCATTTTCAATAGTTTTTTTTTTAGGTCACCTGAGCTTTGCTCAAGTGACCTATTCCGATCACTTTCCGTCCGTCGTCGTGCGTAAACTTTTTACGTTTTCAACTTTTTCTCAAGAACCAGTTGATGGAATTTTTTCAAACTTGGTCAGAATCATCCTTGGTAGATGAGGCTACAAAATTGCAAAATTGGGATTCCTACCCCAAAGGGAAAATTAACCAATGTTTCAAAAATCTTCTTCTTCAGACTCCGAGGTACTACAGTCATTTTCTCTGCGTGGATGGAAAGATCATCAGGGGCTTTATTTAAATTGTAAATTTCAGGANATTTTCAGCAGAAAATTGCTCAAACTTAGTCAGAATCATCTTTCGTGGATGAGAGTATTACATTGTTAAATTGGAATTCCTGCCCCTTCCCTAGGGACTAGGGCGGGGCCCCAAAGGGAACATTTACCAATATTTCAAAATTCTTAACCTTTGATGACATGACAAGTATTGTATTTCACTTAGTTTACATGCTGATTTCCACATCACATCTAAACAATAAAATAAAGCTACCAGTACCTATGATATAACTCAGGTGACCGCTAAGGCCCTTGGGCCTGTTGTTATAAATAGTCAGAATAGTTGATTGATCACTATGTATTTCTCATTATATTGATGTGGATATAGAGGTAACAATTCTTCAGATATCCTATTAAATCTTTGTAAAGGATGTAAAAAATTTGACAGATATTCCCATAAACTGTATGCATGGCTTTTTTTCACAGTTGGGGCGGTGGAAGGCCGGTCAAGAGGTGTGCGAGGAGATGACCACAGATTCAGTGACTGGACTGATGACTCTGGAGATGATCTCCTCAACCAGAAATCACAGACAGGGGATGGAGAGAAAGCCCCACCCCCAGGACTATCATCAGAGGTATTACAACTGTTTGTAAATAGTCTCAAATGGTGGTTTGATTTGATGCCCGCCAAGAAGTGGTGTGACACAAAGTGTTTGTCTTGTCCTTGTGTGCACATACCTACCTACATCTGGCAAGTTTTTGCATTAAGATCAGATATGAACAACGTTCTGTAGCTGAGTCACATTCACATGCTTATTAGCCTTGACACACATGAGGTGAACATGTTGCACAACACTTTTGTAACCTTGACCTCTATGACCTTGCTTGATGTTTTTAATGTGGGAGTAGGGCATCTGTCTTGCAGACAAATTTCTAGTTCTAGTTCTTGAAAAAATCATCCTATTAACTTGATACACAAAAATACCATGGAAATTAGACAGAAATAAACTACCCAGTCACACTAAAATATTTTTTGTTGCTTATGTGTAATTTAGTTCACGTAATTAATCTGTCAAATATAAAAAATCAGGTGTTCAAAAAATAAGTACATAAAACTTTATTCTGTATTATTTCCTGTAGGTTTGCTCAGCAATTCCAGACCATGTGCGTAATGAAGGTCGTATCCGTAGTAACAGTCGCAGCAGCCATAACAGTAAACAGAGTCAAGGAGGTCGTAGACGGTCGTCACAGGACCTGGACAACTCTAGCCCTGATCTCGACAGCCGTTCAGCAAGGGATCATAGTCCAACTAGGAAGTCGGGCGATCGTAGTCCAAGGCAACATTCACGTGACCGCAGTCCACGGAGAAGGTCACGTGACAGAAGTCCACGGCGAAGATCAAGAGATCGCAGTCCAAGGACAAGGTCACGTGATCGCAACTCAAGTCACAAGTCAGGAGACTGTAGCCCAAGTGCAAGGTCACGTGAAGGTCAGAGTCCAAGTAGGACATCAGAACAGCATGTAAATCAGGAAAGAAGGTATGCTGACAGTTATTATAGGAGGGGAAAATATCTTTTTTAAGCCGCTCCTGGCGAGAGCCGGGCGGCTTATTAATTCTGTCCAGAGAACGAAATGACGGACCCACTTCCGTTTCGGGGTGCGTGCCCATAATTCAGTCGTGCATGCTTCCGCTATATAGTTTCGTTATCGTAAATAGAAAGTAGAATCTCTGACACTAACCTGTGGGTTACATAAAGTCTTTGGATACTCTTCTCCAAATAATAATCCATAGTTTAAATAATTGCTGAAAACAAAATGTTCATCTCCGGTGCATTCTACGAGTGTTGTGGTGGTGAAATTCGTGCACTAGGTTTGAGCTTTTTAGCAACTCGGATTGCGGTCTGAGGAGTGTTACGCGTGTGAAACACATATGATACGAGAAAGCACATGTGAAGACTTTCAAGCATTGACGCTTTCTGTAGAAGGAAGAAGTAAATGTATATACCTATAAACCGTATGAGTGATGAAGTATAACCTCTATTTTGATGTTTGAAACGGGAACGTAATATGACATATCGTGCTTAGGATGATAACGGTAATGGCTCTGAGACAAGACGATATGTGAACTGTGTATGTTTATCAAACATTTCTGTAACACAGCATGCTATTTCTTGTGTATTGATTTATGAAAGTGCAACAATTTAAGAACATGACACAACAGCCGCGCCGTGTCCAAGAACATTTGTGAAATTTTGTATATTCAATGACGGTAAATATAGTTGCTACATATATTAATAATTATATATTGATATGAATAAAAAATAAATAAAAATGAAATAGTACAATGTCTCTTTTCTCCATGTTTTCCCACTACTGTTAATTAACCTTCATTTCACAATCACAAAATGCACCTATTGTAATCTATTCACCGATTGCCATTCTGCACGTAAATGCTCATGTCACATCATTGGAGGATGCTATTTAATGAAAATTACAACAATGCATCACACTTAAAGAGGGTGAAAAAAAGAGGGGAGGGAGAAATGTTTTTAAGACATCATTTAAGAGGCGATTGATTTTGAAAATCCCAAAGGCAACATCATCACATGACCTGATTTTCAATTAGCAGAATAAAAACACATGTCTGAGATATTATAGTAGATATTGATGCTCAATGTGTTACTGAAGCAACTAAATTTAAAGTGGTGAGCGGCTGTAATGTCACACTGACATAATTCTAGTTTTTTATTTATTTTTTATTCAGTATCTCTTAAAGTGATCAGTGCAAGTACAATATCATCCATTTGAGGGGTGAATATTTGTAGCTTTTAGGGGTTATTTGTTATTTAAATCTATTCAAATGAAAAGCATTAGCCTATCACATTAAAGAAGTCATACTTGAAGTGTTTGAATGGATGAATTGAGATGCTGAATTGTGTGACTACTTGTCATATGACAGGGAGGAACTACAAGAAGGCCCAACAAAGCCACACTTAGATGAGGAGAAGGAATCTAGCCAGACACAGGAGTTGTTGAATTTGCCTAAAGACAAGGACCTCCAATCTGCAGGTTTGTAGAGTTCCTAGAGAAACAGTGATCAGGTAAAATCTAACAGGGGCAGATAAAGACAGCTCATTATAGCGTGACCATCAAATTATTAACATGTAAGATAGGAAAAAAATGTGTAGGAAATCAGTTCTTGGGGATTAGGGGGGGGGGGGGGATTTTACGTAGTCAATTTGCATTGTTGAGGGATCAAAAGAATTTGGAATGTATAAACCTTAGCAAGTTATATTTACATTTTCTGTGTTTGGGCATTGTGCATGTGACAGATTGTAGTTCTGTGTATGCTGTTGTTGTGCTCACAACCCTATATATATCATTGCAGGTGAGGAAGAGGATGACAGGATGTCATATGATGAGATCTCCAGCGAAGAAGAGAGCATCATTGGTGAAGAGGAGAAGCAGGACCCTTCCCCTGGTAATGTGCATGGTTAAGATTATCTACAATAACTTTGATCAAACAATTAGTAATGGACTCTTTGAACAAGAGACACTATCAAGAATATATCATTCAAGAACAATTTAAGATGAACTACTGAAATTCAGAAATGTGGAAATTCAGTTTTAACTTCAGTCAGACTTCAAAGTAGCCTCCCGCAGAGAGTTATAAGTGAAAAGTGAAAGGCATTCTTGCATGGATGTCTGCAGTTGCAAACTGGACTTATTAAACAAAATTCACTCTATAAAGGTCATATTTAAAGAACCTACACTTGGGCCTCAGTTTTGTATTTATACTATTCAACTTTCATTCTCAAAACAAAAGTAGATAGGTGGGGATTGTTGTACATTTAATGGAAGAGAGTTTTTAAATAAATCTATGGGAGGGAAAAATCATGCTAATAGATCTAAAATTACTTTTTATTACTCAATTATGTATACATATAATCAAAGAAGGAAATGGTCCTTGCTAAACAGAAATCCATCTGCCAACAAACTGCTGAGACACTGAAATCTGAATAACAATGCCAAATTACAAAAACTTCAGGGCTACTGTGTTAATGAGACTTACTGTTTGTTATTTTCACACTAAACTCTGCGCTCTGATTGGTCAGTTTAGAGTGAAAATATTATTATTTTTTTATCACTAACAGAGCAAAAATGTCAACTTTATTTTCATCGTAAAATTTATATTTCATCGGTAAAAATCTTATGAAATATGTTCCGTTTGTACAGCTCCCCAAGGTATGGTGGACGTCCTACAGATTGATTTTTCCAGCTTCAAGAGCGACCCTCTACTCAAACCAGGATCGGGCTCTGCTCTTAACAAGTACAAGCCAGCAGCCATCTTGTCCAAATTGGGTGTATCAAGGGCTTTTGCTGGTGACAAATTATTCAAAAAGGTCCAGTCTTTCTGTCAAGACAAAGGTGAGTACTTGTTCTCTGTATGTGATAAGTACAGCATTTCTTCATTAGAGTTTGAATGTAATCTGCTCGGACCAAAGAGCTTGTCATTTCCCTGCTGTTACATTTCATGTGATGCATTTGAAATGACCAGCCATTGCATATGGTTAAACTATTAAATATACTGGTAAATTCTAGTTTCTTAAAGTCTATGTTAGAACATTGATGTAGAAGGATTTTTCTGTTTATTTTGTCATTGGAGGAGGAATGATGTAGTGAAGATTATTCTATTTATTTAGCAAAAGAGGAGAAAAAGGAAGCTGAAGAGGGCAAAGAAGGGGAGACCACTCCAGAGTTTCAGTGGCACAGTGATGTGGCAATGTTACACTCCAATGAGGTGGCTCGTCAGAAGGAGAGAGCCACACTTATCCCCAGCATTGGACCAAACCGCCGCGGACTGTGTGCTCGCCGCGACCTGGACATCAGACGGCAGCTTTGTAAACTATACAAGGTACTGATGACACTTCTCAGGCCAAGAGAGTTAAATAGCCTTTCTCTTGCATTAGACGAGTGTAAAGTACCATCGCAGACATTGTTTTACTTAACGAATATAATTTTGATGGGCCAGAACTCTAAAAACTGACAAAAGATAGAATATGTAGTTTACAGCCCTTTGCACGGACTTGTACATTTTCACAACCTTGATTCGAGACTTAAGATCATGGTAGGTAAAATATTTGGCATTGAACGGCTGTTTCTGGATTTACATTTTAACACTTGGTGTTTTGGTGAAATTTGTTGAAGATCATAGATGTGCTTCTCAGATGAGTGCCAATCTTACCACGTGATTGGATCAATTTTTCTGGCTGTTGACTATTTGGTTTTCTTTATGGCAATTAAGGGATCTTAAGGAAAGGCATCATAGGACTATCAAATGCCAGTGCTAATCTTTATACTTAAATAGTTTTACAAGTAGCAAGAGGAATCAAGTGGCAATTAAAGATGGTTGCTGTCAGAATAATATTGTTCTAAACCTACCCAGTGTTGGAAATATGACAAATAAAGGCACTTGTTTTCTCTTTCAGAATCCAGATCATCTTCATTCCTACCACACACCAGTGTTCGATACTGACCTCTGTAAACTCAGTGTTCAGCTGTTCAAGGACGCAACACAATCTGTGAAGGTCAAGGATGTGACCTGTGAACCCGAAAGTGTAAAACCAGAGGTCACATGTCAGTGACAAATGAGATAATACTCATGATTTGTAAAGAGAATCTGTAAAGAGAGAAAAACAGGTATATGAAAGTGTTGTATGTTTGATCCATAGAGAGAAAACAGGTTTACGAAAGTGTGATGTGGAAGTAAAGAAAATTTTCAATACTTTGATAATCTGATACTCATGTTTGATCAATCTTTTGTAATATTTTGGTAAGAAATACAGTTTTATATCCTGCATGACTGTTTAGATACAAATTCTAAAAACAGTTATGTTAATGTTTCAGCCTAGAATAATTGCATATTTATAAACACAAAACAGGGTATAAAAAAACACTTGTTGCCACTGTTCAAACAAACATTTTGATTTTGTTAAGTGAGGTTTTGGGGGAACTGGAGCTGAATTTTAACTGGACTTGTGGATGCAACCTTACTTTTTTTATCTTTACCATGATTATCACAAAACGGTTGAATTGTAAATGATAATTGTGATGAAAAAATGAAATCTTCTGTAATGTCATGAACTTAACAGTTAAAGTGAGGATACCGTCTTTCGATAATGCGGTAAATATAAACCAGAGGCTTGCGAAAGGTTTGAGTTTCAGAACTGTTACACTGAGGGTTGGAGTTTTATAGTCTACAATCAAAGAAAGGAATTGATGTTTTTTCTCAATCAATCCTTTTTTCACCGACCATCCAGTTATAATATCATATCATCTGAGTGTAAAAAGTTGCATTGCACTTTTTATTTTGTCACCATAAGTGCATGCAGCTTGTTTCTAGTCTAGACCCTATAGTGGGGTGGGGGAGAAAAATCACTTCTTGTTAAAGGGAGTCAAGTCAATGAAGAGCAAGAGAGAATATTTCATTAAATCGTATCATCCCATGTTTAATTCAAATTTTCCATTAAACATGTCAAACATGTTCTGTATAGGATAAGGAGTCATTTTCCTATTTCATGTAATCATCCTTTAAAGGGAGTATTTTTGTACATAAAAACTATGTAAAATATTAATGTGTATGTTTAAGTGTCAACATTGATTGTAAAATAAAACATGTATAAGATTTGTAAACAAGGATTTTGTTTTGTTTGAGTGTGTTCACTCCACTCAGAATCTTTGACACAAAACACTTGAATCCTTCATATCTGAGTTCAGGGAGACCTATTTATCTGATCCATAGTAAAATGATTGCAGTGACTAGAAACTGTTGGTTACAATTTGATGAGCTTTTCACCCTTAGGACTGATTTGGTCTTTTGATCACTAACCTTTTTTATCCTCATGGTCTTTACCTTCTATGAAGAAAAAGGATCATGTAAACCATAGTATTGAAAGTAGTGTTCAGAATTAAATTGAATCAAAGTACTGAAAGTCTTATACAATGCAAAAATTGAAAAAAGAATTGAAGACTGATTTAGGCAATCACTGGTATAATCATATTTCATGTTGGTCAAGGTCATTCATTGAAACAGTTTGAAAGCCCTTCATTCTAGAATGCTCTTTGCTAAATGGGATGGACCTAGGCTTTTCCTTATTTAGGAGAGATTATTTGAATATTTTGACATATTTGATCCTTGTGACATTGAAAGTTTGAGGTCAATCGTACTTTTAACCTAATAGCAAACCACCTGAGCATGTACACAGATCAAATATCAAGACTCTTGACTAAGTAAAACCTGAGATGAACTTTTTCAAAGATTTTAACTTGAAATGGCACATTCAAACTTATACCCCTATTGAGAACCAAAAGCTGACCTTTGACACAAAATGTTTACTGAGACAATATGTGCATTAGCGTCCTTCACATCATGTCAGAATAAAATGTAAATGCTTTAAACCGTTTTCGAAATATTATGCTTTTAAAATATTGAACTTTTTAAAACATTTGACCTCTGTGATCTTGAAAGTGAATTAAGGTCAATCGTTTTTCTTAAAATGATAGCAAACCATATCAGCATCTTACAGATAAAATATCAAGACCTTGAAGAACTTGAGAATAAGCTTTTCCAAGTTTCCATAAAAAGTTTACCTTTGACACACAAATTTTCAAGAGAATTTTTTTTGCATTGCTGGTCTCCATAACATTTCCAAAGATGAAATTGATGGCTTCATTCGTTAATGAGTTATTGCAATTAGGAAAAAACGGATGTGACGTCATGGCACATTTTTAAAAATTTTGATCAAGATAAAAATTCAAAAAAATTGAAAGGTTGGTTGGGCCAGCAGAAATATCCAAAATGGATAAAATCTGATTAACAGAACATCAGAAAATAACGGGTTTAACATATTTTTTGACTTTTTTATCAAAGGAATTATTAAAAAGGTGTACGTTGTTAATGGGAAATGTTACAGAAAAACTGAAGACATCAAATTCATTTTGAAGGAATTACCCATCGACTATAAAAACAATTGTAAAAGGTTGAAAAATTGGTGACCTTTGACCCAACAGCGAGGATTTTTATTTGATCTTTTTGTATTAACATGAAGTGAGAAAAATTTAGCCCTGAAGAATATCCCAAAATTATATGAATGCTATGTGATAGCTTTTCAGTTATGGCCAATTTAAATATTTTGGTCTATGACGTCATGGCGGCAATATTGGGTTTAAAACAAACTTGAAAATGTTGCAATGACACTATTTGACCATGGCCTACAATATATTTGAAAGTAAAAGATTAAGTGGCCACAAAATCATGGCAGAAGATGAAAAATATTAAGAAAATAACGAAAACCATAGGCCTTTTCACCAAAGTTGGCAGGGTTATATAAAAAACAAATGACAAGAGTTTCTTAGAACTTCCCTAGTGCTTTCACCTTATAAATATATATATGTATATAATGCACAATAATTTCCGGAGTATATCTCAAAAATCCTAACAAAATGTATCGTTAAATATTTCTATGACCAAATTTCATTGCATAGAGGTGCACTTTTAATATTTTTAAGTATCTGATTTTAAGAATTTTCCAGTTTTCATGGAATTGATGTGCAATTTCAATACATTATGATGCATATTTACGTTTTTGGACCGCATCATAAAAAAACGTTGTAAGGGTAGATTTGTTCGTCATGCTAACATTGGACTTGGTGTCACATCAGGACGAAGCCTTTAATATTTTATCATTACGATTTCAAGAAATTTCCAGTTGTTAGAAGTGGAGTCCAGAATATATACTTCAAGGTGATACAGTATTTTGTTTTCTGGAGCGTTTAAAAATCTGTAACCGATTTGATTTGTCAACTTTACACACAGGTCGGTTAAAGTTTCCTGTGCAGGGCAACTTTTGAGACTGATCGGATAAAAAACATGGCCGACAGGCAGCCATCTTGGATTTTGATAGTGAAAGTTTGTTATCGCTATTTCTCAAGAAATACTAGAGGTATCTTTCTCAAATTTTATATGTAGGTTCCCCTTGGTCCTGAGCTGTGCAGGGCAACTTTGAGACTGATCAGATAAACAGCATGGCCGACAGGCAGCCATCTTGGATTTTGATAGTGAAAGTTTGTTATCGCTATTTCTCAAGAAATACTAGAGGTATCTTTCTCAAATTTTATATGTAGGTTCCCCTTGGTCCTTAGCTGTGCAGGGCAACTTTTGAGACTGATCAGATAAACAGCATGGCCGACAGGCAGCCATCTTGGATTTTGATAGTGAAAGTTTGTTATCGCTATTTCTCAAGAAGTACTAGAGGGATCTTTCTCAAATTTTATTTGTAGGTTTCCCTTGGTCCTGAGCTGTGCAGGGCAACTTTGAGACTGATCAGATAAACAGCATGGCCGACAGGCAGCCATCTTGGATTTTGATAGTGAAAGTTTGTTATCGCTATTTCTCAAGAAATACTAGAGGTATCTTTCTCAAATTTTATATGTAGGTTCCCCTTGGTCCTTAGCTGTGCAGGGCAACTTTTGAGACTGATCGGATAAAAAACATGGCCGACAGGCAGCCATCTTGGATTTTGATAGTGAAAGTTTGTTATCGCTATTTCTCAAGAAATACTAGAGGTATCTTTCTCAAATTTTATATGTAGGTTCCCCTTGGTCCTGAGCTGTGCAGGGCAACTTTTGAGACTGATCGGATAAACAACATGGCCGACAGGCAGCCATCTTGGATTTTGATAGTGAAAGTTTGTTATCGCTATTTCTCAAGAAATACTAGAGGTATCTTTCTCAAATTTTATATGTAGGTTCCCCTTAGTCCTGAGCTGTGCAGGGCAACTTTTGAGACTGATCAGATAAACAGCATGGTCGACAGGCAGCCATCTTGGATTTTGATATTGAAAGATTGTTATCGCTATTCCTCGGGAAGTATCAAAGGGATCTTTCTCAAATTTTATATGTAGGTTCCCCTTGGTCCTGAGCTGTGCAGGGCAACTTTGAGACTGATCAGATAAACAGCATGGCCGACAGGCAGCCATCTTGGATTTTGATATTGAAAGATTGTTATCGCTATTCCTCGGGAAGTATCAAAGGGATCTTTCTCAAATTTTATATGTAGGTTCCCCTTGGTCCTTAGCTGTGCAGGGCAACTTTTGAGACTGAGCAGATAAACAACATGGCCGACAGGCAGCCATTACGATTTCAAGAAATTTCCAGTTGTTAGAAGTGGAGTCCAGAATATATACTTCAAGCTGATACAGTATTTTGTTTTCTGGAGCGTTTAAAAATCCTTAACCGATTTGATTTGTCAACTTTACACACAGGTCGGTTAAAGTTTCCTGTGCAGGGCAACTTTTGAGACTGATCGGATAAACAACATGGCCGACATCAAGAGTTACCTCATGGTGCATTTACTGTTAACATGACTTGATCAAACAGATTAGAGGAAAGAAGAGAAAAGATCGAACTGACAAAGAACTAATGGAGATGGTACAAAGGTGGGTGCCAAGATCCCTCTGTGATCTCTTGTGATTATTCTGATTTCTAAAATGTTTTGGTTGAAATGGAAACGGTGCACACGATATGCTTATTTTGATCCATGTTTACCTTTAATATAAATCCTCATCTGTGAATAATTGGATACACCACGGCTAGTCTCCAGCTTCGCTACCAAGTCCAAATATAAGTTAACCATGATCCCACTCCCCCGATATTTATGAGGATTGCGGGATGATTAATGTTTGAGGGTTGGGGTATGATAAATGTTTGAGGGTTGGGGTATGATTAATATTTGAGGGTTGGGGTTGATGGATGTTTGAGGGTTGGGGTATGATTAATGTTTGAGGGTTGGGGTTAATTGATGTATGAGGGTTAGGGTATGATTACTGTTTGATGGTTGGGGTATGGTTAATGTTTGAGGGTTGGGGTATGATTAATGTTTGAGGGTTGGGGTATGATTAATGTTTGAGGGTGGGGGTTGATTAATGTTTGAGGGTTGGGGTATGATTAATGTTTGAGGGTTGGGGTATGATTAATGTTTGAGGGTTGGGGTATGATTAATGTTTGAGGGTTGGGGTATGATTAATGTTTGAGGGTTGGGGTATGATTAATGTTTGAGGGTTGGGGTATGATTAATGTTTGAGGGTTGGGGTATGATTAATGTTTGAGGGTTGGGGTATGATTAATGTTTGAGGGTTGGGGTATGATTAATGTTTGAGGGTTGGGGTATGGTTAATGTTTGAGGGTTGAGGTTGATGAATGTGTGGTGGTTGCGGGATGATTAATGTTTGAGGGATAGGGGATGATTAAAGTTGTAATATATACCATATACCACCTCTAACCAGCACTATGAGGGTGGTGATGTACGTGTAGGTTTGTGGTTGTACTATTAATTGTAATACGGCGTCGTGCTGTCTGAGGTTTTCAGGATTATCTGTGTCGCAAAAGATCGCGAAAAAATCAGGTCAGGTATATTTTTTCAGCTATATCCTCTTCTTGATGGCGAACTAAAAGCTGCTGATCTATCATCATGTATTTCGACCCAGGAGTCAACAGAAATGGAAACATCATAGATTCAAAGTATTTTAAATTCACCACAACATGTTACATCCTAGAAAGGTTTGGATATTGAATCTTCAGAAGTAATAGAAGACGATGATTACTATCATCTGACTGGTCGAAACACTTCAGTTCTCCGAGCTTTTTTCAACGGTTAAATAAGCTATTCAACCCTCTTTTAATTGTAATTTTTTAACTGCGTTTTCACTGCCTTAAGTCAACTGGTGTGTCGTTATCTGTTCTATCTCCCCTTTTAGGTAGCAATCAAATATTGTGTGAAAGGAGCATTCGCTCTGCCAGACAAGCATTGATGTCAATATTTGTTCGACATCTTCTAGGTCTTCATCACATTAGAGCGATGTTATCCAAACACATATCACTGTCTTTTCCACATAACGCTACGCTTCAGACCAGGACGATGTTGCTGTTGCTGTTGCCAATTCTTTCTAGAGACGTTCTTTTTCAGTTCACAAATGCAAACCAGTACTGTTTGTGGCAACGGATAGCTATATTGTGTCTGTACTAAGTTATTACCTTGCTGATTGCCACACCAATGTTAAAAGAACTAAGCATATGTTTCACACCAGTGTTGAGGACACAGAGTCTTGGTTTCAGGAACACGATATCTTTGTTGTAGACAAAGGTGTTCGTGATGTGCTTCCTTAATAAGGCTGGCAATAAAACGGAAATGCTTACTTCCTCCAAGAAAGAGCAGACGCAGCACACTCCAGAAGAAGCAAACGAATAAAGTAAGAAGAGTAAGGAATCTGCAAATGGTCGTATTAAGAGCTGGAAAGCCCTCGATAATGCTGTTCAAGTGCGCCAAACCATTTTTTGGGGACGTAATTCGCATTGTATATGCATTTTGCAAAGTTTTTCGTCATGCGCTAGCTAGTGTTTCTCCAAAATGATAATGGTATCGCAGAAAGGATGTTGGGACTGAGCAAATATTAAAAACCACCTTTGAACCGAAAATGCTCAACAATCTGGCCAACCGGCATCATCATGCCTAAATAGATGCTTGTTCGTGAGAGGTCATAAAACGCCCGAATATGGCACCCATCCTTTCAAGGTGGAAAAATTAGTCTTAATGACGACCGTAGCACTACTTGAGTAAGTGATTTATAAACTTGAATGCCACATCAAGGCATACTATTTGGTTTCGACCTACCATGCCTTCCTTTATGTTGTCCGCAATATTTCGTGTGATATCATGTTAAGATAAATTGTTAATCTCATTTAAACATATTTCATTGACAAGGAGGGTATATTGTCAAAGGGGTTGGGCACACCCTATGTAAGCCCTCTCCGTATGAATAATATACAGGTGGCAAACATGTACATAATGTACATAGTCAATATAAGTATAAATGGGGATGCTCAATTGCTGAAGCCGTTACTTTATATAATGCTTACAACGGTGAACTAGTGCTAGGCAAGCAAGTAGCTTGCTTAAGAGTTAAAGATGGATTTAACTTTCGCTTCAATCCCTGAACCTCACATTGCCGACTATATCGTCATTGCCATTTTCCTATGTATCTGTATGGGAATCGGTGTGTACTATGGTTACCAGACTAACCAAAACCCTACACTGGAAAATTACTTCCTTCGGAAACCGACGGCTTCTGATAGTACCAGTGTCTATGTCCCTGTTTGTGACGTTTATTTCTGCTATTTCGGTCATGGGTGTCCCAGCTGAGGTTTACGTGTACGGGAGCGGGATTGTCTACAGCGTAGTGGCATACCTGTTGTCTATGTTATTAGCCAATTTTACCATAGTCCCTCTACTGTACCCGCTTAAACTGACAAGTACATACGAGGTAAGATCTTCCTTAAATGCGGTTGATAAACATCTACATGTAAACATCATAACTAATTGTTCGGTTGTATAGACATATGTGTATGATAGATAATTATGTAACCATCAAGTCAAAGACTTAATGCGGCAATCATTTGTCAATTTCAAAAAGATGTCTTTCAATTGATGTGACTTGAGGAATGACGACTTTAATCAAATAAACAATCTGCTCATGCTCAATATATTGTCTATTCAAAAAGTTACAAATTTCAGGATTCGATTCACAGTCAATATCGTTGGAGCTAATTACCAGTAAAAGTTGTTTGATAGGACTTAAAGTCGTAAGTCACGTGATTCAAATCACGTGAAAGACACGTCGCTTTTGCAGATATCAGGCGACGCTCAGTTCAAAAGAAACAAATAGACATCAACAGCTAAAGGAGAGACGTTAACAAATTGCGCAATCCAAGTTTCTCTTTAATATTTTCTGACGATTACAACCATAATTCTTGTAAGTTCGAAAATTCTTTTCATTTCTATTTTTTTCTCAAACAGTATTTGCAACCAAGGTTTACTTCCAAAGGCGTTCGTACCATAGGGACGATGATTGGGATGCTTCAAACGGTATGTTTTCTTCTACTATGTTATACATAGAAAGTAACCAAAACCAAACCTTCTGTATGATGTCAATGTAGTTATGCAGATACACAGGTCTAAGAACTAAGAATATCACAACGAAAAATGAACTGAATGGACATCAAGCTAAAGTTTCTTGTCAAAATTTATATTCTGAATCCCGTTTCCCATAAAGGTTTTCCATAATCTGTTTATTTGCTGAATTCTTTTCACATGTAAATTGATAACCCTTTTGCTGATAGCTAATCAATCACAGCATCTATAATCTTGCCTTGGCACCGTTGACATCATAACACTAGTTTGATTTGGAATATATTATCTGTTGGAGCCAGCAGATGTACAGTTATAAATATAAAGTGTATATCTACATATGTTTTGGAACACTTCAGACTTATTTCCCCCTTTATTTTTACTTTTTGTTGTATTTCGACATATGTTTTGGAACACGTTAGACGTATCTCCCTCTTTATTTTAACTTTTGTTGTATTTCCACATATGTTTTGGACCACGTTAGACGTATTTCCCCCTTTATTTTAACTTTTGTTGTATTTCAACATATGTTTTGGAACTGTTAGACTTATTTCCCTATTTATTTTCTGTATGGACAAAATGAATATATGGTAAAAACACAAGCAAACAAAATATAATGAAAAAAACAACAAATAAGTTTCTACATCGATCTTTTAAATGTTTAATATATGTTTCCTTAATGCGTAATTCTCGTGATGTTTTCAGCAAAGTATTTGTGTTTCAGGATTGGCTATGACCGTTGGAAATAGCAATTTCGAAATAATAAAAATGCATCTCATATTTGTTCCATATGAAGTTAAGAAAATGTCATCTAACAAAAATAATGGCGACGCAACTAACAAAAATGTTAAATTAAAACCTCTAAAAAGTTCAGTTGATTTTCGGGCCAAGACTAGTTTTTCGGAAAAAAACACATTCGATGGCAAAGGTTGGAAGACAGTTTCTGACGTTGTTTGTATAAACCCGATTTTGGATTGTTTTAATCAGCTGATTCAATTTCCCATTTTTTTACCAGGTAGTTTACATGGGAGTGACTCTATACGCCCCAGGACTGGCGGTTCAAACAGGTAGATAACAAAATCAACTATTTCATGTATTAGAACACGCTTTCTCCCCGTGCATTCGTACTTGTGTAGATCTAATGGTTTACTTTCAGACAGATAAATCCCGATTATTGTTTAACACAAAAGTAATTTCATTTAAACATTTTCATGTTTATGGAATTTTAATATAACAGAAAAGCATGATACTGCAATTGTTCTACCATTCTCATTTATGTCTATGATATGTAAATGAGCGAGCTTTACTATATGACAAAATTTTGCCTTCGTGATGGACGCATGTCATCATAACAATTTTTGTTATTTTTTTGTTGTTGTTGCAGTTGCTGGATTACCTCTGTGGTTTCGATTACAGTTATCGGCCATGTTTGTACCCTGTACACAGCAATCGTATGTGTTTAAGCCCATTTGTGACATCATACATATTCTTGACTCTTTTAATGATAAAAATGTAAATAATTAGCATATCATTAACATGTATACATCAAAATATGCATATATTAAAGACATTTATGGTAAGCACTTGAACTCATTTAGTGTGATAATTAATCTAAATTATGACACAGCTACGTAAATTAAAAGCATAAAACAAGCTGTCGCAGAACAGAGATATTAGAGAACTAGAATTTATGGCCTTCAATCCAGGATTTCGTAATATTCAGTCGGAATGACAACGTCTGATAATAGCTAGTGTTATCTTGCGAAGTACTAGATATTTTACAACATTTTATTAACATGTTATTAATATGTATATGATGTTGTTTAGAAATGTTCTGAATGATGAATTCGCCCTCATTACGGACAGCGAACTGTAGCGAACCTTTCCCGGTATACAATACTCACAGAAATACTAATTTAGAGGTCCAGAATCATTTATTTTGTTTCTGAAAGTATAGTCACGCACGCGAAATAGTACTTATTTTTTCTCTTCCTCCAGGGAGGAATTAAGACTGTCTCCTGGACGGACGTATTTCAGTGTGTTATGATGTTCGCGGGTATATTGGTCGTTATCATAAAGGTAATGGTATAGTCAGACTAAACTGACCTGTATAGTGCCGACCCCCAATTACCAATATTCTAATAGGGTGCACAGGTAGAAATCTCGTTCATATAAGCAACGGTTCAAAGATATTAATCACTCTATTTACAGTTGAAGCAGCTTGTTTTATTTCTTATATCTTATTTCATTTTGATTTACGCAGCGTTTTCTTATAAATATTCTTTTAAATTCTGAAGTATTAGGAATGAAGTCGTTTTAGCAAGAAGAGTATTAAATCACAAACACTTATATACGATAACTGTAAAGAAATATTATCTAATGTTTCAGTGGTGTACTGTTAACTTCTGACGTGAGCATTTAAATACATTTTTTTATCAGTTCTAGGTCCTATATTTAGAAACCTGACGCATGTTCGCAAGAATATGATGATTATGGGCATTCAAGATGGAAACGCATATATATTGATTGTATTCTTTGAATTATTTTTATTCAACATGTTTATTTATATGTTACCAGCTACAATGGATTGCCATTATTTTGATCTTGACAACCACTGATGATACCTTATTAGACAATATGGCCATGTATGGTGAAATAAAACATGTTTGCTTTGTTTGGATCTAAGCAATCCATTCTTTGTATTTCTAGATATTATTTAAAGGTAATATTCGTCATACACTTGTGAAACATATATTTGTTTCATTGGAGTAGATGCTGTTGAAATCATTGATGATCTAAATAACTTTATTACATAATTATGGTATTACACACGTGTAATAAAACGTAAAGGTGCTGCGATTGATACAAAACGTGGGAACATATTCCTACGCCGCTACAAGAACTTCTTTTATTTATTTTACCACATAATACATTTACTTTTATTCTTAATAAAATTGAAACTTTAATTGTATCATGATTGTTTTAATTGCTATTTAAACTGTTTATTATTAGAATAAAATGAACTATTTTGAACTGCGCGGAACGACAATACTATGATCGGAGTAATTCTGTTTTTACCTATTGTGTTGGAAGTTTTTGTTTCAAATTAAGAATGTTATGTGATAAATGTAATCTTACATTCGTTTCCATGTCATATCGAATTAATAAAACTCGTTCAATAAACATATATGTCACTCGCCTAAAGGCTCGTATCATATAAAAGTAATGAACTTTGTTAATAACTTCATGACACACATGTAAGATCATCTATGAATCAACTCTATAAAACGATATTTTATTTGAATTCAATAGGGCACCTTCGGCATAGGGGAACGTCACTCCATCATTGGGATTGCCACTCGGGGACACAGACTTGACTTTTTAAAGTACAAAATTTTGACTGAGTTACAAAAGAACCTCTTTTAAAACAAACATATCCTATCATCACAAAGATGATTACAGCTTTATAGTGTGGTACTTTGTTTAAAATAATTTTCAGACAATTTTGAGTCTAGCCTGATAACTATCTTGTGGAAAGATACATATATCTTAAAATAATTACCTTTACAAACAAACCAATGGTATATTCTGGATATGATAGGTTGCTTTACATAAAATATATTATGCAAACCATTACACAATATTCTTGAAATTTCCATTATGTTTGGTTGTAGCTTTGACCCTGACCCTGACCCAAGGGTTCGTCACACAGGCTTGGGTATCTTGATAGGCCTTACTTTTGGACCGCTTGGAAACTGGTGTAACCAATCAAGTGTCCAGACAATTTAACCTCTCCGAAGTATTAGGGCAGCGAACATGTGAGTTATTTGCGACGCGGACTAATAGAATATTCCCATACCTTGAAGATATGGTAGAGAAACCTTCTACCGAGGGGTGATTTGTTTTGTCCCTTGTATGTATTCAACGTCATCGTAATCGAGTTTATCATGAGTGATAGCAAAAACTGGATGAAGTCCTTCAATTTCAAATTAAAAATAAACTCTTAATGTGCTGTCGTTAGATAACAAGAAAAATATTCGGATCGGTAATACCCTTTTGAGCTTGAAATCAAGGACACGAAGAACTTTTTTCTTCAGCCACTTCTCCTAGATTATTACTTGTAATATGACAAACACGGACAGCTTAAAGACGTCAGCAGTTGTAAAAGGTCATTAACTGTACAGATAATAATTGATCGACAATCGAAATAGCATTCCTATTCTAATTTATGAAAAGGCAGACTGATACAAGCTTGCTTTGTTATTGAGAAGATTCATGTTGATAACAGAATAATCTAGTATTTTTTTCTATTTTACTTGTAGTTGATTCCATACTTCGTGCTGGATGTGTTGCGAGACCTCCCGGGTTTTTCTGGTATTTTCATCAGCTGTTTGTTTAGCGGAGCACTTAGGTACACGATACGACTACAAACGTTGCACAACTTCTTTCTTATCTGTGAATAATCGTATTCTTATTTTTCAAGTGTATAAAAATGGTTTTCCTATTTTCTTAATTTATCCCAGTTTAAACGGGAAGCAAAAATCTAACTTCCTGTCATATAGATTTATGTCCTAAAAACGCTTGAATAAATTATGAAATTAAATATTCATTGAAAAACAATTGTCCTGTTCCGTGAATGGTGCCATAGTTTATCTTATAAATAAATGAATGAAAAGTAACCGGAAGTCTTGTCATCTTAAGAATAAAATGAGTATTAAGTCCGTGCTGAAGAAACATCATCTCACTTCCGTTAAAGCCAATTTCACAAAACATCATGATAAATTTGAAGTCTTTTTAAAATAATGATCGATGGTATTATAATTCCGAAGTCATAAGAAGGTAGTGAAACTTTGTTATGTTAGAAACATCATATAAAGATACGTTTCAACTAACATTGTAGAATATCACTTTTTCATTCAAGAAATGCAATGCCCTTAATTACATATGTCAAAACGCTTGATGCACATTAAAACTATGTGATATTTAATGGTTATTCAAGCGACAGTATTTGATGTTCCTATATCAAAGTAAGATATTTGATGTTCTGAAGTAGAAGTTTTTCTCTCTTTTCGAAGGAACAGTTGAGGGCGGAGAAATTTTGTGCCACGCAAGGAAACATAGGGGCTTCAACCCTCGGATTTTAACTCATAAAGATAACGTTATTTTCCATCACTAATTCTCTTTATAATCGTTAAAATATCGAATGTAATGGGCGGATGAATTTCATTTGTGCATCGTGTAATTTTCGCAAAAAGTCTTTATATGTTTGCCTTACTTCACTGACGACGAAAATGGGAGGATGAATGACGGGGAAGTTTGACAACCATTGTCATACCCGCTTTGCTCTTTACAACATGTTATGTGCCACGCCAATTATAGAAGATGAGATACATAAATATATAACGTGACAGCTTGTTCTTCACAAGCGTGGTTTGTGAGTCCATAAGAGATACTTGTCCAACGTCAGATACGTTTTTTTTCAGATCTTCATTTTTTCGTCCTCATTTCTATATTGTGTATGATTTTGGCAAACATTAATTATGGCTATTATAAATTATTGTTTGATTTACTTCCCAAAAACAGAACAACAATAGAAGACAAAACGACGTCGTAGACATGCTTAACTTTGCATAAAAAAGATTTTTTTTATTGTTAAGCTGAAACTAAATTTAGTATGACCATACATTTAGAATGTGTGAATAGTCTCTAAATTAAGGTATTTTTAACAGCGTAAGTTGATAGTAGGATGGTTGTCCTCTTAAATTGTAACACTCGACAAAACCAGATATCCAAAGAACACAATATTGTTTTTCCAAGAAAATTTGGCATGATCATATTGAAAAATAACCATAACTTCTTCATCGTATAAGTCCCATACTTTCAGTACGAATTTAGAAAATATACCCACTCACAGATTTTTGTTCATATATTTTGATTATATTTCGAAAACATATTCACGTGTAAAAAAATAAATATTTCGTTTCTCCAGTACGTTTTCCTCCGGAATCAACGCTTTGTCTGCCGACACTGTGGAAGATATCTTGGGAGACTGCGTTAAAAAATCAAAACTTATCTCACAAACATTCTTTGCGAAGATATTTGGTGAGTCGTGTATTAGATTACATACCATCTATTCTGTTAATGAAAATTGCAAGTAACAGTTTAATTTTTTTTCTCAAAATGAAAGCTTCATTGCAAATTGTTTCTTTGAAATTGAATGTGAATGTAACAAAAGAACAATCTCTATTCGTGTATGATATCCTTTAAACCTGTATTAACGGGACATTGCAGTACATTATGAAAATATATACAAACTTTATTTGTTTTACAACAATTATGAAACAAGTTATTTCAACTGATAAAAGCACTCTTGTTGGACCGGATGTTAGTGCGCAGGGTTCTTAATGTGGGAGGAAACCGGAGTACCCGTGTGATCCGGTAGGTGACCCCATACCTTTTCACGTTTGAACGCCGAATCGATCTCCGGCCGCCTTGGTGAAAGGCAAGTGCGCCACCCGACCACCTGCGGTATATTTATTACGATTATTGCATATATTCAGATATTCTAATGTTTAAGTGTTCACTAAATAATTTTCAAGTGTACGTTTCCTACTGTAGTTTTGACCTACGGGCTGGCGGTCATTGGATTGGCGTTCGGTATCAACTCCATGTCGGGGTCCGTAATACAAGTAAAAATCACTTGTAGTGGAAATTCGTCCTGAAAACATTTACCAATGCAATGAGAAATTGTATTTGACATCACTTCAGATTGTTGATTAATTTCAAGTGTGTTGTCTAACGATCTTTGTCATGGGTCAGAACATGTTTTTAATGTCGGAGAAAGTTTTTTCCTTTTTGTTTTCCTTTAATATTTATACGCAATTCTTTTTAGTTAGATATTTTACCTTATACATAATTAAGATATTAAGTACATTTACGCTAATTGATGGATATACAGCACAACTCACAAGTCTAATAAATGACGCGTTTGGAATTTTGATCTAGATGGCGATGGTCGTGATTGGAGCGTGCGGAGGACCAATGTCTGGACTATACTTTCTTGGTGGCATGATACACAAAGCAAATTGGAAAGTAAGTAGCCATCAATAAATCATGATTTATTTTTGTTTTGTTCAGGTATTTATTAAAGTGTGTGTTATCTAAAACAATTCCTTAGATATACAGTTTCATATTTGCGATAACTAGCCGACAACTTAAAAATGTTAAGTTTATTTTGGCCTATATAAACATTAATACTTGATACACGTATTGAATTTTTCAGGTTTCTATGATTTTAAATCTTATATATTTGTTTAAAACAACTCTGTTATATTGTAGCCTTCAGCTGTTTCCAGATGGCTTCCATGATTAATATTATTTGATTAATTCATATTCGGATATTTGCATGTAACTTTGTTAATATTTATATAAAATGTAAATTTATCAAAATTAGCATTCCGGTCACATGAATGTGTGTGTCGTGTATGCTTGTTTAAGGCAGTGATCTCCAACTTAAGTATGACGTCAAAACGTAGAATATATGAATGTCATCTGATATTGGTAGAGTTAAATAGTAACAATACCAATATTAATAATATTTCAATATAGATTAACACATCGCGTTTTAATCTTATATTTTCAACAGCTTTCTGTTTTGTCTAGTAACAGTTGACCTCGTGTAATGGCTGACAGCGTAGTGTGTGTGCATGGTAACTCTTACTTACATATGCTAACGTGATGTTACGTGCAAGCCATGTCAACGCGAGGTCTACATAAGACGAAATATGTAAAATAAATGTTTGACACATATTAAAGCCATGTTTTAAGATAAAACGTTTTATATGTCCTAACAAATCACACGTGTAGTATATGAGCTAGTGAAGAGCTTTAGCACAAATTTCAGGTACAATGTGTAAGATAATATATACTATTTACTCTACATAACTATATGTGCGGAAATAACAAAGGCATAATGGGTACATAGCTCAGACTACTTCCTTGACTCTATCACAAATCATCTTAATCATTTGTAAGTATGTAAATAACATATTTCCTTTAACCTAAATATGTAACACAACTCGCAGAATATTATATAAAGAAGCAGAATCCTCATATTGAGTTCTATATTTTAGGGAGCTATTGTCGGCAGCGTGACGGCTCTTGTCCTTAACATCTGGATAGCTGTAGGAGCCCAGATATATGGGAAGCGGCCGATAAAATTAACCCAGAACCCTACGAGTGGATGTTTTACAAGCAACATGACGGTTACAGCAACGGACGAGCTATTGATATACACCTATAACCCCACAATGAATACCAATCCATATGGTATTACTAGGCACTCTAGTAATAAGTTTTGCGCAATTCCTATATATCTCGGGTCTATCATACAAAGTTTGGATGTCTAGCAACAAGTTAGAGCAAAATTAAATAATTCTATGATATAAAAATTAACAGAAACAGTTGTAATCGGAAAAAAATATATGATCAAGTTCTCATATGATGGTGCCGGTAACAAAAGTCCCCAGGACCACCGACGCAGTCGTGAATGATGTTTACCAGAGTCGATGCATTGTTTGTTGTGATATTTAGATAATTAAATTTTACCCCAATAGGTTGCTGAACAATATGCTATATTTGTTGTGGGATGGTTTAGACTGAACAAAGTTTCTTTACAGAGGCTTATATTTCCATTAGGTGTTTTTTAGGCATTCACCTCCACCTTGCCGAAAAGTGTTTTTCTTATGCCAAGTTTGATCATACGAGATATTTTATGAAAAGACTTTCAATTTTATAGCAAACTTATTTTCAAAAGTTTCAAGAAAATGTACAGCTGTTCGTAGTGCTCATGGTGGTTTTTTTTTTGCATTTCTGTATTATCATTAGCATGTGGAGTTCAAAATATGTTCTCACGAATGATAATACTCAGTGGGATAGTAGCACTGCATCCTTGATGACATGCTTTATTTTCCATGAAATATTACTTTAAAATTACATTCTTTTCTATATAAATACATATAGGTTTCTAATAATTCCGGTGGTATTCAGCGTTTTCTTTCTCTGTGTGAAAAAAAATACATCAACCAAAAATAGTATTGCAAATAACTTATGTAACAAGTATTCAAACTGTTAATCATATAGTAGCCTATGAATGGATACGTAACGATGTTTTGTTCTATAATGGAGATTCGTTGAAGTCGTCCTCGTCATTTGATTGGGAATTGATTGACCCTCCATGGCATTCGGTATTAGTTGATGATATGTTCATGTGACATTCGGGCCTGACCCTGTACCCTGTTATAGTTCATGGTATCATATATCCACCATCGATGTATTTGTCTAGACCAGACAGTCCATTCACGTAAGAATAAGTATTGTACCGACCCATCTAAATATATCAGCATCAGTTCAAAGACGTCATTAATAGGACGTGAAATTTATCGGCACTAAAACTGTATATATATATTGTATATGTTCTGTGTTAGATGAAAGTAGCCAAGCCTTAGGAAGGATAACATATTAAATTATAAAATGAATGAAAATGGATACTCGACCTCCACATGATTAATAATGTTCAGTGTTTAATTTCTGGTTCGTGACATCATTTTGTGATCATTGGTATAATGTCGGTTTTATATCGGTAACCTGAGAATTTAAAGTTTTTTTTCATAATACTTTCATGTTAATTTCACTTTACTGCTTCAATCATCATAAACGCCTGTCCATTAAAATCTGTTTATGACGATTTGGTTTTTTACCAAAAAACGCTTTCTGGTTCTAAAGTATTGAATTTAGTGACTCTTATTCTTTTAGTTAGAATTCAATCAGCACGGCATTGTGAGCTGCCAAATATGAAGGATTTTTTGTAAACTTTCAGATCGAATGACAGTTTTTTTCCTTTACAATGTGTCTTATGTGTTGTATGGATTCAATGGATTCTTCCTAACCCTGCTGATCGGCACACTCGTTAGCTTGTGTACGGGTACGTTTACACTGATGAACAGCTGTCGNTGATCGGCACACTCGTTAGCTTGTGTACGGGTATGTTTACATTGATGAACAGCTGTCACCTCGTGGCTGTGTCCTCATGGCAATCCCGCGGCGTCTATGAAAATAAAGAACGCCGAGGTGCGCGTAGTAGGGTCTCAGCGCCGCAGCAATGCGGTGGCATCTCCATTTGACGCGGTGGGATGCACAATTTACGCGCCGTTGCTCTGCGTTCTGATATGCGCGCAGTAAGAACGCGGTAGCAGCGCAGTACGGTCTCCTACAGCATTTTTACATTTTTACTTCGTTTATGGTATACGAGTTGAGTCCATGTTAGAACTGGTTCGAGACAACGTTAAAGCTTGATTTTTACCTTAAATGAAATCTTACTGAACAATACTGTAATGAAAATGTTATGAAACGTTTATTTGAATGAACGCCATGCAAAACGTGACAAAGATCCTGTCAGACATAAATTGGTTCAGACGCATAGCCAATTTTAATTTTGTCAGTTGCATTGAAAACTGAAACAGACAACGTTTGGCAGTTTCGTGGGGAGTCATGCTGAGTTGGAATTGAAACATTTACGTTTACGTTACAGGTGGTGAGCGAGGCGAGCCTGTTGAAGCCCATTTCATCTTCCCCGTCTGTAAGGAAGCTGTTTGGTTTTGAGACATATGATGTGGCAGAGACGGAAGACAATGTATGTGAAATACATAAACAGATGCAGCCATGCTTTTGTTTGTTATCAAATCTATATAGCTCGATATTATTTGTATAGTTATTTATTTGACATTTAAAATGTTTAAAAGGCATCGGTTTTGCCAAGTGTCGAAATAATTTACATTTACAAATAAGAGTTAAATAAACATGGTAGCTAACGACAGCATTTGATTGGCTAATCAAAATAAATTTTGACCTCTATGTATTCAAAATTATTTAAAGGAGATATTTCCAAAAATATTACTAACCTTGAATAAGCCCTTTTTCGCATAATCGCATTTCTCAATCGAAAAATGCAGAGAATAATGAAGAAAAAATATTTACGACAATAACAGTAACATGTTGCAAGAAAATAATTTCATATTTCGGTCATGACCAGTTTTTGTTGATATAGCGTATATAACAACTATTGTTAAATACATTTTTAACTCCGCGCGAATTGTTAACACAATTCGCTGGTCATAACATACCGCAAGATGTGAAGAATTTCGTCTCCCTCTCTCTCACCTTTTGTATTGCTTAAATGATTATTCAACTTTGCTCCTCTGCTCCTCATGTCAGGTATTGAATGCAACCCTGGACCTAGTGAGTCTGAATCGGATTTATCCACGGTTTCCACGTGTTCTTCTAATTTTACCACTTTATTTGATGATGCAAAGTATACCTTTGTTTATCTCAATGAACAAAGTATGAAGTAAAAAGTTGATATCTTATTAAATGAACTAAATAATATAGTATTCTGTCATTCACCGAAGCGTGGCTAGGTCCTGATGATATTAATTCAAATATAGACTTTCCTGGTTTTATTTTACCTTGTTGTTGTTGTAGACCAAACAGGCAGGGATCAGGAGTGTCGGTTAATGTATGCAATAGTATAGTATTCCTTCCAAACGTCGATCAGACCTAGAATTATCCTCAGTCGAGTGTGTATGATTGCAGTTAAATATATCCGGAATGTCGATTTTTATATGAAACATTTTACAGGCCTTCTGGCGAACCAATTTCATTTTGGAATATCATTGCTCATACTATTATACTTGCTTTCAACACGAGAACATTAATAGAATCATAACTGATGACTTAAATGCAAATCTCCTAAACAACAATAAACACATACGTAATCTACTAACTACCTACCCAAAGCGTCGCAACCCCTACTTTCGTCTTCCTCTCCCTTAGATATAGTTTGTGCAAGTGACCCTTCTTTAATTAACCTTTATTGCGTCGATGAAAGTGTTCTTGACCAGCATTTAAGCTACCATTGTCCTTTGTATGGTAGCATTAACATTTCAAAACCTCCTATTTCTTGTTTCACACGTAGAATTTGGCTTTTTGACCTTGGTAATTTTGACGTATACAGAGGCAAACATTCTAAAATTGACTGGGACAGTATTCTAGTTGGTAATGACGTCGACGACAAAACAGACATATATTAACTGATACTTTACGCAAGATTGCAAGCGAGTAGTATACCTAATAAAAATATAACTGTAAGAATCAACGAGCCTGCATCGATGAATAATATCATGAGAAAGATGATCAGTTGAGAAGGGTAATATCTACATCGAGAAGCTAAGAAATCTCCGAATGTTGTTGACTGGGTAAATATCAGGAAAATTCGAAATACTTGTGTAAATGCCATACGTCATTCAAAAAGTAAATATTTTAACAAACTCTGCGACAAACTCAGACATAATAGTAACATAAGTGCTAAGAAATGATGGAAAATTGTCAATCGCTTTATGTCTAACACTATAAGAAAAACAATGACATAATACACGACGATCAAGAAAAAGCCAATGTCTTCAACATTTACTTAATATCGCAGGCTACCATTGACGACACAAATATTGACATCCCCCCTTACACGTATCTACAAAAAAACCACACTCATATCCTCTCTGACAAGACATTCTTGATGTTATACATTATCTTGACTGCAAGAAAGCCGTTGGTCCTGGCCTTATAAATCCTCGTTTAATCAAGGAAGCAGCTGATATTCTAAGTTATCCTCTTCAAATTTTATTTAACTACTCTCTTAATGATTACATGTCCACATCTCTATGGAAGAGGGCTAATTCAGACCTGTGTTCAAAAAGGACGACTCATCCGTCCTAAGCAACTACCGCCCCATATCTTTATTATCTATTATTGGCAAAATGATGGAAAGATGTGTATACAAATATGTTTACAATTATTTAATTGACAGATCTCTATTGTCTCCTTGTCAGTCTAGCTTTAGATCAGGCAATTCCACTACAATCCAACCAATATATTTGTGTTACATGTTTTCTGCTCTAGATAAAGGTAGAGAAACATGAATGATTTTCTGTGACATTAGCAAACCGTTCGACCGAGTGTGGCATAGTGGTCTTCTTTCATAACTCGAAACCTTTGGCATAACAGGAATATTCCTTGTTTGGTTCTGAAATTATTTACAGAATCGCTCTCAACGGGTTGTTATTAATGGTAAACAGTCTGATTTAGCATCTACTACAGGTGGGGTTACCCAGGAGTTAATTTTAGGCCCTAACTTGTTTTTAATTTCCATTGATGATATTGTTGAAGATATCAATTTTATTATAAAAATATTAGCTGATGATACCTCCTTCTATGTTGAATTGGACTTGCCGGGTCTTTATGCCATCCTTTTGAACGACAAGTTAAAACCTAATCCATTATTGGTCTAAAAAGTGGCTCGTTAATTTTAATCATAACAAAACAGTGACAACGATTGTAAGTAAGAATAATAATAAACCAATTCATCCCTCCTTATTTATGAATAACACTTAGGCGTCCTTATGTCAGCTAGCGGAGGTCGGACCGACCATGTGCAATATATAATCAGCATTTAGCATCCAAGAAACTTGGTATTCTTAGGCAGTTTAAATTCAGAATTGACTTTACAAAACATGTTTTTTACTTTTCTACGACAACTTTAAGATTATGGTGATGTAAAATGGGACAATAAAAAGATTGGACAAAGTCAATATTTAGAAAATATACAGCTCGAAGCGGCCAGTTATTTAGCTGAAGCCACTAGTCATGACATAATTTATTTAGAATTTGGCTGGGACCCTCCTTCTGTTCGAAGAAGAAAATATAAAATCATAACATTCTATAAGATTGTCCATGGTCAGTACCTCTCCTTTCTAACTAACATAATTCCTGCTCGTCATTCTGACTTGTACTCTCACAATACTAGAAACGCAAATACTGTTAAATAAACTGTAGAACCAAGTTTCACAAGGATTCTTTCTTACCCTCCTCTAATGACATATGGAATGCGCTTCCCGAAAATTACTAATCTTAAAAACAATTTTGAATGCTGAAAGTCAGCTTGTTCCACCTTAGTATTACTACTGCGGAAGAAGATTCGGCCAAAACCATCATGCACGAATAGGGATGAACTGTAGTTCTCTCCTTAGTCATTTATATATACGAAACCTAGTTGATAGTCCCGTGTGTACTTGTTATCAGTCTGTCCTCTTCTGTTCAAAGTACCAACAATTAAGAATACAATGCTTCAGAATCCTTTCTCCCGACTATAATGTGAATCCTCTTTTGTACGGAAATCCTGATACACCAGTATAGTGGGACTTAACGGGTACGGCCCCTGTATGTCACGACACGTCAGTATGGATATATATATACAAACGGTCAAAGTCTTGTTTGATGACACTTTTAATATTTAAAATTACACCAGGTTGTTGTACACCACTGAATGTCGGAATACTCAGGAATCGACATGGACAGTTTTCATTATATACAATTTAGTTATTTTATGTTGAATACCTCATTGACATGTACAGTCCTCGATATGTGTCCATATTCAAAATATACTCCAATCAGTTTTTCCTCCCTTAACGCAGTAAATTTACTCCACTATATATTTTAACCTCGACAACATTTTCTTTAAAACCCTTTTGCACCCCTTTCCATTCTTCCTCCCCCATCCCATTTTCTTCCATATACTTATATCTATATGCATGATAGTGTATAAGTCAGTGCCGTCCAATCGCCGTTTTACAAAAAGGCAACGGATTAACATCAATTCTTTGTACTTGTTTTCGAATCCTATATGTATATTATGTTTGTACTACTGGAGTATTATATCAATAATAAAATGAAGTATACACTTATATTTGTTCCACATCTTCTATGTCATCAGCACATTGGTAGAAGCGAGGTTTTCCACAAATTTTACGCTTCAAACCAATACGATGTTGCTATTGATTTTGCTGATATGACATACATACAATGATAATAGCACAACTTTTGTTTCCAGAGACTTTCTTTGTCATTGAACAAATGCAAACTTCTACTTAAAACACTGCTTGTGGCAACGGATGGCTATATGTTGTCTGTGTCCGGCCCTTACCTTGCTGATGGCCACAATAATGTTAAAAGTACAATAGAGCATATGTTTAACACCAATGTTGAGGACATCTAGTCTTGGTTTTATAAAAACGATTATTTACATGATGTGCTAGACTTTCCACCTTTAATCTGGTATTGGAGAGGGCGTTTCTAAGTTGAGAAAACTTGTGCCTCATCCTTTTTGTTGAATGACATATAAAATATCTTTAAAATCAAATCTGGCATTAACACGGCAATGCCTTGCTTTCTCCATGAAAGGCAGAAGCAGCACGCTCCAGAAGAAGCAAACGAATAAAGTAAGAAGGGAAATGGAATCTGAAATTGGTCGTATTAATCGCTGGCAAGCCATTGATGATGCTATGCAAATAACCAAACCTTTTGTCGGGGAAGTTGTTCGCATTGTGCGTTTTGCAAGGTTTTTTTTGTCCTGCATTAACTAATGATTCTCCAAAATGATAATCTTATCGCAGAAAGGATGTTGGCACTGAGCAAATAAAAAAATAATCTTTGAACAGAAAATGCTCAATAATCTGGCAAACCGGCATCATCATGCCTAAATAGATGCTTGTTCGTGAGAGGTCATAAAACACCCGAATATGGCACCCATCCTTTCAAGGTGGAAATTTTAGTCTTAATGACGACCGTAGCACTACTTGAGTAAGTGATTTATAAACTTGAATGCCACATCAAGGCATACTATTTGGTTTCTACCTACCATGCCTTCCTTTATGTTGTCCGCACTATTTCGTTATATCATGTTAAGATAAATTGTTCATCTCATTTCAACATATTTTTGACAAGGACGGTATTCCGTCTTTGCGTATTGCAGAGTTATCTTCTCTTGTGAGCAGGTATTGATTGTTACGTCATTGGTTTGTGTGAGAAAATTACGTCGTTTTCTCAAAAATTGATGACGTTACTCTCACAAACCATTGACGTCACAATCAATACCTGCTCAAAAGAGAAGATAACTCTGCAATACGCAAAGAAGGAATATTGTCAAAGGGATTGGGTACACCCTATGTAAGCCCTCTCCGTATAAATAATATACTGGTGGCAAACATGTACATAATGTACATATGTCAATATAAGTATAAATGGGGATGCTCAATTGATGGAGCCGTTATTTTATATAAGGCTTACAACGGTGAACTATGAATGAGAACATTATTATAAAATGAATATAGCAAACAAATAAAAACATAGAAAAGCAACTTCGTCACAATCAAGGAAAGATATTCTTGAAATATTAATTTAAAATCATTTCACGATAAATAATTCTGAACAAGCCAGATGGTGCAGTGTACAGGCCGCATACAATTGTTCGGGGAGTAAAACAATATATAATTATGTATACCATAGTAACCTGTTTACGGTTATACTGTATATGATTATTATTTATGAGGAATTGATTAAGAGAATATATTATTGTGAGATACATGCAAATATAGTGAGTATTGTATCATAAGACAAACCGTTAGCTGAGATATCTCGTGTAAAGGTTGGCAGGAGTGGACGTGCTAGGCAAGTAGTTTGCTTAAGAGTTAAAGATGGATTTAACTTTCGCTTCAATCCCTGAACCTCACATTGCCGACTATATCGTCATTGCCATTTTCCTATGTATCTGTATGGGAATCGGTGTGTACTACGGTTACCAGACTAACAAAAACCCTACACTGGAAAATTACTTCTTCGGAAACCGACGGCTTCTGATAGTACCAGTGTCCATGTCTCTTTTTGTGACGTTTGTTTCTGCTATTTCGGTCATGGGTGTCCCAGCTGAGGTTTACGTGTACGGAAACGAAATTGTGTACAGCGTAGTGGCATACCTGTTGTCTATGTTATTAGCCAATTTTACCATAGTACCTCTACTGTACCCGCTTAAACTGAACAGTACATACGAGGTAAGATCTTCCTTAATTGAGTTTGATAAACATGCTTATAGCTACCTTGTAAGCTTCATAACTAATTGTCTAATTGTATTTAAAACATGGCTGTGACATCATCGATTGTTCTTGCATGAAGTTAAGTTGAGGCAAATCTGCTATTATCACCTACTACTGTGGACTGGTGACATTTTACTGTAGAATAGTTTGTAACTGTTCCACACTAAAACTATGAACTATTCCACAGTATAAGGTGACAATACAAGAACTTTCCAAACTTGGGAGCAAAATATAAAACAAGACAAAAAAGTTACATGCGTGCTGTTTTTATTCTAAACAATGTCTCAAGAAAGAAGACTATGACAAAATCCAGTAATCCATTAGGAAATTCATAATTGATGTAGCATGAGAAGGGAGATAACTACATTATTTATATTTCAGTTTCTGAACAATATATGCAAAACGTTGTTAGCGTGTGCATATAGTCAAAATTTCACAAACATTTTCAATTCACCAGAATGAGTATTTATTTATTTGCTGGACGAATCATTTTTTCAACAATAAGTTCTTCATTTATGCTGGCTTCAAACAGTCTTGTTGCAGCAGTAGCTCTGTGAGTATGGTTTGTATAAAGGCATTGGAGCGCTGATTCCTTACACATCCTACTAACAGTTTGTTTCAAAATGTTAACACCGACCGGAACATCGGCATACTAGCAGTTTGGTGTTTTATACTTCAGAGGTCGCAGATACAATGCTCCACATTTTTCCATTTTTAGGACTGAAAGGAGAAAATTGAAAAATTACAAAATATGTATGCATTACATTGTAAGGTAAATATTTATTACAGAACACCACGGATATTTATATGAATATATTAATTTGATGTAACTTAATATGTCAAATCCACATATACCATAAGATATTTAAATTGAGGGATTGAAATGACACAAAAGTAAAAGTCATAAGTTTTTTTTGTACCTTAGGCTAATATACTTTTCATATATATCCTTACTGGACATCTGTCAGGTTGTCCTGGATTTTCATATGCACAGATTTGTTTGGGGGTTAATTTTCGATGATTGAGTCCTTTTGGATTATTTGTAAATAATCTTCTGTGTATTGAATACACCCGCGGCCATTTCCATCCAAACGCCTCAGCTGAGAGTTAGGGCCAACTCTCAAAGCCCTATGGTCCTGCCCTAAATTGACATCGATATCTTTCTCCGACATAAATAAAAGTTCCCCTGTCACTTTTTCCACATTTTCATCTGATTCAGCCTTTTTGTTACGATCAATTTTCCAGGCCACGAAACGTCGGACTGTCCAATCAGACTTTGCAATGGTATTTTTGGATGCAGAATCCTTCAGAAGGCTTTCAATTTTATCAACATTTAAAGTCTGAAATTGGGGATTAATATTTTCTTTCTGTACACAATGTTGTTCAGCTTCCTGTGTTGCCTTTACAAGTTCTTCTTCTGATTCTCTTGCACTTGAAATGTCAGAAAATCTATCACATTTTAGGTGAAAGTTAGTGGCGGTTTTAGTATGTGTAAGAAAAACATCATTGTCACTGCTTGTATCCTCCATGTTTCACAGTCAAAACCAAACTGACTTTGTTTCAATGGAAACAGTAGTGGGTCTGTGAACTATTTAGTAATTGTATGTAAATCATGACGCATGTCTTTCATATAGTGATACTAAACAAGTGAAAAGGATCTCAAAGGATCACAAGTAAGGGCTTGTAGTTACCTGGATCAGTGGAGTAGTTGAATAATATCCTGTATACCTGTGTGATAGTCACGGAGAGGAGATGCCATATTTTAAGTATGAGAAACATCTCAAATTATGGAATAGTTAAGATAATAGATACTTCTTCGCCCTAAATAGCCCCAAGTTGTCCACTATCTTGACTATTCCACAGTTTTCGGTGTTTCTCCTAAACAGACATATTTGTGCGATAGATAGCTTGATAATAACCTACTGGTTAAAAATTACCCGAGACTTAATGCGGCGATCATTCGTCAGTGTCAAAAATATGAGAATTTGCAGCAAGTAAAAGTATATTGCCTGCTAAAAAATTAGGATTTTTTTCAATCACTATTGAAAACAACTACCAAATTTGTTGGTAAAAGTGCTGTTTGGTAGAAAGTTACCTTAGTGTAAGGGTTATGTAGCAATCCTTAGAAAGACTACACACCAATATTCTGTGTTTCAGAGAGTAAACGGTACGTGTAAAGCTTACACACTAGGCCGTTTTGAGGCGGAATGGTTCTGTGTTTAATCTACTGGGTTTTCAAGTGAAACACAAGAATTCGATCTATAGTCAAACTCTTTGGAGCTTATTACCAGTAAAAGTTGTTTGATGGGACTTAAAGTCGTAAATCACGTGATTCAATACACGTAAAAGACACGTCGCATTTGCAGATAGCAGGCGACGCTAAGTTCAAAAGAAAAACTTAGGCTGCAACAGCTAAAGGAGACACGTTCACAAATTACGCAATCCAAGTTTCTCATTATATTACCGACCATTGCAACTATATTTTCTTGTAAGTTTGAAAATTCTATTCATTTTTTTTCTTTCTAAACAGTATTTGCAACTAAGGTTTAATTCCAAAGGCGTTCGTACCATCGGGACGATGATTGGGATGCTTCAAACGGTATGTTTTTCTTCTACTCATACATAGAAAGTAACCAAATCAAACCTTTGTATGATGTCCATGTAGTTATGCAGATATACAGGGCACGTGTCCGGAATAGCTTCAATTAAAGTACAAGAAAGATATATATACGAATACAGACAAAAGACCTAAGAAAATCACAATGAGAAATGAAATGAATGGGTATCATGCTTAATGTTCTTGACAAAATTTAAATTCTGACTCCAGTTTCTTAAAAAAGTTTTCAATTATCTGTTTATTTGCTGAATTCATTTCACATGTAAATTGACAAGTCATTTTTAAGTCAGAATGAAGCTAACTCTCATGGTATACAATCTGTCACAGTATCGTTAATCTTGCTTATGCAGGGATTACATTAAGCCAAAAGTTGCACAGGTATACTTAAAAAGCACATAAACCTATTTCAACTTTTGTTGTATTCCTACATATGTTTTGGAACACTTAAGATGTATTTCCCCTTTATTATAATTTTGACAATTCGTACCACTGATGAGGTCTGTATGGGTAAAATAAACATATAAGAACAACAAACAAACAAAAATAAATCAAAAACGATTTATATGTTTTAGCTCCTCTATCAATATAGTATATTGTCAATTAGGTGTTTCCTAATTTGATCATTCTAGTGATGTTTGCGACAAGTGTATGTGCTTAATCATTTTTGAAATGATAAAATGCATCTCATATTGTTTCCAAATGAAATTTAGATAATATATGCATTAAACAAACAATAATAGCGACACAACGAATATCAAAAATGTAAACTTTAAACCTCTAAAACGTTCAATTGATTTTTAGGACAAGCCTAGTTTTTTGGAAAAAATACCTTCGATGACAAAGGATGGATGACAATTACTGACGTAATTTGTTTAGACCCGATTTTGTATTGCTTTAACCAGCTGATTCAATTTTCCATTTTTCTTACAGCTAGTTTACATGGGAGTGACTCTATACGCCCCAGGACTGGCGCTTCAAACAGGTAGAACACAAAATCAACTATTTCATATCTTAGAACATGCGTTCTCTCCATGCATTCGTACCTGTGTAGATCTAATGGTTAAGTTTCAGTGAAATAAGTCCCTAATATTGTTTAAAACAAAAGAGATTTCAATTCAGCATTGCAATGTTTATGGAATATGAATATCAAAGAAAAGCATGATACTGCAATTGTTCAACCATCTTGTTTATTTCTATGATAGGTAAATGGGCGAGCTTTATTATATGACAAAATGTTGTTTTCGTGACGGACGCATGTCATCATAACAATTTGTGTAATTTCAAGATAATTAAGGAACCAGTTAATTAATTGTAATAAGTGTTTGTCTTAATTTTGTTGCAGTTGCTGGATTACCTCTGTGGGTTTCGATAACTGTTATTGGCCTTGTTTGTACCCTGTACACGGCAATCGTATGTGTATAAGCCCATTTTTCACATCATACATATTTCTGACTCTTTTAATGATATAAATGTCNGTATTTGATATTCAGTCAGAATCACATCTTCTGATTAATGCCGATGTTCTCTTGTGGAATACTAGATGTTTTTACAACATTTACTCTTTGAAATCTTTTAAAAAATAACTGAAATAAAACTATTCACCAAAATATACAGATAAGGTGACAGTACCCAATATGGATCCATTGAAAATTCAGCGGATGAATTATGTCAGTTTATGGTTGAATAATTTAATCTCGCTTGTAACAAGCATTTTCATTGGCTTAAACATTTATGTTACCAGGCCAGACCGTAAAAGAATGACGTCGCCGTTTGTAACGTCGCTTTTGATTGAATGATACAGCGGCGTAATAATTTCTAAGAGAAAAGAGTTAAACCTTAATTATAGATGGGTGTTCTTATCAACAAAATAAATACTCACGTGACTCACGTGAGAAAATTATAGAACACTCTAACGTCAACAATATTAGCCTTTCCGTTTCGTTACAATGTCAGTGCATTGACCCCTCAATACTTTGTAACAACGTAAACAAACAAAACCTAGATTTTGAGTTTGATTTATGTCTTCTGATGCCATTTAACCTTAAAATTAACAATATCTAGCCTAAAATGATGCATAGCTATGAATATCAGGACAAATTAAAGTAATAATCAACTGTTGACATGTTAATTGATTTATTCGTATTTTTGCAAAGAGTGATCGGATTCTGGAACTGATCCGAATTAGGTCCTTCCTACTGAATTGTTAATTCAAATACTAATAATGGAAAACGTATAACTAACAGAAATATTAAATTCGATGTCTAGCATCATTTATTTTGTTTTTAAAAGTATTTTCATGCACGAGTAATATTTTGTATTGCTAGTGTACTATTAACGCCATACTTTCAAAGGAATTAAAATAACTAAGTACTTAACAAATGTAATTGTTTATTCTGTTATTTCAGGGAGGAATTAAGAGTGTCGTCTGGACGGACGTATTTCAGTGTGTTATGATGTTCGCGGGTATATTGGTTGTTATCATAAAGGTAATGGAATAGTCATACCAAACTGACCTGTCGTTTCGACCCCAAATTACCAATATTCAAACAGTGTGCACCGGTAGCTATCTGTTTAATATAGACAACAGTTCAAAGAAACTTTTAACTCTACTTGCAGTTGAAGCAGGTTTTTTTCCCTTTATATCTTATTTGTTCTTTTGGTTGTATAAAGGTACATATTGTACAACCAGCGACATATTATTATTTTGTCTGATAAAGATTAAGAAGTACATATTGTACAAATGATTCACATGTCACACGTAAACATTTCACAAGTTGTGCTAAATTAATCTTTTACAAGAACATGTCTGAAAATAAAAACTGATAAAAGTGTATAAAATAAACGCATCAAACATTTTCTTATAAACCGTTTTCAAGTCTGAAGTGTGAGGATGGAGTATTTTTTGCAAGAAGAGTTTTAATTCACAAACATTTATATGTGATAACTGTAAAGAATTATCAATTATTTTTCCAATGGTGTACAGTTAACTTTCAAAGTTCAAATACATTTTAATTTTTTTGATCAGTTCTAGGTCCTTTATTAAGAAACCTGATTCAAATGTGCAAGAATATAATGGATCTAGAAATTGATTATGGAAACACATATATAGTTTGAAATATTTCTATAAACCAGATTTATTTGTATGTTACCGGCTAACGTCACGCTATCACAATTGGTACACGCTCAGAACATTGTTCGAATAGTATTTTCCAAAATTAAGTTTGAGTATTTCCTTTGACATTATAATAAAAGAGATATTTATCAGTCTTTCTGCCGAACAGTTTTGTTTCATGAACATTTTAAGAGTACACGATGACTTCAAAGTAAACATATCAGAAAACCAGTAAAAACGACGTACGTCGACGAAATGTTGGAGGATTTTCAAGGGGTTAAATATAAGCTTGTTTCAATGTTGATTTCTGGTCCTTATATTCGGATAATATAAAAGTGAATATATACAATTATAGTTCAGTATGGTATCTATAAAAGCAATATATTTTGTTGTAAACGGCACATCAATTTGTATAAATAAAAAAACAAATTCCATAGCCTGTGATATGGTGTACCTATTTGGGTACTATTTACGGCCGAAAAACGGACGAAATCTCAGTCCGAGTTTAGCGTTCTATTTTCAAAAACAAAATACTTAGATATATAACTTTTCCTGATTTGTCAAGAATCAAGAAACATTCCAGATACAAGATCTGAATTTTTAAAGATCACTAAAAATATTGTTAAAATTGTACCAATTGTGGTGTCGTGACGTTACAATGTATTTCCATTATTTTGTATTTGAATACTACTGACATTAATAGACTAAATAGACATAATGGCCATGAATGGGGGGCGTAAAAACTGTTTTCTTTATTTTGATCTATGTGGGGTTTTTTCATTCCTCGTTTGTATTTCTAGAGATTATCTCAAAATAATATTCGTTATATGTTGTTGAAACATATCAATATAATTGAGCTAGCTGCTGTTGCTGACATCTATGACTGAATTAACGCTATAATTTTTTTTTTTTCATTCAACAGGGCAGCATCGCCGTAGGGGAACGTCAGTCCGTCATCGGGATTGCCATTGCGGGACGCAGACTTGAGTTTTTAAAGTAAAAAAAAATCACGAAGTTACATTTATACTTGTTTAAGGCTAACACACATTCATAAACAAAGATGATAAGTACAGCATAATAGCGTAAGACGTTGTTTTAAAATATTTTTAGACAATATATAGAGCCTGGATTGATAATTATCTAGTGATAACATTAATCATGTATATACTAAAAGTTTTGCCATTATTACTTATTAATTATTATTATTGCAGGCTATATTCTGGACATGATAGTTGTTTTATATAAAACATACCATGACGTAAACCATTCCACAGTCATCTTGAAGTTTCCATTATGTTTTATTGTAGCTTTGACCCTGACCCAAGAGTTCGTCACACAGGCTGGGGTATCTTGATAGGCATTATTTTCGGCCAGATTGGAAACTGGTGTAGCCAATCCAGTTTCCAGAGAATTTCATCTCTCCGAAGTACTAGGGCAGCGAACATGTGAGTTATTGGCTACAAGGACTAACAGTGTCACATGTGAAATTGCCAAAGAGACAAGTAAAATCAGTACGTGGTGTGTCAGATACTACGTAGTAAACAATGTACAATGAATACAGTCTTTTCCTGCAGATATTATATGTTTCATTATTGCGTATCCAAGCAGTCCTAAACCAAAGTATGGGTATTTTTTCTTTCATATCATACCAGCTACACAAATCTCAGAAATACAAATGTTTTTTTTCAATGACAATATTCAAACAAGACACGGTCATAATTATAGAACACATTCAATAAACGGAGGCGAAAAACTTTAAATGGTAATATGCGATTTTACCGTTGTTTGTGTATTACTATCTATAAATGAAGTTGTATGCGTTTTTAGTTCATTTCCCTCATCCCTTATTACCCTCCATGATAATTCATTATTATCATTATTTTGTTTTGACTTTATAGGGCTTTCTTGTTGATGGTTCCCGTTGTAGTTGTATTTTTTGTAATCCTCGGATATTTCGGCATACTTGTATACTCGTACTACAATACTTTGGAATGTGATCCAGTCCTCGGGGGATTCATAACTAACTTCAATCAGGTAATATCTTTTGAGAATTGTAGTTATGTCCCTTGCAATTTGCAACGTCATTAAAACTATGACGTCATAGTGTGTAACGTTTTCAGAAATGAACCAAACGATGAGGTGTTAAGACGTGTCTCTTATACATAACGTGAATTCGTTAACTATACATTTATTAATTATTCGACAATAGAAATAACATTCCTTTTTGAATTTATGAAAAGGCAGACTGATACAAGTTGAATGGCTCGCTTAGTTATTTAAAATATTTATGTTGTATCGTTTTATTTTGATTTGTCCTTATTTATGTTGTTTAAGCAACGAATGGTTTAGCAAATGTTGTGTCATAAGGCCAGAACAATGTTTGCTTAAATATTTATTCTTTATTATTTATATTTTGATAGAGTACTTAAGCTTTAATTAGTTACTTCTAACAGTTCTCTAAACAGCAAGTTTAGTCCTGAAAAGAATGAAATTGATGACGTCACAATACTACGTGTTGCTGACGTTACACTAGCAAATATTGTTATAGTATCAAAACAACATTTGCCTTCTCAATACATTGCGATAGAAGGATGTAGAGCAAATGTAAATATAACAGAATAATATGGTATTCATTTTCCTTTTATATATCTATTGTAGTTGATTCCATACTTCGTGCTTGATGTGTTGCAAGACCTCCCGGGATTTTCTGGTATTTTTATCAGTTGTCTGTTTAGCGGAGCACTCAGGTACACGTAATAAGACTACTAACGCTGTACAATGTACTTATCTGTGTAATTATCGTATTCTTATCTTATTAGTGTAAGAAAATGGTTTTGTTATTTTCTTTATATCTTCCGGTTTAATTGGGAAGCAAAAATATAGCTTCCTGCTAAAACTATTTATGTCATACTCATATTAAAACGCTTAAATAAAACTTGAAATGAAATATTCATTGCGTTGAAACGTATGGTCTTGCAATGTGAATGACACCATAGTTTAGATCATAAATTATATTATTGAATGTAACAACTGGTATTCTGTTCATCTTAAGAATAAAATGAGAAATATGCCCGTGCTGAAGAAACAACACCTCACTTCTGTTGTTGAAAAGCTTGACATATTAAAACCATTAGACATTTAATGTTGGATATCTAAGCGAACATATGCGATATTCCTATATCAAAGCAAGTTTCTGGATTTTCTGTGTTGTTTGAAGAAGCAGTTTTTCTCTCTTTTCGAAGTAACAGTTGAGGGCGAAACAGGAGACATTTTGTGCCACACAACCAAACACAGGGCTTGCAACTTCTTAATTTTAACGCATTCAACATTTTATGTAATTTTCCATCACAAATTTTCTTAACAACCCTTCACATTTTTAAGGTGATTGGTGGATGAATTCCATTGGTACAAAGTGTTATTTTCGAAAACATCTTTTATAAGTTTGCCCACTTCACCTACAACGAAAATGTGAGGATGAATAACAGGAATGTTTGACATCCTCTATGCTTTTTACAACATGGTCTCTGCCATGTCCTTTATCGAAAATGTGCTTTAAAGATATAACTTGTGACAGCTTTTTCTAAACAAGTGTAGTCAATAAGTGACATAGTCCAACGCCATACCCCTATTCTTTTTCTCATTTCTATATTGTGTATGATTTTGACAAACATTATTTATGGCTATCCAGAATTATAGTTTAATTTTCTTCTCATAAGAGAACATCCATTGAAGGCAAAACGACGTCATGGACATTGCTTAACAGTGCAGAATTGTTTTTTTTTTAAATTTGTTGATTATAAAGCTGGAACTAAAATTCATATAACTACACATTGAGGAAAAGGGATTGGTTCTTCAATTAAGTGACCTTAATAGCGTAAGTTGATAGTAAGTCGATGGTAGTCTCCTTAAACAGTAACACGCGACAATACTAGATATCCAAATAACACAATAGTTTTACACATTTCATCAAATTGTAAGGTAAGTATTCATCAAATTGTAAGAAAATGTTTATGTTCATCTTAAAGGCACCTTCTTTTTAGAACAAAAAGAAGTTAGAAAATCGTCCTGCTCATAGATGTAATTTTCCTTTTTCATATTCGCGTGTTTAAAGAAATATGTTTCGTTTCTCCAGTACGTTTTCCTCCGGAATCAACGCTTTGTCTGCCAACACTGTGGAAGATATCCTAGGAGACTATGTAAAAAAATCAAAACTTTTCTCACAAACATTTGCTGCGAAGATATTTGGTGAGTCATGTTTTAGATTACACAACAACTATTCTGTTGATAAAAACTACAATTTACAGTTTGAGTTTGCAAAATAAAAGCGGCAATGCAAACTGTTTCGCTTAAAATGCAATGTGAATGTAACAAATGTACTCTGTTCTTGTATGGTGTCCTTTAAACCTCTAGTAATGTGACATTGTAGTACATGTACACGAACGTACGATAATTTCGTACAGTGTATAGTAAGATAGTCTAATTTTTCGGCGCTTACTAAATTGTTTTCAACTGTACGTTTCCTACTGTAGTTTTGACCTACGGGCTGGTGGTCATTGGATTGGCGTTCGGTATCAACTCCTTGTCGGGTTCCGTAACACAGGTAAATATCACTTGTAATGGAAATTCATCCTAAAAACTCGAGCCATGTGTGTTTACTATTTTGTATTTGTTTAGTGTGTTGTCTAACGATCCTTGTCATGGGTCTGAACAAATTTTACATAGTGATGTAGAAGGTTGAAATTTCCTTTTCGTGCTCCTTTAATATTTACACATATTCCCATTCAGCTAGTTATTTTGACTGATACATGATTAAGATATTTAGTAGACGTGAACTACCTGATGGATAAGCAGAACATCTCACAAGCCTATTTAACAGGGCGTTTGTAATTTTGATCCAGTTGATTAATTACTCCTCTTCCGTTTCTTTACTTTTGCCGTCATCTTTTCTCAGCCTGTCTTTCTCTGTTACTATTTTCTTTTTCATTCTATCATAATTGATTACTTTTTATTTTGTTTATCATTTTTCTTTGTTTTCTTTTTTTGTGTATAGATACCATGCATATCAATTATACTTATACATACCAATCTTAAGTCTCATTACACAAAAAACACCACTTTATTTAGCATGGAAGATGTTTGATTGAAACGAATGAGTATGTAACAAAGTTGTTAGTGACTTTATACAAATTTATGTAAGACTATATTGTATTGAAATAAAACTTCTTTTTTATCTAGATGGCGATTGTCGTCATGGGAGCGTGCGGAGGACCATTGTCTGGACTATACTTTCTTGGTGGCATGATACCCAAAGCAAATTGGATAGTAAGTAGCCATCAATAAATCACGATTTGTTTTGTTTTGATCAGGTATTTTTTAAAGTGTGTTTTATCTAAAGCAATTTCTTAGATTGTCAAATGATCGAAAGCTTCATAATTGCGAAAAGTAAACGGACAATAAAAAATGCAAAGTATATTTTGGCCTTTATCAACTACAGGTAGGTGTCTGCCAAATAAACATTAATTCTTGATACGCGTATTGAACTTTTCAGGTTTCTATGATTTTTATTTGTTTGAAGCAACTGTTATATAGTACACCTTCATATATTTCTCCTAATGTAAACCTCTTTTATAAATGACTTGCATGTAACATCACAATAAATTTATATTTGTATATATGTTCATAATTAATATTATTTCATTAATTCATATGCAGATATTTACATATAAATTTATTAATACATATTTAAAAATGTAAATTTATCAACATTTAGCATTAAGGTCACATATATATGTGTGTGTCGCGTACGCGTTTAATATCAGTCGATGGAATTCATATTAACAAGAATAAAGTCAAAAATTCGAACATGGTATTCAATAGCTTCTATGAATGTAATCTGATATTGGTGGGGTTATATAGCGACAACTCTAATGTTTTATAATGTCTAAATATAGATTAACACAGCGCGTTTTAAACTTTTAACTTCAGCAGCTTCTTTTCTGATAACAGTTGACTTCGTGTAATGGCTGACAACGTAGCGATTTTTAAAACATATGCTATCGTTATAGTATATGCATTTTATTTCATTAGGAGAAATTATATAAAATGAATGTTTGACACATTTTAAAGATATGCGCTAAGTTAAAACGTTTTATACATCTCACGTGTAGTATATGAGCTAGTAAAGAGCTTTAGCACAAATTACAGGTACAATGTGTATGATAATATATCCTTTTTACTCTACATACCTATATGTGACGAAAAAACAAAGGCATAATGGGTACATAGCCCAGACTACTTCCTTGACTCTATCACAAATCATATTATAACATCTGATAACAGTTGACTTCGTGTAATGGCTGACAGCGTAGCGATCTTAAAAACATATGCTATCGTGATAGTATATGCATTTTATTTCAAAAAGAGGTCTACATTAGGAGAAATTATATAAAATGAATGTTTGGCACATTTTAAAGATATGCGATAAGTTAAAACGTTTTATACATCACACGTGTAGTATATGAACTAGTAAAGAGCTTTAGCACAAATTACAGGTACAGTGTGTATGATAATATATACTTTTTACTCTACATACCTATATGCGACGAAATAACAAAGGCATAATGGGTACATAGCTCAGACTACTTCCTTGACACTAACACAAATCATATTAATCATATATAAAATAACACTCTTTCTTTAACCTATGTATACAACACAACTCACTGTATATTATGCAATGAAGCAGAAAACCCATATTGAGTTCTATATTTCAGGGAGCTATTGTCGGCAGCGTGACGGCTCTTGTCCTTAACATCTGGATAGCTGTAGGAGCCCAGATATATGGGAAGCGGCCGGTAAGATTAACCCAGAACCCTACAAGTGGATGTTTCACAAGCAACATGACGGTTACAACAACGGACGAGCTATTGATGTACACCTATAACTCCACAATAAATACCACACCATATGGTATTACTGGGCACTCTAGTACATCACCAGACAGTCCATTCACGTAAGAATAAGTATTGTACCGCAGTCATCTTAATATATCAGCATCAGTTCAAAGACGTCATTAATAGGACGTGAAATATATCGGCAATAAAACTGTATATATATATATATTGTATATGTTCCGTTCCAAGATTTAGCAAGGATAACATATAAAATGAATGCAAATGGATACTCGACCTCCACATAATAAATTATGGTCAGTGTTTAATTTCTGGTTCGTGCCATCATTTTGTGATCATTGGTATAATGTTGGTTTTATATCGGTAACCTGAGAATTTAAAGTATTTTTTCTTAATACTAACGTGCTAATTTCCCTTTGCTGCTTCAATCATCATAAACTGATATAACAGTATAATCTGTTTATGACGATTTCGTTTTTTATAAAAAAAAAAAAGAAAAACGTTTTCTGGTTCTAAAGTATTGAATTTATTAGCTATTATTCTTTTATTTAGAATTCAATCAGCACGGCATTGTGAGCTGCCAAATATAAAGGATTTTTTGTAAACTTTCAGATCGAATGACAGTTTTTTCCTGTACAATGTGTCTTATGTGTGGTATGGATTCAATGGATTCTTCCTAACCCTGCTGATCGGCACACTCGTTAGCTTGTGTACGGGTACGTTTACATTGATGAACAGCTGTCACCTCGTGGCTGTGTACTCACGGCTATCCCGCGGCTTAAAAAATTAAGAACGCCGAGGTGCACGTAGTAGGGTCTCGGTCAGCGCCGCAGCAATGCGGTGGCATCTCTATTTGACGCGGTGGGGACGCCTTGAACGCCATGCGACGGCACGCACTTTGGGCATGCACAATTTACGCGCTGCTGCTCTGTGTTCTGGCATGCGCGCAGTAGGATTGCGGTAGCTGTGCAGTACGGTCCCACATTTTTACATTTTTACTTCGTTTATGGTATACGAGTTGAGTCCATGTTAGAACTGGTTCGAGACAACTTTAAAGCTTGATTTTCACCTTAATGGACATCTTACTGAACAATACTGTAATGCATATGTTATGAAACGTTTATTTGAATGAACGCCATACAAACCTTGACAAAGATTCTGTCAAAGTTACGCTTTTTGTGAGTTCCATACTACAGAATAATGACTGAAAATATCAATTATGAAACATGTAGGGTTTGAATATTGCATATGTCGATTTCATGAGGCGATGAGTTGAGTTGGCCTTATGACATTTTTAAATGCTTGTGCCAATCCAAAACCTTAGAGTTAAGATAGTATACGTTAATGATTGTTCGTTTGCAATTATTCTTAAAGCAACATTCCTTACTATACTAAAATGATAATTGAAAAGGAATGAAGTAATAGTGTGTCAATACGTGATTATTTTTCCTATGGCGATTAAAGGCTGGTTTGAATATGTGAAAACAACCTAGAGTTAATTTGGTTCAGACGCATAGTCAAATTAAATTTTGTCATTCGCATTGAAAACTGAAACAGGCAACGTTTGGCAGTTTCGTTAGGAGTCTCCCTGAGTAGGAATTGAAACATGTATGTTTACGTTACAGGTGGTGAGCGAGGCGAGCCTGTTGAAGCCCGCTTCATCTTCCCCGTCTGTAGGAAGCTGTTCGGTTTGGCGACGTATGATGTGGCAGAGACGGAAGACAAGGTATGTGAAATACATTAACAGATGCAGACATGCTTTTGTTTGTTATCAAGTCTATATAGCTCGATATTATTTGTATTGTTATATATTTAACATTTAAAATGTTTAAAAGGCATCGGTTTTGCCAAGTGTCGATATAATTGATAAACTTTGACCTCTATGTATTCAAAAATATTTAAAGGAGATATTTCCAAAAATATTACTAACCTTAAATAAACCTTTTTTTCGCATAATCACATTTTCACAATCGCAAAATACAGAGATTAATGAAGAAAATATATTTACGACAATAACAGGAACATGTTGCTAGAAAATAATTTTATATTTTGGTCATGACCAGTTTATTAACCAATAAAAACGTATCAAACTCGTTACCTACATGCCGATAGCATGAAAGGATTAACAGACATCGTCAATATTTATGTTTTGAGATGATGATACTGGCGTAACTAGAAGTAAGCTTAGAAGGTCGGTTAAATGTCAACAGTTCCAAAAGTCAGACTTATAATTAGGATAACATAAGGAACGCACTTTCAGAGCAGTAAACGTGAAAACGAAAATCTACCATGGTAAAATAAACAATTTCACAACAACAATGACAGTTACAGTATTGAAGAGTTTCTAGACAAATACATCGATGGTGGATATACGATACCATGAACTATAACAGGGAACATCTTGTTCTTATTTGTAGAATGTATCTCCGGTCAAACCCGAATGTCACATGAACATATCATCAACTATTACCGAATGCCATGGAGGGTCAATCCATTCCCAATCAAATGACGAGGACGACTTCAACGAATCTCCGTTATAGAACAAAACATCGTTACGTATCCATTCATAGGCTACTTTATAATTAATAGTTTGAATACTTGTTACATAACAGTTGTTTGCAATATTATTTTTGGTTGATGTACATATTTCACACGGAGAAAGAAAACGCTGAATACCAACGGAATTTTACAACTGTATAGGTATATATATTGAAATGGATGTTATTTTACAGTAATATTTCATGGAAATAAAGCTTGTCATCAAGGATACAACGCCAATATCCCATGAAGTATTATCATTTGTGAGAACATATTTTGAATTCCACATGCTAATGATAATACAGAAATGCGAAAAAACATGAACACTGCGAACAGCTGTTAATTTTCCTTAAAATTCTGAAAATAAGTTTGCTATAAAATTGATAGTCTTTTCATAAAATATCTCATATGATCAAACTTGCCGTAACTTTTCGGTAAGGTGAAGGTGAATGCCTAAAAAGAACATGGTAATATAAGCCGCTAAAAAGAAACTTTGTGCAGTCAAACCCATCCCACCATAAATATAGCATTGTGTGAAATTTAATTATGTAAATATTTACCTTTTTGATATGATTTGTATTTAAACTCATTATACAGCCACAAACAATGCATCGACTCTGGTAAACATCATTCACGACTGCGTCGGTAGTCCTGGGGACTTTTGTTACCGGCACCGTCATAATGATAACTTGTTCATATTTCTTTTTCGGAGTTCCAATTACAAATGTTCCCGGTAATTGTTATTTAAAATAATTATTTATTTTTGTTCCAACTTGTTGCTAGACATCCAAATACACTTTGTTTGATTAATCCCGAGATATATAGCCCATTATCATTTCAACAAATAATTTGCGACTATAGAGGAAGTTTAGGGTATTGTAACACAACACGAGTGCCTAGAGTTGAAGATTGGTTAGAAGTTTATTCTGGAAACCGCAAGTGTTAGGATCGGTCTCTGTCGTCTGTAGCTGTACCGTCCCTAGCCATTCTAGCCTCTTCTCCTGCCGTCCTCTGCTCTTCTCGTATCATCTCTCGCCGTCCCCTGCTCTTCTCCTATTATCTCCTTTCTAGGCAATATCTATACCCATAACCACATCGTCCCTGTTACTAGGATGCCTCCACCCATTATCTATTACAAGGTCCATAAACCCATCATAACTAATTGATGCGGGCATAACTGGTCAACGAAGATCATAAGATGCGTCCAACCATTATCTATCCTAATGTCCATAACGCCGTCAAACATGCTTAGATAGTCAGTGGGAACATAAACACATCAGATTTATAATCATGGATTACTTTAGCTATACGTCACCATCTATGCCTATACGACTACACCATCATAAACCAGCTCAGTTACGCATTCGTTGGTCTTAACTTTCTGTCCTGTCCTTCCTCGGGCTATTTTTAACCTCTGACGCAACATCGTAACATCGACTGTGTTACACTATTTCGGGGTTCGAATTACAACTGTTTCTATTAATTTTGATATAACAGAATTATTTTAGTTTTGCTTTTAACCTGCTGCTAGACATCCCAACAAACTTTGTATGATAAACCCGAGATATATAGGAATTGCGCAAAACTTTAAAAAAATAAAAATATGAAAGATGTCAGGTATACAAAGTATTTGGAATGCTTTACCGGTGATTTTGATTATTTGAAAACGTGGTATAGCAAATACGATAGCACGACGAAAGGTAGCCGATGTAGACAATGGTCCCAATGTGATTAAAATGATCTGTTACATGGCTCCGCCATTGGGTAATCATTGCGTAGGCAACACCACCATACAGTCTTTCTTCTCTAATAAAGCTTCGAATTTTTTTTCTGTTCGGGTTTCAGACGATCAATCTCAAATAATTTCAGAACTTTCGCATCATTCTCATCAACCTGAACGTGACCCTGACCGCGGCACACTCAGATGTTCAGGCGTAGTACGAAGTTAACGAAGCCATGTAACATATGATTGTAATCAGATTGCAATGGTCCTAAATGCTTAATCATGGAACATGGGATTTAGTTAGTAAATAAATGATATATTTTATTTTTGTCATACTGTAATTGTTTTCTATAAGTTAACTAGTCCCAGTGGTGGGAATTCCTGCTGAAGACTGTGGGTCCAAGTCCCGACGTTACGTTATTACAAGATTGCCAGTGTCAGATATATAGAGAGCGCGTGAGTTGGTAGGTTTGACAAACACATGCACCTTGAATTAAAGACGCTTTGCACAATGCATTTGAAAAAGATGTGCATTGATTAGACTGCCTTCCACGCGTCAGCTTTGGGAAATTTCCTTTTAGCTCAGATGTAGTGCATCGGGCTGGAGAGCCAATGGTCGCAGGTTCGAGTCCCAGCGACGTCACTATCTTTATCACATTCTTCGTCCTACTACAAAATGGTGTCGTTGACTCTATCCGTTCAAGGTAGGAGAACCTTTGGCGGGGAGACAAATAACCTGGGTTGGTGATTGAAAAAGGGGGGAAAAGTGTAAAAGATGTGTATTTATTAGGTTGCCTTACAAGCGTCAGCTGTAACCAGCGTGAAGTTGGTTACTTATTCAATATTGGGCTAGCCCAATATCGGACCGGACCAATGTTGGGCTGGCGCAATATTGGGCTAGTTTGATATTCAAATGTATCTAACATAACAGTTCTTATGCCGCTTTTTCACACCTATACCACAACTGGGCATCTTCTAAGGTATCCACATGCAAAACGGCATCAACGATACCCCAGGCTAAAGATGCCCACTGGGCATCATTTCGNAATCGTTAATTTTTCGTTTTCTACAGGCCACGGCATATTGTTATAGGTCTTATGCCGCTTTTTCACACCTATACCACAACTGGGCATCTTTTAAGGTATCCACATGCAAAACGACATCAATNGAGACTGGACGGAGGTTGGGGTATCTCCGTTTGCATTGTAGATAACTTTGCAGAAAAGAGATTGGTCCTGTTTGTTCTAATGGTAGATAAATGTTGCCTGCATCAAGGCATTTGAGAGTAATATGATTTTGTGTAAATATTTATTGAATTATATTATCATTTCTATAAATACGAAAAAGGCTACCAATGGAAAAAATGGCAGAAGCTAATAGTTCTAACCGCCTTGATTGAGCTCCTTGCTCGCCACGTCACCACAGATTGCTAAAGTCATGGTTAATGTACCTACTACTTTTGGCCAGCCGGTTTGAGTAAGATATGGGTTAATTAACTCTCATATCAATTCATCTTTGCCTTGGGCACGCTGATCTATATTCTGGACGTGAGTGAATGAATGTCTTTAATTGTCTAATCAACACTCTTTAGAACTCTTATCGCAGAGAAGTGAAAAGTTCACAATCATCTCCGATTATTGTTTGCGGAAGTGTGCACCCTGCAGCTAAGTTGTGATATCCAATATCATGACATACATGTCTGAACAAAATCACAATTCTAGAATGCAGTGTTGATTGACCTGTGTAGTTATGGGCGGATTGGTCGAGTGGTATATACTCCGGCCTTCCACGCAGGCGGCCGGGGTTCGATCCCCGAAGTCGGCGTACGCATGGATATTCAGAAAACAGAACACAACTCCAACAGCCCAGGTGGAGTAAAAATTGTTCTGGGATGGATGTTGTGGTATCTGTGCTGTAGCATTCAGGTGAGGTGGCAATATAAATGATGCCGTTGGAAGCACGGTCCCACTACAAACAGAACTCATAACATCTCTAGCACACAGCCAGGCAAACACACATAGGGAGATGTTAACCAGGTGGCATAGGACTAGTAGTTAGCGACTGATCAGGCAGCTCCTGCAAATTANGTGAGTGAATGAATGTCTTTAATTGTCTAATCAACACTCTTTAGAATTCTTATCGCAGAGAAGTGAAAAGTTCACAATCATCTCCGACTATTGTTTGCGGAAGTGTGTACCCTGCAGCTAAGTTATGATATCCAATATCATGACATACATGTCTGTACAAAATCACATTTTTAGAATGCAGTGTTGATTGACCTGTGTAGTTATGGGCGGATCGGTCGAGTGGTATAAATTCCCGCCTTCCACGCAGGCGAACGGGGTTCGATCCCCGAAGTCTTCGTTCTCATGGATATTCAGAAAACAGTGTTTTCCTCCTGCCCACACAACTCAAACAACCCAGTTGGAGTAAAAAATGGTCTGGGATGGAAAAATTAACAAAAATATCATCGAAAACGTACACGGAGCATAAGACCAGATGTTCAGGAAGGGTAAGCGTATTATGCTTCATCGACGATAGCCGCCATGTTAATATTTGTCAAAGTGTTGTGAACTCCTCAAAGCGAGAAATTAGGAAGTTAAATTAAAGCAACAATGCTAAAAGAGCAAATTAAAGAAAATCGACCTATAAATAAATATAACACAACCCATTAGCTTATTTTCAATGAGAAATTAGTGCCGATGATAGATCTTGCCCATAGTCTTCATGAAATGACATCTTTGGAAATCCTGTTTAATATTATTGTTCAAAGCAGGTGACATTCATCAAGGAAATCACGATATTCGGAGCGAGTTGTTGTATACCTAATCAACAGCAACATGTAAACACCGCAGTGTTAGGAGGCAGGGATATACCTATTTAGATGGAGAAAATTCACGATAGGAAAATTTATATCGATTTGTTCATCATACAGCCTAGTGGTAAGCCTTCCTTGTTTGTCATGATGTTAGTAAAGAGAGTGGATTGGGGCTTAAGTTGTAAAATATTAAATGTCTTTGATTTCAAGTTCATTCATTTCGGCCTATGGCATGCTTGGATGAAGAGTTATAGGGTCTGTCAAAATCATTGACACTGACCTAGTTTCGGGGTCGCTATTCATGCGCGATGCTACATAACTTCCGATCGAACCAAAAAATGGCCGTCGTTGCCTCTCATTGGCTGAGACATATGACGGTTGAAAATGAAGTACACTCATGTTTAGCAATAAATCTTCTGCTATTTTTCCAATTATAGTTTATTTTCTTCCACAATATTTTGTGGCGCATTATTTACGAGTGTTTGAAAGTTCATGAGTCTTCTGGGTTCTCCTAACAATGACCATTTCTTAGAATAACAATTATCGTTATTGTTCCAACGTCTAAAGATTTGTCTGGACTAATCATATAAGGTAGGATTGATTACCTTATGTAGTTGTACACTACGCTTTCTTCCAATCAGACATCAAACATTGCCACCACCGCCTCTGATTTGTTAATGTATGAAGGAGATTTAAATCGATATACTCGAAAGTGATGTTATTGGTCCTTTCTGTTTTATCATATTATTCCTTCGCTCATTGTGATTTTTTTTTTTATTCTGCCATCGTTCACGACATACAATTTGCGACTACATAGGTTTTCCGGCTTCGTCTGGGTCCCCGTTACAATAACCACTTGAACACTTGATTACTTTTTAAATGATGCTCTTAATTTGCTTCCACACTTAAGAATATACCTTGTGTAATACAATCCGAAAAAAAAGGTTAATTGATTTATAAATCATCACACTTTGTTTTTTTGGTTTGTCGTAAGACCAATTTTCACATCAAGAGCAAGCGGAAAAATCTAGAGGCCACCGCAGGTGGACTCAACATTTTATCCACGTGCAAGCAATGATTCAATATACGAAAACCCCGAAAACATTGTTTAATAAACTGGTTTTTTTTTATCCCACTACCTTATATAGTTTTCTCCATTCAGAAAACATCAACTAAATACCATCAACTCCAAAAACACTTCTACACATTGAGTCTAGTGCATCGTGATCCTCGGTCTATCAATGTTAATAGAGAGAAAATGTCCTCGGAGGAATACCGTCAACCTTAAACTATGTAGAGAGATGTTTCCTAAACAACATTATCGTCATTGGGTTATACATATGCACATCTACGCTTTAAATGGTGATGTTATCATAACATTTTATAACTTTATGACAATTTGCTTATGACGCACTATTTTCTTACGCGGATCACTTGTATGTCGGCACTTCAGGACATCACTTTTTGGGAAAATCCTTTCTAAAAAAGGAAAATCCATTCCCAAGTTAGTCTCTAAATTGTTCTCAAATCCCAGCTCAATTTTCAACTTATTCTAGAATATTTGACATACTGATAACCCATGATTCCGAGTGTATTTAACTACCTGTAGATGGTAAAAATGTAGGCGATACTCATGTCTCAACATAATTTGCCTATGACATCAGTTAATACTAAAAACAAACCACAATTCGCTTTTATCTGCAGGATAATTAACTTGTAATTTGCTTTATTTGATAATGTTTTGTTGAAATACAATAGTATATGCGGTAGTCGATGTGGGCTGTGGTCCAACTGGATGTTCCATATATCATTTATATTTCTTCTGTAACGTCGTCACTAATTGGTTATCTTCCTATTAGTAATTATCCAATCCCTAAAGAAGGAAGTCCTGCTATATAGGGAGGGTCCATTGTTGCATTTGCCTTTTTTCATTGAGACGGTTCCCGCGTGTAGCCAGACTCCGTTTACAGAGCACTGCAGAGGACCGCCGTTATCACCCTGAAAATACATGTTAGCAAACACTAAGAAATTATACTTCTAACATATTTCTTTAATTATGTTACGAGGTTAACAAACACAAAATCACACACACACACACACACACACACACACACACACTCAAACACACAAACACACACACACAATCACACACACACACACACACATCCTCATACTAAATTTACTAGGGAGGTGTAGGGTGGGGGTTCTAAAATCTTTCAGATTCCGAAATGTAATCAAATACACTTTTAAAAATTCGTTTGTTTTGGAACTATTGATCATAATGCTACAAAGTCATTAGGGTATCATATAAATAACAAGAGTTAGGTCTACATTTAAACCAGGATGCTGCAAACAAAAGTTAACCATCCGTCTAAGAGCTGCTGAAAAGGACGGACATTTGTGAGAAAAAAATGTTCTTCATCTTCATGAAATTTGGGCTTAGGTTACAAAATTTCGCTGTTATGTAATTGTATATCAATCTATGTTTATTGGAAGTATAAGGTATCGGAATTACTTGCAAAACCAAATAATAGCATTAGTATTTAAAATATAAGAGGAGTCTCTCCGTCTATATATTAGATAAGGAAAATATCATTCCGGTACTCTAGAACTACCTTTGTATACAAAACACATTTCGCTCTTCTGTTTATTACAAATTTACAATATTCTGCAATATTCAGACTAATAAAAGAAGTTTCGACGCCATTTCATCCAAATTTAATATATGACTTTTGTTTTCCATACATTAAAACTAAAATAAAAGACATTTCATTGCGATACATTTAGACTTCTATAATAGACGTTTCGCCCCAATGCATAAAGACAAATTATATAAAATAAACACTAGAAATACAAAGAACTGAACTACAGCATACGTTTCCCCCTTGTAATCAGACTTTAACCTGATCTACAATTCCACCCCACCAACATAACATACTCAATGTTCTTTTACATGTAGACTTAGGCATTCCATCACACTAAATAGAATACGGAGACTTACGCCACAAGGTCCATTGGGTTCCGAAGAGGTACAAATCATATCGTCTGTGACCGTCATGCTGAGTGCAGGGTCGATGGCGGCCTGGCACTGAGTGTTTGTCACCACTGGTACTTCAAGTTGCTGGAGCACTTTGGAGGTTTTTTTGCTACCTGGAAGAGAACAAAAGATACTTCAATAAGCCTTTTTTAAATACATTCAGATACATCAAATGTGTGCAGCAGTTTTTCTTCAATACGATTCATCAGTTTGGTTTTAATGTGAATCAGAGTTTTGCTTTATACACAAACTATGTACATGAATACTAAACGTGTCGCACCATTTTAAACCAGGGCCCAGACTATTAAAGGAAGGAGGCGGAGCCTAAATTTGAAAATGTCTGGTTTTTAGCTGCAGTAAGAGCTCAGACATTTTTTTTCATTAAAATCAAACGTTTCAGGAAAAATGAGAAATAGAACTTCCTAAAAAATGTCTTCAGTTTCATTTGCTTACATATTGTGATAACCTAATATTTGGTTAGAATTTTTAGTAAAATAACTGAAGTGAGACAAATTCTGAAGAATTTGAAATTGTCCCCTTTCCCAATAAGGACAATATGACCTTAGATGAACTAACTACTGCTAGATTGTAAACACAAGACAGCATAAACACGTACTGCAGCACATGGTCAGTGTATACACTTACAGAAGGTCGCATTTACCTTACAATATGAACAAAATATAGTATACTCAGTTAAGGGTACAATATATCATATGGTTCACTGGACCATGCATAGTTTATTATCAGGATTTGGGTCGAACATCAATTTAATCAGTATTGCTCTCTTAGTCCACACAGTTCCAAGATTCTCATTTTCTGGACATAAATCATTTTTTCTAAGCAAGGTACATGAATGTATCTCTGATCTAGCCATGTCCTTCACCGAAACAACATGGTCCAGTACATTTTTTATATATTTGTCTTTGTATAATCCTGAGTTTCTGACATGTTTTCTAGCACCAGGACTTATAGCCAAAACTGTGTGAAATTGATAACTCAATTTGTACACAAACAATGCACATATTAACCAAGTCCTAAACCCCCTTAATTAGTCTCTATCAAAGGGCTTACATCATTAGCACTTCTTGCCAAACCCACAGAAATAGGAGTCAGTTCCACTGCCCAAAGCTGTGAGGATAATCTGACCTATTGTGAACATCAAACATGTTTATACTTTCTGATTCCTCGTCAATGACCCACCGATTCTCAACTATTGCATCATCAAAATCCCAGTTGTTATGTCAAGTTGTTTGCATTTGTTCCTCTCTAACTCTTATCAGTAGGTTTTATTTAGCCATTCCCAATTCCTGGTAATAAATCCAACTAAGCAGGCTGGTACTCGGCACTGTATGTAGTCACGCTGTGGATTTTGGAGAAAAAATGTCTCCAGGCCAGGTCAGAAGGTACCATAAATACATAGTATACAGGGGTCAGGAGGATGCTATCACTTTGAACATTACTTCAAAAGTCTCACATTTTGGAATGGTTGGAGTAAACTTGAATGTATGATCAATTAAAAAGATGCATTGTAGCAGTAGCATTGTAAATGTAAAAGTATTATTTTAGTGAGTTGTATCTGTATTTTAAACCTATCCAGTTGCATACACTCCCCCCCCCCCCCAATGCCATGATAAAACGTTACCATTCCAGGTCCATCCTTGTACATATATGAATGGACAAGAGGGGTGTAGAGGGATGGTGTTGTCTAGGACAATCATGCATTTATACATTCATTTTTATAGATATTTACTATAAATAACATAAAATGCATAAAGTAATACGAATGCGTGCAAATATATTTTAATACACAATAATTTCAATGTGTATTTGAGATTATATAAACATGATATGTACATGTACTGTGATGTCACATCAACGTTGACAGATACCTGTATCAATGATGTCATCAATGATGAGATGACAGCAACGCTATTGGAGGCTACCGAAGTAGCAGAGGAGAATATGGAGAGAGAAAATGAAGAGGAGGTGTATGACGATAATAAGGAGTCTCCCTTATGACAGATCCTAGGTATGGCTGGAGGAAAAAAGTAGCACAAAGTGACATATTCCCATTAGGACTGAAGACCCACAAGGTTGTTGGTGCTGAGACAGTTACCCGTACAGATGACCCAATTAGCCAGCGACATAAACTTTTTGGGTCCAGAAAACTGTACGAAAAGTTTGACTCTAAGAACATAATCATTGATGTGCATGGACATGATAGAAATGCATCGGTAAATAAATACCTGGCTTAAGAGCAGTAATAAATGCAACGATACATGGCACGCTGCTAAACGTATCACGAGGGAAATAAAAAAGTGACAATTGGCCGAAAGAAACTACATGGTGTTACATGGCACACACAGCTCAGTGACAAGGCTGCAGCAGTCAGAACACATTGCTATAATGCCATGACAAAAAGCGGGGGTTTAGCTGATCATTTACTCAGAAACATTGACAGCATAGTTCTGCACTCACAAAACATTAATGACAACTGTGCTCAAGCATCCAGGTGCAAAACTGAAGAACATTATGAAGCAACAAAGGAAAAGCGAACTGACTCAAGTGATATATCCAATTTACAGAACACAACTCAAATGCTACAGATTAACAAAACTCCACAAGATTTTGTGAAATGTATTGACACTTATTACGTGAAATCTTTCAACAATGCGGTATTAGTCTATCATGAAAAAAGAATAGTTTTTTTTCTGACAAGGAATACAACAGAAGGACCAATCTGGCAATCCTTGATAGGAATGAAAATGTGGACAGAGACGTTTCTTCAGTGACATTGCTGTAGGAACCAAGAAATCCAAGGAGAAGTGTTTTAAAAAACTTCAAATCAAAGACTGTTGAAAGTATATTTATTTTGTTGTTGTCAATTTGGTTTTCTATTGATCGTGATCTAGTCTATTTTAGTATCTCACTCCCAGACATACCTACAAGTACTATAAGTACAGTGTTATACAGTATTATATGATAATTTCACCTGGCATAGTCACTGGTTGTGAAATGTATGGTCAGCTAGCCATTGGGAACGGCCAGAACATAATCTGTTTACAATCATTGCAGCTGTTCAGCTTATGTTACCAGTAGCAGTTAGCTCCGCCCTTAATTAGTCATCGGCTGGGCGGTAGGCACTATCGCAGACCGGGCGACTGGTCCCTTGTCAGGCTATGGCTGCGTTCTGCAGTTATGTCTGCCTTTTTGCTATTCAAATACAGCATTTTGTTGTTACCCTTTTCCACCCTGTCTGTAATCAACTGTTTTTTTGCTTTATTGATAATAGATAAACAAGGGTCGAAAAGAAAGATATTCAAAAACGAAAAACCAGCGGCAGCAAACGATGAGACCATTGACAAAACTCAGCAACTTGTACACCCACAAGACAAGACTGGCGTCTTAGAGGAATACTGAATTCCGAAAAAGAACTGTCAGCAATCACATATAGGAATATCTGGGAGGAAATTTGGAACACGCCTCAAATAATACTTGAAGAATATAAAAAAGAATTTACCAGAAACGCCCGAACCACATTCCCCACCCAGTTACTCCTTGATAAATCAAAGAAGCAATAAAAATAGGAAGAGGAGGGCATCAGTTAAGCCATCTGTTTGACTCGCTACCGATCATAATTGGATAGCGGCCTGGATCTACATCTAAACAGTAATCTTTTTTTCGATACAATATGTTTATACACTTTTTCGATAGGCTAAACGTTCCGTTGTCGAGCGACAAATACAGTTGTTCAGGAAATCAATACAAATCGCTCAATCAGTAATAGCTTGACGAAGAGACCAGTCGAACTGGAAACGGTGCAACTCGTTTGATAAGCGGAATATTCGATGCATACGTGTAGTAGGACGAGGAATAGTGAAAATGATAGTGCCGTCGCTCGGGGTCGAACCCGTGACCCTTGGCTCTCCAGCCTGATGCTCTACCGCTGAGCTAAAGGGAAATTCTCTACAGCTTTCGTCATATCTTTTACACTATTTCTCCATTTTTCAATCATTAACCCATGTTCTTTGACTCACTGCCAAGGATTCTCCTATTTTGAACGGAGAGGGTCAATGGCAACCATTTATGGTAGGACGAGGAATAGTGATAAAGATAGTACCGTCGCTAGGGCTCGAACCCGCGACCCCTGGCTCTCCAGCCCGATGCTCTACCGCTGAGCTAAAGAAAAATTCCCTACAGCTGACGCTTGTAAGGCAACCTTATCAATGCAGTTCTTTTACATACGTATGCAAATATTATACAATGTCATAATATCGTGCAAGCATGACTGACATCTCAAAGTATATGCAATTAAATAGAGCGTCAATGTTGCAATAATTATTTCAGCTAAATATCGATAAATACAAAAGCGGTTTAAGATAGATGTAAGTTATCAGACACCAGAGAAGTAACATAATGACGTTAAACAGGTGACAGAGGAATAACGCATTGACGTGGAAAAGACGGCAGATACATTGATTGTACCAAAAGAAAGACTGGAGAGGAATACAATGTAACATATAATCGAGAGAAAGATTAAAGAGAGGTTAAAAATTGATAGTAACCAGGCGGCAGAAAGGTAAGACATTGCCGGGGCCATGCGACGGGGAGGTAAACTGTTGACAGTGGACAGACGGCAGAAAGGTTATATAATGACAAAACGTTGCACAATGCCATTGACGGGACCATGACGTTGTTGCCCCCGATTAAATATTACAAAATATGTGCTAAATCTCTACCTTTAAAAGACCCCCAGCCGGTGACAAAGCAGGTACTGTTAACGAGATCCGTGTCTACGTCCGCCAGGCCAGGTATCGGTTGAATGTGCGTGCCGAACTGCACACGCCCTTTGAACTTAAGGATCGCTATGTCATATTTACCAGGATACTACAACAAAACATGAACATGTAAGGTTAGTATCAGATAGCATCATAGTTGTATCAGCTGCTAGCTTATCGTCAGTACATATAATTAATGTAGCGTCAGATTTAAACCAGACAACCAACTACATGCACAGTCGACAAAGACACTTCGTTCATAATGCAACCGAACTATTTTATTTGACTGAACAAATAATCAAGACGAGTCATGTCCCTTGACTCTATTCAATTTAAATGGATAGCGGACTTTACTTATTCGGTACATTGTAGTGTTAGTGAGTTGTTTTAGTGGTATAGAATCAAGACTTGTCATTCGCACTCTCTGCCTGATAAAGGAAACAGGTGTTGGAGACAAAAATTCAATAACGTATTTTTAATGTACTTTTACATTGTCGATATCAATTTATTCTAGGTCTTATCATTACTAAGGTTGTTATAACGCTTTAAGTACAAATAAGTCAAATTGTGAGGTAGATTTAGGGGCTGTGGTGGCCAAGTGGTTAAAGCGTCTGGCAGTCTGCTATCACTAGCCCTCAACCACTGGATGGGGGGTTCGACGCCCACGTGGGGCAGTCCGTAGGTACTGGACGTAGGTCGGTGTTTTTTCTCCGGGAACTCCGGCTTTCCTCCACCACCACCAAAACCTGGCACGTCCTTAAATGACCATAGCTGTTAATTGGACGTAAAACACCAACAAACCAAACTGTGGTAGATGTTCTATTGAACGGTTAACAAATTTCAACTGTTTCTGTTACGTGCTAACACACCGGCTATATTCCTGTGTGTTGAGTGACTGCGATAGTTTAACAATGTTGTATTGTGCGAATCTAGCTCTCGCGAAAATAACCCCATCAGGTAACCACGATATATTAGTCAGGACGTAATGACATTTAATAATAAATCTGTTTATGACATATACATGTATACCCGTATCACCAGTTACCTTGTGAACAGTTAAATTCTGTTCCGTGCAATATATAGTGTTAATAAGTATTTCTTATGTATGTCGTATGTAAAATATTTTCATACCGGTATCACAGTCTTCACTGCCATCACCTTTTCGCCCCTAGTATCTCTTTCGTTCTTCTTTCTGTTGTAAGTCCCGACTATTACGGTGAATTTGCTGGGCCTTAAAAAAAATAGTTTCGTTAATGTACACGACATTTCTTACTTTGACTGTAAGATGAAAATGTCTAATGAAGCTTTTTTTCTCAACATGACGGAGCAAAGAAAGACACGTGATGATCAGATGTTACTTGTTGCCGCCGACAAAATTGTCTGCGGTTATCAAGATCGAATAGGACATATTTTGTTGCCAAAGATACAATATTGAAGGGAAAGATGAACCACGAAGATGGTGTGTGACGTAGTGGACATGAGAATGTCGTGTGACGAAGTGGACATGAGGATGGCGTATAACTTAACTGCCTCCGACGGAAGAGTGGGCTAGGGACATACGTGAGACTTACCTTTTCTTATTAAAACCACAGTTTGCCGAAGTTAGTACAGCTCTGCTGTTCAGGAGTGTCCCGCCACACACAAACCTATTACGGTACTTGATAATCACCTGCCATGGCCAAGCATCCCTGGTAGCATCTGTGCCCCCGATTATGTAAGGAGGAGGTACGACAGGTCCATTGCCTTCATCTTTCTCGACAAATACAATAAGCTGGTCTTAGTTTTGATGTTATCTAGAGACCTAAACCTTCAATGAAATGGATTCTTTATAGCACGTTAAAGTTGAAATGATTCTCTCAACGCACCAGTAAAACACACAAGAATATGTATTTTTACTGTGATGTGCCTTTAAATACAATTATGAACAACGTGTGTCCTTTCAATTGGTCAATTTAATATTCTTTTGAATGTAACAAGTTTGGCCTTCCAAATGGTTCTCTTAATCTACTTTTGAATTTAGCAATTTCGGCCTTCCAAATGGTAACCTTGATATATTTTTGAACGTAGCAAGTAAGGCCTTCCGAGTGGTCACGTTGAAATTGATAAAGATTTCGATGTTGAAAGTAAGTTTTAGTAGTTATCAGAATATCCTTTGACCATGTGTAACAAACCACAGTGCGTGATGCCGGTATATTTTGCGTAGATTTTGTCGCATTGTACAGAAATTGGATTAAACATATCAATGTTTCAGAAAATAACATCATCTAGTTGTGCTCTTTTACAGCTGATTTAAAAATAAAAATAAAATTCCAAATATAATTTAAGATCAAATATAACCTACGAACTTAGAATATATAGAGATATTCTAATTTCTATGTCGTACAATTGTCTGATCATTTCCCCCTTTCTTTACAATTCTCATAAAAAACTCATATGACAACAATATGAAGCAATTGTATACTGCACCGTTAGGGAAAGAGAAGATATTGGTGTTTTTTTGTAAGTTACATTCTTAGCGACAGAACATATTTCTGGTTTTAGTTTTGATGCTGCCTAGATATCTACACCTAGGTGTTTGTATGCTACAAACATGATATGATTGAACATTGTTTGTATGCTACACTTTTAGGGAGTATTAATTGAAGTGTTTGAATCAGAAATCGATTGTTTGAATGATGTGCTACATTGGCAATATAAATTATGTCTAAGTTTTCTAGATTTACTGTTTACGTGCAGACATTATTCAATAACAATGGTGTTTAAAATAATTTATTATAAATGTATTGTAAGTATTAATTTGGAATACTGTCGAGTTATTTATCAATAGAAGCTAACATATCTTACCTTCTCGTGCGAGCTCCGAACACGCAACGTAACCACAAATGGCTAAAGCCAGTAGGATCCTCCTGGTGTCCATAGCTTGGTGCAGCAACATACGATCAGCCGGAACAGAAGCAGGTCTTTTTATTAACCCTCAGATATATATCACATTTGCCATGGGCAGGGTAAACTATATTCTGGATGTAAGTAAATTAGTGTACATTAACTTTTAATGTGATTTTTGATTGAGTAATGGACAGTCAATTATCTAGTCCGCCGTCGGTTTATTGTGGGCCTTTGTGACTCTATTAGTCTACTAAGTTTTCTGCAATACATTTCACTTCTGCAATTATAAACAACTTGATGATTAAACAGTTAAACTTTGTTTCTATGACCAACACGTAGCATGCACTAGGCATACGACATTAGTTTTAGAGAGTTTAAAACACGATTTAAAAAAAACATTGATGTAAAGATAGATATATATAAGAAACATTGTTTATACGAAAAGTGAATCGACAAGAATCAAGGTGAACAATGTCAAAAGGAAATGCATGTCCCACACAGAAGCGGAGGCGTGATTGGTTACCATTGGCGCACAGGTACTAGCCCCGTCTGTCAATAAACCTATAATATAATTATTGACAGACGCGGCTAGTACCTGTGAATGGCTTAGCAAATCATCTTTTCGGAGTGTATACTTACAGAGGGTAAGCATCCGAGGCGTGTAGCGGGTATGGGAGGGACCAGTGTTGAAAAAAGAAGTTCTACTAGGCTCTAGAAGCTGTTCTGGGAACTCCTTTTAGTCTGATAATTAACAATTAAATCAGTCTGATATTTAACAAGTAAATTAGTCTGATAATTAACAAGTAAATCAGTCTGATAATTAACAAGTAAGTTAGCCTGATAATTAACAAGTAAATTAGTCTGATAATTAACAAGTAAATCAGTCTGATAATTAACAAGTAAGTGAGCCTGATAATTCACAAGTAAATTAGTCTGATAATTAACAAGTAAATTAGTCTAATAATTAACAAGTAAATTAGTCTGATAATTAACTAGTAAATTAGTCTGATAATTAACAAGTAAATCAGTCTGATAATTAACAAGTAAATAAGTCTGATAATTAACAAGTAAATCAGTCTGATAATTAACAAGTGAATTAATCTGATAATTAACAAGTAAATCAGTCTGATAATTAACAAGTAAATTAGTCTGATAGTTAACAAGTAAATAAGTCTGATAATTAACAAGTAAATCAGTCTAATAATTAACAAGTAAATTAGTCTGATAGTTAACAAGTAAATAAGTCTGATAATTAACAAGTAAATCAGTCTAATAATTAACAAGTAAATTAGTCTGATAATTAACGAGTAAATCAGTCTGATAATTAACAAGTAAAAAAGTCTGATAATTAACAAGTAAATTAGTCTGATAATTAACAAGTAAATTAGTCTGATAATTAACAAGTAAATTAGTCTGATAATTAACAAGTAAATAAGTCTGATAATTAACAAGTAAATTAGTCTAATAATTAACAAGTAAATAAGTCTGATAATTAACAAGTCAATAAGTCTGATAATAAACAAGTAAATTAGTCTGATAATTAACAAGTAAATTAGTCTGATAATTAACAAGTAAATTAGTCTGATAATTAACAAGTAAATTAATCTGATAATTAACAAGCAACCTCTGACTTCTTATATGAATAACATTTAAGTTTGTATTTCACTAAGTAGTTTTTGATTTACATGAACTTTTGAGATTTGTCATTGTGTATAGACATAACATGACAACATCATTTTCTCTTGCAAAAATTTCGATGATCCCCCACCCCCCCCCCCCCCCCCATTTTATGATTGATACGGACGGTCCATATTAATCATAAACAAATAAATCAATAAAAATATGTGATTCAACATATATTCTTATTTCAGTGTATGCTCGAGCATACAACCATGCATGTATGCTACGCCACTGATTACTCAGGGGGAAGTATGATTTGTGGATCTAAACACTAGGTATATCCAGAGCTCTCTTACTATACATGTTCTATTATACCGATACGAGCCAGTTAGTTATAGCTAAATCCAACACTTTAAGCTCTGCGTTTGCCGTGAGTTTTATGACAGAAGCAGACTGTAAGCATTCCTACATAAGCGAAATGTGCCCCTCTTTTGGCTAACTTGTTTTTGTTTTTCATATGTAGCTGAATTTCATGATTAGCTTATCTGGCCTTCAACTTCACTTTAGACATATCGACATTGTGCTGTCTTTAAATTGCAAGAAATAAATTGGCCACATGAATTGTATAGTGTTATTTAATTATGTCCGATTGAATATCAAATATAGATCACGAGTATAGCAGAACGCAGGTTTCAAACTATTGGAAAGATAAGTGTACTCTGCCAATGGAATGAAATATTGACATTTTATTCGACAAGAAAACCATTCAATTTTTCTAATTAGTTACATTTAAAAATTACTTATCACAACGAAAAAGTTACCGCTTTAAAACAGTTGGGTCGAACATTATGTATATTTCGATCAATTAAAAGCTTCATTTGTTCGACACTGCTCGTCACCAAATGTTATCAACCCTTAATAAACTACTAAACATTATTTTAAGTCACCCTCGTGGTCAGTTCGGCGGAACATTCTGATCTTAAACTTTTAAAACACTTTTAGTGGACGTAGAGGATACATAGAACATTTGTTTGTCGGCAAATCTTCAAATGTATACAAGTACATATTCAAGTATATAGAGGATACTGTACCTAACAGTGAAGTCATCAATACCAAATATAGCTCACGAGTGTGGCTTATAGTTCGATATCTTCCACGAATATTTGGTATTACTGAAGACACTGTTAGATGTTCTGTTTATCACAAAGGTATTTTTTACGAAAACCAACCCCGTAACGCGAAGCGACTCAACAAGCTGACAATATTTGATCTTGATACTTTTACCACAAGCATATGAAGAATATGAAGGTGAAAAATACAGCCTTTATATGTAACAGAACATAACTGACTTGTCATTATTTCATAAAACAATACCTGTATATTGTTGGTAAATATGTTGGCACTCAGAGAACATCCATGTATGTTGGCCGTCTAGACAACCCTACGCGACAAAATATAGTCCTCTAGCTCTGTATAAATGTTAATGAAATGTTAAACTTCGTCATTTAAATTCTTTTAATTACTATTATTATTATTTCCTTTATTTCCCCCAGAAATGAAGAGTTACAGAAATAACGAACAATACACGTACAGTTCAACACTATTGAAAGAGAAGAAAATGCATTCACAATCATGACACACACATGCACATGGACAGACACACACATAAGAGAATAATAATAGTACCCGCATCATACCATAAAGTACTAAAAACACAACACAATGATATAATAGGTACTATTACAGTCATTATACGGTGATAATTATGATTCAGAGATTTCAGAGATTTTTATTATCACTCAGGCACACTATTGTGCGCAACAAGAGGTCATCATAAAGTACAATATAACAATGATATGGTTGACCGTAAAGCAATCATCTTACTATGCTAGCGTACAATAATATAGTGGAAACTATTACACTCCTCATACAATGATAAACACAATATTACACTGTACTATCATACCTTATTATAATAGACNTTTTACATGGTCATTGACTAAACGCTTCCATTGACATTTGTTTGGAAATACACCACTCTTCAAAAATTCATCAATAACATGATACAAATTGTATTTTTGTAAAAAATTAACAATGTCGGTAACAAAACCTCTACTAAATTGAGACAGGTTGAATTCGAATAGAAGCTTGATAAGAATTTCGCGTGTTAAACAGCCTACTTCCATGGAACATATTCTACCAAAAAATAATATTTTCTTTACGCAATCTGATTAAAATCAGCTGTTACATGGCTCCGCCTGTGTTCAGGTGTAGTACGAAGTTAACGAAGTCATTTTACATGTGATTTTAATCAGATTGTTCTTTACGCTGATGTAAACTTCTACAGATTATTTATTACAAGTCCCGTCACTAGTTGTATCATGTCAGGCTTTCTGATCTGGTCAAGTCAGTCAATAATTGTCAATATTTTACTGGTAAAACTGACGTATCGTACACTGTACAGGTCATCGAAACGTCACACATAAATACTACACAATACGATACAAACTATCTTAATAAAGCGTCAAATGTCAATTTTGATTAAAATACATAAAATGCATGATCTAAAATGTACAAACGATATATGATTGACACCCAGCCTACTAGGCTTACGAGACGCTAAAGATACTCGTTAAAAATTAATTCAGAGATACCAGAGACATATATATATATACATCTCTGGAGATACTAAAAAAGGGTTAAGACTTAATATTAAAAACACATTCTTCTACGATACATTTTATGAACTGTGCTCGCCAGGACATATTGTAAATAAGGTTTATTCATTAAGACAACAAGTTTCTGTACAGTGTTAAACTAGTTAAAACCTGGTATAACTGTTCTGCGGTTGTAAAAAGATGAGCTCTGATATCTGAATGCTGACTGGTTGTGATATCGACCTCTCTACAATTCATACTTACCAGTCTGAAGAAAATGCTAAAACAGCCTTGAATCTCCATCAAATACTTTATGACATATTTCCCCCAAACATCACGTTCTACATTTCATTCGCATCATTTTCTGATGTACTTAATCAGACCATTATTGTAAAGTGTGTTAACATTCTGTTGAGCAGCTGTAGAGCACCCGTAGATTCGTTTCCAGTGACAACGATGACAACGCTTGGCAGATTCCCCTAGCTTTGGTTAAGCCTTCAGATCATGTGAAAGTAAAAGTGTGGTTATCCATTCGGTTTTTGGAAACATGGCATTCTCATTGATTAATTATCAATATGATACATAGTTCTTAATAGATATACAGTGTAATTGATTAATTACGTAGCAATGTAACGTATATCAGTATAGTATATTAAAGTAGTCGATCATTTACTCCGGGATATAAAAGGATGGATGTCTATATAAGATCGTTTTTAGTCCCCTTAATCGATTTTTAGATTGTCTCATTACTAACGGAAACAATAGTTCGTTATTTATAATTGATATGTAGTTCTTTTATATTTTGAATTTGATTTTGTAATATTTGAAAATCTTGTTTATTTTTTATTTTTATTTTCTATTATTGTTATTATTGTTTTCCTTTTAGCATTAGGGATACTGATTTCAAATCATTTAAGTCTCACTTTAGGAATACGGAAAGGCCAAAATGTTGAGGATGGAAATCGTGACAATAATTGATTTCCTCTGGTTAGCAATTTCAGTATCTTCATTAAGTTCGGCGGCAAGATTTACCAGCAGACGGTAGGCATGTTGATGGAAACAAACACTGTGTTGTTTTGTTTTCATGCGAAGCTGAATTAATTGATGCGATTTATCGGGACTGGTTACACAAATCTAATTAAGTCCTTCATTTTCACATTCCGAAGATATATCGATGATGTGTTGATGCATTCACCTCATCGATCGTATGTACCCACATGAGCTTAAAATCAAGGACATCACAGACTCTTCTTCGGTTGCTTTCCTCATTCTTAAATTAGAACATGGCAAAAAGTGACAGCTAAATTTATGCTAAAGCTTTATTAATTTTAAACTAGCTTGATATTGTCCGGGCGCAATACAGAAAATTAGGTCCCGGGCAATACATCTCCAAAAGTCAACCAATACAGGAAATAATTGGTCAATACTGAAAAAAACGTCCTACACAAAAAAAACCCACACTTTTTGGCTGATAGTTTTATCGATTTCGAGTTCGACATATTTGGTTCAGTTTTTCAAACAAAGTTTAGCAATATTAGTTTGTATATATCATATTTACGTTTTATCAAAATTATTAATTTCAAACAGAGACGTATATATTACATATAACATATACGTCTCTGTTTCAAATGATATATTTTTTTTATTAAAAATAGGGATTCAGCCTCGGATCATATAACACATAGTAGAACCTACCACCGATACTTCAAGAATAATGTCGGTGTCATAATTTTCGATTTTCCATTGGTGACACTTGTAACTGCCAGTCGCTTCATGAAATATAAAAATCTGGAATATGCGTATAGGCGAAATTAACGTGAATTCATATCATTTGGCACGAATGAGAATATTTGCCAGTAATTCAACGGGGTGGGTTTTCTTAATAAATTTTGCACTCTTGATCATAATGACGCTTAATCTGGGAAACGTCAAAAAAGCGCTTTGGTGATATTGGAGACAATCGTCTGCGAAACATGGCGTCCACTGTCGAATCTAATTTTCCCGTCGAAGGAATTCTTCCCAAGAAAGAGACTGGAGCTGCTTCTTTCTTAACGAAGTATCCAGATTACGATGGAAGGGGTGTCCTTATTGCGATTCTTGATACAGGGGTGGATCCTGGTGCTCCGGGATTACAAGTACAAATGATTATCAACTTTTGTCAAAATATTTGCACCAGCAAGCACACACTTGTCATGAATCAGCTGATTTGATCATTTTTATTTACGTAACTTGATTCGCTGTTAATCTTGAAACTAGTATTATAAACCACCATTCCGCTACTCTCGGCAACAGAATGTTGTTTATAATTTCAGTGATGCAGTATAACGTTATGTACTGGTTTACACCTGTTACCGTAATTGGCTGTAACGTGGGCGAGTTCATGACATTAGGGTCACTTCGTCCTAAATCTTGATAGTCTTTATGATCGCTCATTTAAACATGTGTCTGGTCAGAATTAAGAGATATAAAACTCTTATTAAAGAAAGATGATATTGTTTTTCGTTTACACGAACATCACATTAGGTGCATAGTGTCTCATGTTCTGATCCATAGCAGTTGAACCTTGACATTTAAAACAATTTCAAACGTCAATTTAATTTCCTATGACATGTAGAGAGACACAACACAAGTGAAATAGATATGTCCTTTCAATGTTAAGACCCAGAGCTAATTTGGAGAGTCAAAACATGCTCTTAATTAATGATCTACTGTCCAATGTAATTGTACTACTTTATTATAAATGCAATGTAATATCATGACACAGTGACCTTCATTAGCTGTTTTGATGACCAAGTACCAAAATGTAATTACAGCACTGATCAAATAAAGCTTTCATAATTATGACTTGTTGAACACGAGTTTGACATTTCAGAATAGATAAAAAATCTTGATAATTCTGAAACAACTTATGTTACTGCATGTTACAGTTTGCAAAATGCTTATTATGGATGCATTTCAGGTTACGACTGATGGAAGCCCAAAAATTGTAGACGTGATTGATGCAACTGGTTCTGGTGATGTAGACACTTCCAAAGTGGTTGAGCCAGAAGATGGAGAGATGACTGGTGTCACAGGACGCAAGTTGAAGGTGAGGTTTCATTTGGACACAACTCATGTTTGATAAACTGACAAAACCAATGCTTTTAATGTTTACATCATTTATAGCTATACAGTGAGTATATTTAAGCATCAAGCTGCTTTAGTTGGCATTCATAGTCCTTATGGACAAATGAAATACATGTGACTATATAATTTTATGAACCTACTAGTATTTATGTTGATTTGTCATACTATTGACTTGACTAATGCTAGCTGAGAGATGTTTTTATGCATATTTTCACTATTTTTTTGTAATGACAATTATTTGTTCATCTCATGGAAAATTTATGTAATGTATGAATATGTATATCTTGTTGAATGAATAGAACAGCCATCTAAATTCTTCAAGGTAAGGTCAGTATTATCCAATATTACAATATACAAACAAATATTCATTTTATTTATTTGTTTATGAATGATACGACTTGACATTTCATCTTTTAGATCCCACCTTCCTGGACTAACCCTTCAGGAAAGTATCACATCGGAGCCAAGAACCTGTTTGATCTGTACCCGAAGCGCTTGCAGGACAGAGTAGTGAAGGAGCGAAGGGAGCAGACATGGGATCCCCCACACCGGGCTGCTCTGGCTGAGGCCACTCGCAAACTTGAGGAGTTTGAAACGAAAAATTCCAGTCCTAATCAGGTACCGTAACAGGAACAATTACATGTACTATTCATCATGTACATGAAGCTTACACCTGGATTGACTTGGTTTTTTTTAATTCATTTTTAGCTCACCTGGTCCGAAGGACCATACTGAGCTAATGCTGTGGCGCGTCATTCGTCGTCGTTGTCAACTTTTTCTTCAAAACCTATCTCCTTCTAAACGCCAAAGAGGATTTCAACCAAATTTTGTCTGAAGCATCACTAGGGGAGGACAATCGTTTCTTAAATAAATGTGATTGGTACTACCCCTGAGGCCAGGGACGGTGCCCTGAAGAGGAACTTAGCTAAATTTGCTTTAAAACTCATCTCCTGCTAAACGCCAGAGAGGTTTTCAACCAAATTTAGTCTGAAACATCAGTAGGGAAGGGCAATCATTTCTTAAAAAAATGAGGTTGGTTTGACCCCTGAGGCCAGGTGGGTGGGGCCCTGAAGGGGAACTTAGCTAAATTTGCTTTAAAACTCATCTCCTGCTAAACGCCAGAGATGTTTTAAACCAAATTTAGTCTGAAACATCAGTAGTGAAGGGCAATCATTTCTTAAATAAATTATGTTGGTTCGTCTCCTGAAGCCAGGGGGGCGGGCCCTCCAGGGGAACTTAGCTAAATTTGCTTTAAAACTCATCTCCTGCTAAACGCCAGAGAGGATTTCAACCAAATTAAGTCTGAAGCATCAGTAGGGATGGGCAATCATTTCTTAAAAAAATGAGGTTGGTTTGACCCCTGCGGTCCTAAGAAATAGTACAGCTGGATTATCATATTCTATGGTGTAGTTTTCATAAATTGTTAAAAATTGGTTTCTAGGTTCGCCTCTGTCAATATAACTCTTTCAGGTTCATATCACATCACATTCACCAGCACAAAAGCCCATAACTGTTTTATTATATGCTTCAACCCCTGGGGCTAGAAAGGCCGGGCCAAAAAGAGGAAAAATATCAAATATTTTGCTTTAAGACGCTAATATCCCCTAATTATCTGAGTGGATTGTAGTAAATTTGGTCAAAAACATTATTGAGGAAGAACAAACATTTCTTAATTGAATGAGGTTGGTTTGACCCCTGCGGTCCTAAGAAATAGTACAGCTGGATTATCATATTCTATGGTGTAGTTTTCATAAATTGTTAAAAATTGGTTTCTAGGTTCGCCTCTGTCAATATAACTCTTTCAGGTTCATATCACATCATATTCACCAGCACAAAAGCCCATAACTGTTTTATTATATGCTTCAACAATAAAATAAAACGAAACAAAACTAAAAGTTCTGATTTTTGTATGCGAGCCTCCGTGTAAAATTTAGCCAGGTTTGAATACAACAGTTCATCATTGTAGCTTTCGAAGGCATCGTCTAGTTTCTTTTTCTTAAGATAAGCATGGAGGACATGCACTGCATGTTCAATGGCCTTTTTTTTACGTTAACATCATCTTTATCCTTGAATAGTTTTGGTAATTTTCCTAACGGAGGAAAAAAGTTCGCCAGCAGCCATCTTTTAATGTCGTCTGACAGATCGCGTTCCAGTCTAACTGCGCATGTGCTACGACAGGTTCCGGGGAATTTCCATACAGGCTATATTTAGAAATCGATATTCACCGGATAACCAGTCTACATGAGTTTTTGAGGACTGGTCACATGTATAGGATCCGACCAATGTGATTGCAAGAAATGTTCATGCATATAATAAAAGCTTATAGTTGAATGAAAACTAAAGTATTGTCTAATTACACCCTGTAATATGACATATTACTTACTTCAAAATCTGTTAACATGACAACTCAATGGAGGCCTTTGATTAGTTGAAATTCAGATAGTGTGGTCCCAGTTGGGTTAGAACATAGATATTGTCTGGTTTTCTTGTCTCTTTTAATTTCATATAAAGATGTACTAATGCATTCAGTTGTAATGACTTAAATATAAAACCAGGTGAGCGATACAGGTCCAATGGACCTCTTGTTAATCACAACTATTCTTGTCTGGTCATGCTACTTTTGTGTATTATGTGAAACAATAAACATGTTACTGTATGAGCTATATTCTATTCAAGGAGGAAAAACTTGTGAAGGAAGACCTGCAGGCTAAAGTGGATCTATTGACAAGCTTAGACAAGAAGTACCAGGACTGTGGACCAGTGTTTGATTGTGTTGTTTTTCATGATGGCAACACCTGGAGGTAGTGTTATCTTAGTTAATGTTTAGTCATTTTAACCCTTAGGCTGCTACGCACGACAATTGTCGTTTTGAAAAGTCGGGTCGTCAGTGCTACGCACGACAATAGTCGTTTCTCGGTCTGTAGGGTTCGATCGGTAGCCAGGAAGTGTGAAGTCGGGTTGTTGTTATATCAAACCCGAACGCGGATAGTAGAAGGCTTCTGATTGGTTGTTTTGTCATTACTTTCGATATTCACGGCAGTGTACCCTAGTAATAACCAAAGGTGTGCAAAAGAATTTCAAATCGAAAAAAATGTCATAAAAATGAAGGACATGTAGATTGAAGCGATGAATATGATGGTAAACATTTATTCTCCATCGTCACCTACGATGATAATAAAGGTTTTGAAGGGTTTGGCATGGGTGATGTGGAAATACTTCGGTGTTACATAATATGTAACTTTCCAGTAAACGGCTTTGTGCTCTACGCAAACAGGAAAATATATCGGCGGACCGAGGCGCACATGTCGTCTGCAGGTGAGGCCGAATTGAACATTGACATTTATACGTTCTGAGCCGATTTATTTCTTCAAACTTTTTATTGGTGATTTAATCATAATCGTAGCTAAGATATATCTATATGCCGACTGTGACAGTTAATTTATTGAATGGCGACCTGAAACCTGTAGCAAATCACACGCAAATCTTGACGAAATACCTGACCTTTTTACCTGAGAATCTCCGTGTAAATATACAGCGTCTTATGTCAAAAATTAAGTTTATAATCTCTGTTATCATTTGCCAATCACATTTACGGACGAAAATAATTTTAAAATGATCTTCCTCTTGCTTAAATCCGATTAATTAAAAGTTTCACATTTTCTTACCTTTATTACCACCTGTACAGGTAAATACTGAAGCAACTTTAGAATTGAAAACGTTAATATAAACTAGAGACAACAACGAACAATTTTCATATAACTTTTTTTCACATATAACAAATATTTTCCAAGTTATGCACATTTGAAAAATCAAGTAAATTAAAATAAATTTCAATAATTAATTCAGCAGTGGTGTCCGTTTACATAGAAATCAATGTAGCAGCCTAAGGGTTAATGGATGCTGATACAACTTTTTTTGTATAAATGTCTTTTATTTTAGGTTTTAATAAATAATTGACTAAACCGATCTAGCTTATCCTTATATTCACGTATATCAGAAACACCTTGTAAATACAGGAAGAACTGTGGTGGTTCTAATTATTTGAAATGTTATTAAGGTTCATAAAAGTAATTTTCTAGGTAACTTAAAAACTTAAAAACATGTCAAAAAGCAACATTGGTATTTGTGATATAATATTAATAGATCTTAATTTGATATATTGAATTACTCTCCCATCTATGCCAGTGTATATACCTAGGCTACTAAAACCCTGGTGTTTCTCTTTCTACCAGACTGAACTTCCATTATGGTAAAATGTGTATTTTTGATTCAATGACAGAGCCTGTGTTGATACAACAGAGAAGGGTGACCTTGGTGATTGTAAAGTTTTGGCCAGTTTTTCTGAAGAGAGACAGTATGGAACAATCAGTCGACAAGGTAGTAATAACTGTTCGTTATCCAGTACATGTTTGTAATAGTCTAATACTTTGTAACCAAGTACATGAATGTAATAATATGTAACCCAGTACTTGTGAATGTAAATGTTATGATGAGAAGACAAGAAGATTAACTCGATCCTTCGATGTTCATCAAAAGAATCTTGCGGTCACGTAACGGTAAAAATTGTCAGGCTTTAAAGTCTGGCGTCTCTCCTTTGTAATCTTCAAAGGAAATGTATCAGCCTAGCGATTGGTCAGTTTATTTTACCTGAGACCAATCAAACAGTTATCTTCTTGCCTTCAATTTTGCTATGACATATTCCAGGGATGCAGAGAGCGAAAGTGAGCGTAACCCCTGGATATCGAGGATGATAATGCTTTTACCCAGTATTTGTATTTTTGACTGTTACCCACCCGCCAGTATTTGTATTTTCGACTGATACCTAGTATTTGAATGTTATACATTTGTACTGTGATTTACCATATAATTTGTATAATACTGGGATTTACCATATAATTTGTATGATACTGTGGTTTACCATATAATTTGTATAATACAGTGATTTACCATATAATTTGTATAATACAGTGATTTACCATATAATTTGTAAAATACTGTGATTTACCATATAGTTTGTATAATACTGTGATTTACCATATAATTTGTATAATACTGTTTGACCCAGTACATTCATGCAAAGCTATGTTCCAAGTTAACTTGTTATAATATGTTATCCAGTACCTCGCATTTTCGATTGACCACAAACAAAGTAAATTTAACAAAAATAACTATGAGGAGATAAGTTAAAAATACTTTATAGGGTTTGAACTTTTTAGTTCTTATGTTTACAGATATGCTGAATTATAGCATCAACATTTACAATGATGGTGATGTTTTAGAAATGGTAACAAATGCAGGTAAGTCCCACTTATTTGTTGTCATTTTAGTATCAGTATTTTTGTCTCTGAACTTCATCAAAGTTTAATAAAAACAGATTTTCATTAGAAAATATGTCGGCTTGATGTTTAAGAGTTAACAAGAAAAGTATGTTGCAGATAATTGGGACCATTGAATATACATGTATATAAAGGAAAAACCCCACTTATTGGAGATATTATTTTGAAAAGTACCCCGGTACTAAAAACAGAATTCTTACATTGTATTAAAAATAATTAAAAAAAGAATAGCCATGCAACTTAACTGTTTATAGTTAACTGTACATTTCTCACATTATATATTAACATATTATACTACCTCTCTTCTGAAAGGTTCCCATGCTACTCATGTGGCATGTATAGCAGCAGGCTATTTTGCTGACCAGCCAGAGCGAAATGGAGTAGCCCCAGGAGCACAGATCATCTCCATCAAGATTGGAGACACACGTCTAGGTTCCATGGAAACGGGGACAGCCCTCGTTAGAGCTGTAAGTTTCCTGTCTATCATTTAGGGTGGGGCAGTGGATAGCACACTTGCTTTTCAGCAGGTGGCCGGGGTTCGATTCCATGATCGGACGTGAAAATTGACCATGTGGGTTTGCGCCAGGCACTTCAGTTTCCTCCCATATTAAGACCCCCTGTACGCTAACATCTGCGCCAACAGGAGTGATTAATATATTAAGTTGAAATAACTTGTTTCATAATTGTTGTAAAATAAATAAAGTTTATATTTTCATACTTTTTTTTTTAACTAGTGACAGAATGGTTCACTATACCTGATGATTGTAGGTCTAAAAGTGTTGCTGAAATATTACCAAAACACTTGTTTAAATGAACGCAGTACATGTACATTTGAAAAGTATTTGATAAGCAACAAGGTTGGAAAATGATTACAACTTAAAACTGTCCAACCACAAGCTTATTCTTGCCAGGATTCATATAAAAACATCTATTTTTTATTTAATAAATTGGTATTGCCTTGAAATCTTTTAGAAAAAGATATGGCAGGTCCTTATATATCTGTATTCATTTCAGATGATCAAAGTAATTGAGCACAAGTGCGACTTGGTGAACTACAGTTATGGAGAGGCTTCTCACTGGCCAAACTCAGGGTAAGACTATTGTTAGTGTAAATCCAATGGATGACATATCTAATGAGCTGGAAATCTTGTTCTTTTTTTACATTGATAAATTATGCTTGCTTCAGCAAATTCTTTATCAACAATAATATGACAATACATTATTTCCTATTGTTACAATTTATGCTTTTAACTCATTCACCCCTGAAGACACATTTAAACTCTTCCAATTCAATGGTTGGAATAGTTCATTTTAAAGTTTGAGGGGTGAATGAGTTAAAAGTAATTTCCAAATATAAAATATGCTGGAAGAAGAAGGTACAGGAAGGCACTTATCATTGATAATACCTGGTATATGAGTGATGGGGGTCACATAAAGGTATCTATCTCCACCCCCACCCCAACCTCACCTTTCAGGTATATTTATATTTATTTCTGGAAAGGCACTATTTCAATCTTAATGGTAAGGGCTGTGATAATGACTGGGTTGGATCTCATCACCCATGCATCAATCATCAATTCTAAAGAAATTAAGTGTTATAGGATCATCTTTGTAACATCTTAGATAAACTTAAAGTATGGTGGGGGGTTCTGTAAAAAAAGTGGTCATTGACATACAAAGTTTGTTGTGTTTATATTAATATTTTGTTTCGTTTAAACAGGCGTGTGGTAGACATTCTTAGTGAAGCGGTCAACAAGCATGGTGTTATATTTGTATCCAGTGCTGGAAACAATGGTCCAGCCCTGTCCACTGTCGGTACACCTGGAGGAACAACTGACGCCCTCATTGGTAACATTTTATTTAAAGTGACCGAATCACACAATGAGATAATCTTGAAGGGATCTCCCTATTTGCGGCAACATTCTACCGTTTTGATCTATGTTTTAAAAGTAAACATTTAAAAAATGTATGTGCCTTGACATGAAATCGGCAAGCCCTAGACATCAGGGCCCAGTGGCTCGAAAGGTGGTTAAATAACTTAATCGGTGTTTGACAACATTTTTCAACCTTTCATATTTTCGTCAAAATACAAGGTAAAATCACACAATTTTGCATGTAAATTTTATATCTGGAAAGTTGTAACTGATTCAATGATTGTGTTTTAAAGATGTACATCAATTAAAATTTGCGCAAATTACTGATTTATAAAGCTAATCACCTTTTAACCAGAACTGGGCCCAAGCTTGTGGAATTGTATACCCCTGTATTAATATTTCAGAAGAAGCAGGATCAAGCACATATACCCAGTAGTACATGTACTTCTAGTTATATAACTTCACTGGCTTTTTGTACTCTGAGAATTTTTTTATGTTTTTATTATCACTTATCGTAGATTCACCTGGTCTGAATTTACAAAATAATCATCTCAAGTGAAATTCAGGGTAAACTTCTTCAAATATTTCCAGAGAAAAGATATATACAGTCCTAGCAGAAGCACCTGGAGATTGATCCAGCAGCTAATTAAATGGCTGTCAAGATATTTGCAATTTGGTTGACTGACATGTTATACATTTGTCGCTAGGTCTGAATGAACAGGTTTATTTTACTAAATTGGGTATTTATAGATTGTCACACTGTGTTTTCAGAGTTTATCGTGAGAACAATTTTCTCATCGCGGCCACATGGATAAAATCGAGAAATCACTGCAGGTGCACTGTCAATTTTGTCCATGTGCCAGCAATGAGAAAATTGTTAGAATGACCAACCCTGAAAACATTGTGTTATAAACTGTTTATGATCTATTTACCACTTGTTCTGAAGTCTTTTGCAACTTCTTCTGGAGTATTCTCGTACTGACAACCATGATACTATATATAGCTAGTAGGTGGTACAATGTAGTATATAGATGATAAATATTCATATTATATCCTATTATCAGTAAGTGCTGTACATTTCTATTGTGGATTCAAAAAACAGTACGATGGCATCACATTGCATGGACTAGCACTCTGACTAGATATTTTGTATAGGTCTATATAAAGTATCTAGTCGTAATGCCATTGGACCTCCTCCTCCTTACAACATAAATCCAGGCCTATTAAAAAATATTTCTCATGGACTGTCAAGACAATGTTGCAAGAAATTTGACAGTTTCTTTCTTTATTATTGTGTCACCAATAATTTTATACCATACTTTGACATGATCATATCAAGTCAAAATAATGGTCATGTCAAAATATGATTTAAAATTATTTTTGTTCTCATAACTGTTGATTTTCCTCAGGAGTGGGAGCCCAGGTTTCACCGCTGATGATGGCTGCTGAATACTCCTTGAGGGAAAAACTTCCCAGCATGCAGTATACATGGTCATCTAGGGGTCCCACGTAAGTGCAAATCTTTTCAAACACTTGAAATCTTATCAGTCCCTCACTGGAACTACTGGAAGGAAATACTGGGTTGTACTCCATCCTTCAGTCAATCAGTCTATCCGTGCATCACTTAATCCAGGCCATATCTCATTTGTTTTTTTGAAATTTGGTCTCTTGCCGGATAAAGAAACAGAGATATGGTCCTTTGTCCAGTTTTAATATTGAAGCCTGTTCGCAATACTATACCCTGTTAGTTTAGGAAACAACTTGACTTTTTCATTCAGAAAATATTTTATATCATGATTTTTTCAAAATTGTCATACACAATATTTAACCAATTTACAAAGTTATGCTTGTTTTAAAAAGAAATGCTTGTTCATATTAAACTAAACACTGCTGTGTGTTCAGAACACTTTTATCAAAGTCTGTGTATCTCAAAAGTAAATCCACAAAAATCAAGAAACATAACCATAGTTTTCTATAACATATATCTTTTCTGACAGACATGATGGAGATCTGGGTGTGTGTATCAGTGCTCCAGGAGGGGCCATAGCCTCTGTACCTAACTGGACACTGCGGGGATCACAGCTTATGAACGGAACCAGTATGAGTTCGCCGAATGCCTGTGGATGTATAGGTTTGTCTACTCAATGCTATTTACTGTGCACTTTCTTAGTTTAGCAGGTTAGACCTGTACACTGACACTATGGGTTTGTCAGGTCGATGTTATTTACTCTGCACTTTCTTAATTTAGCAGGATAGACCTGTAAACAGTCTTAGAATTTAGAATTTACACAGTACACACCATAGAAAATGGAGACATGTATAATATAGATTTCTTACAGACCTACTGAAGTTTTCATAGAACAGACCTTGACCAAGATTTATATAACCTAAATAACTGTATAATAATAAAGGAAGAAAAGATATTTTACAGACATTTTTTTTATCACTACAACACTTATCAATGATTCATAAACATAATTAGACATACAACCCTGCAGGTGGGGGATCGGGAAAAGAATACACCTCCTGTTACCCACTGCATGTATCGTAGGAGGCGACTAATGTAGGAACGCCCTGCAAAATTGGGGATTTGCTTTGGTGTCCTCTATTTGGGGACACAAACGCAACTATAATTTATCTGCTTCGCCCATTGCATTATTTGGTATCTTTATTTCTACTTCTAACTACCTTTTATTTCCTAACGCCTTGCTTGGCAACACCTCACTTTTGGCTTGAATGCTGAGCGTTCGCCCAGGTGATCGAGGAAGGCAATGAGTTCTGTCCCCAGGTCGGGACATACCAAAGTCCTTAAAAATGGTAGTTGTTATTCCCTGCTTAACGTTCAGCATTTAGGGGAATGGCAACAACTGGTTCACCCATTGTCAGCATAATGTGACCGGGCAGAATGATGTGCTGGGTGCCTTCGGCATGGTATTTCAGTGAGATAGCACTATAAAGTCAACATCAGATCCACGCTATCACAAGGTTGCAAGCACACCAACATACCCTGTCTCCTGCATACACACATGCTAGCACGCATACACTACACACATGGACGCACATCCTTAAATGACCTTAGCTGTTAATAAGACATTAAACAAAATTAAACCAATCATTGGACATAACATTAAAGACAATTTGGTCTATGACATAAATGATTCCCACATGTACAGACCTACATTGTTTTTCCTGGTGATTGTCTTACGGTCTTACTCTAACATTAAGTTCAAACATTGCTTTAAAATATATCCAAGAAATTTTCATCAGTGAAGAAATTTGAGGTTGGTCATATTTTGTAACTTTTAAACATTTCATCTTTCTTCTTGTACATTATCAGGTCTGTTTTTATCTGGGCTGAAGGCAAACCACATAGAGTACACACCATTCAGTATCAAGCGAGCCTTGCAAAACACAGCACAGAAGGTGGACAATGTTGAAGTGTTTGCCCTTGGACATGGCCTCATTCATGTAAGGCGATAGTAAATTAGTGAAAATCGTCCTCAAATTAGCTGATTCAATACAAAGTCGAATGATTGATGAAACAATTTGTCTATAGGACTGTTGTGTTATGCTTGTAAGCATCAGGAAAGCAATGGTGATGAAGCTGTGATGAATAAATCGGAGTCTGAATGATTTAAATTTAAAGAATACTATGTAAAATATGTTATGCTACAAAATGGTATAGTATGTGACTTTGTGTCCCCATTCATAATTATTATAGTTTCAGTTAGGGTCTTAAGTTACACTGCCAGTTTTCTTGTTTATTTTGTTGGTGAAAACAATATGCTAGCATCGTTTGTTATAATATGTTTCATACAGAAAATCTTAAATGTTTAATGCCTTTTCTTACCTTCTACTCAGTCGAACTTAATTATATCTACATTACTTGTTTTCAGCTGTCTGAAGCACCTTTATCCCGTAACTAGTGACTGTATACTATGTCATATAACAATGTAGATAGATGAGATAAAATTGTATTTGTGTACATATACTGTAAAAGCTTCATTTAACCCTTCACCACTGTAGACCATAATGGACTCATCCAAATAAATATATGGTAGAGTCTACTAAAGTTACTTAGTGGTGAAAGGGTTAAGCAGTATAGCTATTTGACTATATGATTTTTAAAATCTCTCAGATTAATAGAGGTTCCTGGGTTTACAATTCCACTATTCCTCTCTGGTGTTTGCCTTAGGTTGAGAAAGCTTATGACTACCTGTGTACATACACCCAATGTTCAGAGACTAAGATCAACTTCAACATCACCTGTACAGATGGCAAGCGTGGAATCTATCTCAGAGAACCTCATCACTTCAAGAAACCTTACGTTGTCAATGTCACAGTCGAACCCAACTTTTTTGAAGATAAATCAGGTAGGTATTTATCATGAGTATACTATGGTCATAAACATCAGGTAGGTATTTATCATGAGTATGGTCATAAACATCAGGTAGGTATTTATCATGAGTATGGTCATAAACATCAGGTAGGTATTTATCATGAGTATGGTCATAAACATCAGGTAGGTATTTATCATGAGTATGGTCATAAACATCAGGTAGGTATTTATCATGAGTATGGTCATAAACATCAGGTAGGTATTTATCATGAGTATGGTCATAAACATCAGGTAGGTATTTATCATGAGTATGGTCATAAACATCAGGTAGGTATTTATCATGAGTATGGTCATAAACATCAGGTAGGTATTTATCATGAGTATGGTCATAAACATCAGGTAGGTATTTATCATGAGTATGGTCATAAACATCAGGTAGGTATTTATCATGAGTATGGTCATAAATAATCTTAGTAAAATAATTTCCAAGCATGGTGTTGGGATCAAAAACATGTTTACTAAAAACAAATAATAATATTTGCAAAATTACTGAGGTGCTATAAAGCACATGAATAATAGTATTCCTGCAGCGACAGTTATAAACATAGTAGATGAAAAGGCAAACAAACCAGCATTTTACATTAGGTAAAAAGAAATGTACAATCAAGCATAGGATTAGGTTTGAGAATTAAAGTAATTTTACAGGTGTGTTCACCTGATTAAGAGGTTTGCTCGCTACATATATGTGTAGATTATGGTCCTTTAAGTGCATTGCTGTGTTGTGTAATCTTCTGATTAAATGGATCTTATGTATTGCTACATGTATGTGTGTTTCTCAGTTTATACGTACCATTGTATTATACAGAACAAGAAGAGAAGATTGCACTTAGTCTACAATTAGCCCTGACATGTGATGCATCCTGGGTCCAGCACCCCAGTCACTTGGAGCTGATGAATGTGGCACGCGTAATCAGTGTCAAGGTTGACCACAGTGGACTCACTGAAGATGCTCACTATACAGAGGTCAGTGATGCATTACTAGTGGGGTTTTACTGAATGTTGAAAATAATTTGGTTTCTGTTTTTTTTTTTTTTTTTTCAAGAATGAAAAAAATACTTCACAGTTAAAAAAAAAGTTACAGACATCACACTGAATGGAAAACATCTCCTTTCAATAAGCAAATCTTTGACTTGTGGAATTAATTTGTTTTCAAAACTTTAAGATGTTGACGTCATTTATACTTTATTTTACTGGTGATAAGCCGGCTTTGGTTCTGGATACCACAGCTTACCAAATCGGAACAGGTAGTAGATTGTTATATATAAATACCTATGGTGCGATTGCCTTCAGATTTGTGCCTATGATGTGAATTGTGTGGAGAAAGGTCCAGTGTTCAGGATACCGATCACCGTCATCAAACCTACCAAGTAAGATATTAACCTATCTAATGTAAAATACGTAGACGATGATTTTATATATAAACTAATTGTTATAAACCACTACAAATGATCTTTAACCCATTCACCCCTAAAGTCACATTTGAACCTTACCATATCAAAGACTGTGCAAGTCAAGTTTAAGAATGTAGGGATGAATTAGTTTGAAGTAATCATAGAAATACTGATTTAAAATCTAGACTATACAATGTTTGTAGTGTTCTTGGGAGTTGGATCATTGGAATGCATCAAATATGATGCAATGCCTCATAAAAATATAGGCTGCTGCAGGAATTTTTGCATTGTATACTCCCTAACTTTAAAAACAAATCACAATCCCTACCTACACTGACATTATTGTACTATTCGATCCTGGCAGGGTGTCTGATGAGACTTCGTATGAGATGTGCTTTAATGATGTACAGTTCAAACCTGGTCAGATTCATAGACACTTCATACAAGTACCACATGGAGCTACCGTTGCCGGTGAGATATTTCTTCAATGAAGTTTTCTGTAAAACAAATATCTTGGAATGTTAATGAAATGGATTATAAGTCCACTGGTATTGCAGAAATTATTTCCTTCGTTGATTTGATAAAAAGAAAAAAAGGTTGTAGACTTGTTTATTTTTATATACAGAAAGTAGCATCATTTGTGTAACATGTTTCTGTTTATGTCTCTGATTAAGTGTTTCAGTATAATTTCTGTTACAATTTTCATCTTATTCGTTTAAATGCTATCACAAACCCTGATACACATTCTTCATACGATATTATATCATTTTTTCTCTTAGTTTTGAATGTGAAGTCATCAGACAAAGAGAAAAGCTGTAGAATGCTCCTGCACGGCATGCAAGTTGTTCAACAGTTTCAATACAAAAAGTTAGAATTTGAGAAATTTGTAACAATTTCAAGTCAAGGGCAGACAACTCAAGCATTCCAAGTTCTTGTAAGTAATCTTTTAAATATATGCTTCATAACATAGTTAATATTTTTGGAAATACCACAGTTAATATATTTAGTTCCAAAAACATTAAAACAATGTTCATATCAGTAACATATTTATTTTTAAATAATATTTTTAAATAATTGTATTTCAATTTTAAATTTTAAATAGTTTTATGTGATAATTATTAAAATAACAGGATTTTGATATGATTTAATGACATTGCCATGCACAAATTCACACAATATGAATTTATTTTATTCCATACAGGACAACAGTACATTAGAAATGTGTATAGCCAAATGGTGGGCCAACCTAGGGGATGTGACTCTTAGCTACAAAATAACATTCCATGGAGTGACCTTGGATAACTCCAGACCTACTATGGTATGGCAATATGAACCAATGTAATTTTTGATTTTCAAATTAAAATTTGAGAAACAGAATTGTATTACCATATCAGTTTATTTCGTCAGATATCCAATGTTTATGGTATTTACCAATGCATAAAAATACTGTGTTACTCTGTCAGTTATATACCTTAACTTGTCCACACTGTTGGAATTACTTCTTTGCCCCATATATATATAGATAGTAGATAATAAATAAATAAGTCCTTGCGAAGGAAAATATAGAATAAAAACATAAATATTTCAGATCGTCCGCTAGTCCTTTCTGCCTTCTAGGGCTTCTTCAGGCGGATTCATATATATAGATAGATAGAGATAAGAATGAAACCTCAAAAGCATGTGCATCACCTGAGGTTTAAGTGATGTATATCAACTCAAAGTATAAATAAACTTTATTTATTTTACAACAAATATGAAACAGGTTATTTCAACTTATATTAATCACTCTTGTTGGCCTGGATGTTAGTGCATGGGGGGTCTTAGTGTGGGAGGAAACCGGAGTACCCGGAGAAAACCCACGTGGTTGGGCAGGTGACCCCAACCTTTTCGAAGTATCACTGTTTAAGGTCAGAGTTACTGTTAAAGGTCAGGATCACAGTTAAAGGTCAGGGTCAATCTTATTGTGGAGGGTAGTTATGGCTTCCTCAATGCCCCCAAAGCAGAAGAAACAGAAAAATACCTATGATTCCACAAGGGCGTCACTCATTAGCCACCTCTTATGACATACAGTGGTATACCCCAGGACTATTATTTCCCTGAACCTGTACAGGGTTGGCAAGAGCTGATGTCTGAACATAAATTTTCTTTTAATTGATTGTTTATTTATAATTTAAGTTACTTACTGATTTTAGGAAATGTAGCCCTTAAAATAAATCTGATGATGGGAATTGAGAGTATTCTTTGGAAGTTGAGATGTTTTGTGATTTGAGGGCCTGATGCTATATGTTCCTGATCATTTCTGTTCCCAGCAAGGTGCAGAGGGTATCACGAGGTTCCATATTCGTGCTTTGCTGAAGAATGAAGATATCTCTCCTTCAATTACTCTCAAGTCACTGGTACAACCAATCAGGTATAGTATAAATGTTCACATATTTTTCCAGCTGTTTAAATACCAAACCTTTAATATTTCTAGTGTAAACAAGGGATGCAAAGCTTGTTTTTTCGTGTTGAATTTAAATGCCACAAAACTGCGAAATATTGGCTTGGTGAGATTAAACAAAGATACGGTATATCACTTGATAAAAATGCATGGATAGCAAAATGTAGTATAAATCTGCTATTTGTTAACAGACCAACAGAACACAAGATGAAATGTCTGTTTGGGCCAAGAGATACCTTACCAGGAGATCGTCAGATATATGGTATAGAACTCACATACAACTTCCACATCGTAAGTATACAGATATGTGTTATACTAATTACACTCACATACAACTTCCACATCGTAAGTAAACAGATATGTGTTATTCTAATTACACTCACATACAACTTCCACATTGTAAGTACACAGAGATGTGTTACATTTAAACTCACATACAACTTCCAAATATATTGTAAGTGTTACGTATACAGATATGTGTTATTATAATTACACTCTCATACAACTTCCACATTGTAAGTTATATGTAATATACACGAGCAGAAGAAAACACTACAAACTTGAATCCATAGGGAATAGCTTAATTGTTTGAAGAAGACATGGTATTGAAAGTATTGAAAGTTAGCTCAAATTTGTCAGGTATTGATCTTTTCAATCTGGAGTTACAATTTATTGTAGAACAGCTCTGCAAATATTTTGTTTGTCGCCAATACTAGCAATGACTTAAATAAGCAATTGAAAATAGGAAAAGTATATATAGGACTGCAGATACAAAATTGCAACATGTAATAAGATAAAAATCTGTTAAACAATAACGGTAAGGTAAACCTGCATCACCCAGAAAATGTGCAGTAAACTGACCTTGACTTAAAGGTCTGGTATATTAAGTGAAAAATTTGCAGCAAAATCTTGTGCATGCCAAAAATTGTATAAACTGTTTTATAGATTTTTAGGTCTCCTGAGCTTTGGATGACATGACATTAGTATTGTATTTCACTTAGTTTACATGCTAATTTCCACGTCACATCTAAACAATAAAATAAAGCTACCAGTACCTATGATATAACTCAGGTGACCGATAAGGCCCTTGGGCCTCTTGTTTATGAAACCAGTAGTATAACTGCATCAGCCATAGAAAATGCATACCTGGTAGTACATTGTTATTAGGTCATGACTACATTCACCTCGAAGTCAAAAGTCAGCCAAATGCAACATTTTAAGTGAAACCTTGTCGGGCTGTAAATTTTAAGCCATTTAAGAAACTTGAACAATGCCTGCTTCATCCAAAGAAATTCTGCATTGCACTTTATTTAAGTCACTATGAGTTAACTCTAGGTCATAGGTCAAATAAGTGTGAAGCAAATATTTACTGAAAATAGGAGACATCAAATTTTTATTTACCAGGAATGAAAACCAAGCTTCTAGATATATTTTTATCTCTCTCCCAAACTTTCATATCATAAAAAGAGATTGCTCCAAGTTGTAAGGGTGAATTCGAACCCATGCTATCTATCATCAATGGTTATGTTACTGATGTGTTTGATGATACACACAGATACACAGATTTTATTCTGACTGTAGGACTTACAAAAATCCTCTGCTGTCAGCTCACTATGGTTTGAACAATTCTGACAAGACCATGGACATTTGAATAATATTAATCATGAATAGTTGAGGTGAAAAAAGTAAATTATACATAAATTCCCAATTAGAGTAATTGGTGTTCACAATATAAATTTGATAATTATTTATTTAACTATATATGGATGGATAATAAAATGTGTTCTCTATAAATATAGAGTATCGGTTGGTTTCTCCAGTGATGGTGTAGGCAAGTCTCGAAAGATCTGATAGTTCTTGATAACATCATCTCTGGTGACAGGCTATTCCAGATGTCAACAGTTCTGTGACAAAATCAATTATTTCTCATGTTTAGGCACGTTCTATCCTTGAATCATATTTACCTGTCATTACAATCCTCTAATAGTGACATTTCCAGTATAAAAGCATGTCTATCCTAGGTCAAGACAGCTTTTCTTTCCTTGCAAAAAAATTTATCTTTGAAATGAATAGTTATACAGGATAGTTAAATATATTCAGCAATTTGTATATGTATATCACTGTGTCTTGAAAAAGGAGCAGATCGCTCCGAAAATTTGACAACCTAAACTTGTCCACACTGTTGGAATTACTTCTTTGCCCCATATATACAAGATGTATATATTTCTCTTAAACAGGACAAGAATGTTGAAGTGATGCCAGAGTGTGCCATGTTGAGTGAACTTCTGTATGAGTCTGATTATGAGAGCCAGTTCTGGATGATATTTGACTCCAACAAACAGTGTCTGGGATCTGGAGATGCCTACCCTCATCAGGTACGTAGTGCATCAAATAGATTGTTTTCATGATATTTATTCCGTCTTTGCGTATTGCAGAGTTATCTTCTCTTGGGAGCAGGTATTGATTGTTACGTCACTTGTTTGTGAGAGTAACGTCATCAATTTTTGAGAAAACGACGCAATTTTCTCGCACAAACCAATGACGTAACAATCAATACCTGCTCCCAAGAGAAGATAACTCTGCAATACGCAAAGACGGAATAGCCCTCGCAAACAAAGTTTAGGTGAGTATATGGGAATCACTGTTCATCCATCTGTTTGTCTTTCTGTCTGTCCGGATGTCTGTTCATGATCCTTGCAAGCGCGACTCCTCCTAAACCATTGATTGGACTTTTTCTTAACATGGCACTGTAAAAGTACATCATATGTTGATGTGCATGTAGAAAGGAATTTGGAGTTATGACCCTTGAAACTTTAAATTTCTGCTCCAGAAATCTTGGAAGCGCAATCATCCTTACTTAATACTGGTATACGTCAGATTTTTTTTATATCTTTGCACAGTGAAACTAAATCATATGTTAGTGCACATGAAGAAAAAAATGTGCAATGCAATTTTTTTTTCTGGATTTATGGCATTTGAAACTTTATTTTATGCTCCAAAAACAAGTGTAAGTACAACAAGTGCAACCGGAGAGAGTGGGTGAGGGGGTTATATCCTTTTGTCCACGCTCACACTGTATTTGTAGTTTTACCCAGGCCAATGTAAAGCGAAGAAGCACAATCAGTATCAAAATAAGTATTAAAATTAATAATCGATATTCCTCTTATGGTTCAAGAAATTATTATTTTATTTGGTGTATTCAAAATAAAATTATAGATACGACCATAAAGGCTTCTAATTACCAACATATTTCGAATTCCACACAACAGCTATTTGAACTCTCTTGGTCTAAAGGCTCAAAACTAAGCATGGAATGATTTCTTTTGACAGTATAATGTGAAGCTTGACAAAGGAGATTATACCTTGGTGATGCTGATCCGCCAGGAGAAGAGAGACTTGCTGGAGAAGATGAAGGATGCTGTTCTGCTGCTGCATCACAAACTTCCCAGCTCTGTTTCTTTGGATATCCATGGTAGCTGGCAGAAGGCCTTCTCTGGCAAGAAACTGAACTCAGTTACCCTGCCACAAAACCAGCATACCCCACTGTTTGTCACTCCAATGACAATGGACAAGTAAGTTTTTAGGTCACCTGGTCCATGGACAAAGGTCAACAAAAGTAGTGGCCGGTTTAGTCCCAAGCCCCCAGGGGCCTGAGGGGCGGGGCCAAAAAGGGTTGAATTGACTAAAATTTCAAAAATCTTCTTCTCAAGACCCAGATATGGTAGAATCAAATACTCTTCATAGATGGAAGGGTCTTAAGGTGCTTTACCAAAATTGTGAATTTCATGACCCTGGGGTCTCACGTTTCCCCCTGGGGAGGGGGTAAACTTTACTATAGTTTATATAGGGAAATCACATTTTGGACCAACATTTGTTTAATTTCCATTGGAAGTAATTCAATTTGGGTTAGCATTATCAGTATTAGGTAGCAGTTTGATAGTATG